>NW_026963315.1:1202500-1803750 GCF_036588685.1 Mytilus trossulus | reverse complement strand
ACCAGTTACTCGTTTCATATGACTTTATAATTTAGAACGACGAGAACGCCGATTTCCAATATTTTACAGAAATGAAAAAAATATCTTATCCCTTCAATTAAACAGATTTTAAATTAGTTTCCACTTTTGGTTTCAATCTTGTGTAATCTTTGTTTGTATATTAAATGTTATGTTTAATAATTATTCAATATCCTAGGTTATTTAAGCTGTCAAATCCGTGTTAAGCGATTTGAATCAAATTCTCATAGTTGATTTTTAACATATTATAACGAGTATCCAAATTATTAATAAATCTAGAATAAACAATTTACACTCATGGACACAATAAAATATTATCATTGTATTCTTAAAAGTCTTGACTGAATCTATTTAACTATCGATTGTAACTTCCAAAGACTGCCGACGGTCGTTTTACCCCGACATAAACATACATATAGATTTAATTAGAAAACGAAGGAGATGTCTAAGTCTGTTTGATTTAATAGTGTAGGTTAATACATATGTTTATTATCATGCTTGTCCCGTATGACAGTAAGTTTTTGTGAATCGAATCAGTCAACAAATGGTTTACCCTTGTTTCACTTTGAATGTTGACATTGTTTTTCTTTTAATAACTGAACAAACATAATTCATCCGTATCCTATCTCTAGCTAAGGGTTTAACATTATAGGTCACTTGCGTACGAATTCAATGAGATCGATTTATGAACATTGAAGTTAAATGTCATCAACTATGTTCCTTAGAAATAAGATGATGTGGTATGAGTTCCAATAAAACAAATCTTTATCCAAATCACAATTTGTAAAATGTAAACAGTTATAGATTAAAGTACGAAATTTTACACGGAGCCTTAGCTCACACCAAACAGCAAGCTATAAAGACTACTAGAAAATAAATAGAAAAAAGTCTAATAGATATAAAAAGAGGGAAATTAGCACACTTATTAACCACATCAACAAATGACAACCGCTAATCAAAAGACTATTGACTTATGACAGATGCATACAAATGCAGCGGGTTTAAACATTAGCTTATTTTGAAACAAACTGGCTTCTAAAAGGAAATTATAATTGCACTTTTTCACTTTTATTAATGATGGAACAAAACAAATCAGATTTTTTTTTTCATATATCTCGTAGCTAATGCCTCTTTTATAATGAAAGTTTATACAAAAGTAAGTTATGGAAATATTATTTTCTACTACAACTAGGACTTACAAATGAAGTTGTCCTCGGTTAATGTTATGAAGCAGGAGGCTGTATCGAAACCATACCGACAAAGGTAGAATTCATCTGCATCTTTTTCTGTAAAGTTGAATATTTTAAGACTAAATTCATTGAATGATGAAATCGTTTCTTCATACTTTCCGAAGTTTTTTATTCGACCATTGTAGCTTAACAGTTGGTCATCATTTCCTATAGACCATTGTCTCGTAACTTCACGATCTATTGTGGTAATCCCGTTCACTGTGCATGTCAAAATGATAGATTCTCCAAAAACAATGACATCGGTAACCAACGTTAATGACACTGAAAATAAAACGAATTAAGGAATTCAAAATCATTCTCATGATTATATGAAACTGACCAAACCTATCAAATTTCAGACATTTCAAATACCATTATATTAAATATAGCCATTAAAAGCTGTTTCCATTTTTTGCACTCTCACTTGAAGTAGTGCTTAATGAGCAAAGTTCCACCACCAGGTTGCTAAATTTGAACAGCGTAATAAGTACAACAAAGGAATTGAATTTCATATTTTCTCATTTTAAAATGACAGTTTTACATAAATTCCATACACACAGAGAATGTACGAACAGACGCGTAATAGGACGGACAGATGGATGCTTTGATAACAATATCCCACGTTCCAATATGCGACTGGAAAATTAAAGGTGTTGTAGGATTGTTGCGGATATATATTTTTATGAAAATCCAAATGTCATGGATAATAACAACTACATAAATGACATACGATAACGTGAACATTTATAAAACGAGTTTATCAAGGTACTTATACTCAAATTTCTATATCTTATGTTCCCTTATAAGTGTATGTAAAATGATACTTACAAAAACTTTCGTGCTTATCTATTTTAATAAATTTATTAGCTGCATCAAATCCATATCGGCATTGATAAACTACGTTCACATCTTCCTCTGTTACATTGAGTATTTTCAAAGTAAATGTATTTCCTTGGTGTACTTTTTCTTCATACTTTTTTGAATTATGTATTCGGCCATTGTAACATAAAAGTTCATCATTATATCCTCTTGACCATTGTCTAGTTTCTTCATTATTTATTGTTTTCTTCCCATGCACTGTACATGTCAAAATGATATGTCCCCCGATTGAAACCGCACCAGTTTCCAGTTGCAATGAAACTAAAAAATATGAAGAACTTTTATTGCTATGTAGTGACATACATGTACCTACGTTAAGTGTGAAATAGTTTTAAGATTTTGAAGATATTAAACTCTTACCAATCACTATTTATAAAAATTAGAAGATGTGATAGGATCGCCAATAAGACAACTCTTCACAAGAGACATAACACATAAATAAATATTGATAGGTCACCTTACGGCCTTCAACATATAGTAAAACCTGTACTGCATAAGCAGCTAAAAAGGCTCCAAAATGACAAATTTAAAAGTGATCAAACGAGAATACTAACTGCCAAAAATCAATTATGATAAATAGCAACAAACGAAAACTACTGAGCTACAATGTAGAGGCTCCTGACCTTGACCAAGCACATACATAATGCTTCGGGGTTAAACTTGTTAGCAAGCGCCTAACCATCCCATGACAGTGGTGTACCAATACAACATAAGAACATACTATTAAAAATAAAACAGTCGAAACAGGATTGATACAAGAGATCGATACATAGCACAAACACAGATAACTTTTTTTTTGAAATTTGCATTGTACTGCAATTAAAGTATAGAAATATAATGATTTGTTATTCTTTTTAATGATGTTATTTTGTTGTCTTTACTGAAAATAAAGGTTTTAATGCAAGATATATAAAAAAAAAAGTAACGATATACTAATTTTACACATTTACTAAATTGAAGACATTGATTGTTCTTAATATATTGATTGAAATACAATGAAATCTTGCCTTTTAGGAATGTCATGTATAGTGCATTTTTGACATATAGCAAATTTTTTTTTCTAAATTCTTTGCACACTTGATGATGTAAATGTACATTTACCTTTCAACAATGAAGAGACAATAAATTTAATGACAGAAAATGAATCTATCAAACAATTTCTAATCTTACAATTTGTGTATATGCTTAATTTGATAACTTTTTTTGTGTGGGGTGTATTCAATTTAAATTTTACTTCAACTAAATGCATTGAAAAGGCTTGTGTATTTTGGAAAAGTAAAATTATTTGACAACCTAATATGAAATGCTATCAAACGAAAGAGTACTATCACATATATAAGACAACAAAACATTATTGTTATTATTATTTTAAAATATGTTTTATTGGTATATTTTCTTATTGCAAGAATTCAGTGCATCATTCTTATACCTTCATTAGAATAACTTTTGCTACAAACTGATCAGAGTCTGATATTTTTTAGCTGTTGATATATTTAACAACAAGCAGATTTATTTGTTTATACTTAGTGACTTACCATCAGCAATTATTTTAACTGATAAAAAGGCAAAATAAAGAAAAAACCTTAAATTCTTTAGTAAACTCATCGTCGCAAACTGGAAAAAAATAAAATAAAATATTAAGAAAAAGCCAATCTTGAAATTTAAGCTATTTCATTTACTAGCAAGCACAGTGTTTAAACCGTTACTGGTTGAGTTGTATTTCATGTGAGTATCATCAGTTATGCAATCAGAGCTAATACTAACATGCTGTTTTTAACAAAACCTACCTTTAATTCTCCCTTCATGAATTATGGAATCATAAAAAAACTAAGGTCTTGAATCTCTCTGAAAAAGCCGGACTTAGCATTTCTGTTCAGGTAATTTTGATTATGTAGCTATATTTACGTTATAGCTTATTCGTCCATCCCTGTCTATGAAATGCTTAGGTGTGAGCGTTCTTGATGTCGGTAACACAATAAAATCTATTTGGATGGACACAATACAAACAATGTCATTCTTATTACGTGAGGATCCTTTTTTGAAAATGTGTAAGTTCTTTATTAATCCTTCTTTTCCTATTTATGACAATGAAGTAGCTGTGCATTTTTCTTGTTATTAGTACTGCAAATGATATACAAATGTGATTTTTCATTTGCATATCTTTGACTCTTATCATTATATTATGATTTGTGATCTTGTGACATGTGAAACATGAGAAGAAGGACACATTTACTTTTACAACGCATATGTATCCATTTCAAGTTTTCGTTTACGCTTTTAATGCCGATTTATCGTCTAGCACAAGTATTAAACATTCGTGTCAGCATGTATTGTTTTTACTCATTGACGAATTTAAAGAGCGGCAAAAGATACCAACGCGACATTCAACCTCATAAGTCGAAATAAACTGACAACGTCATAAAATTAAATATTGTCTATCCAATCGAGATAATTAAAAGTGCAATCTTTAAAAGGTTAAAATTACAGAAAATAAAAAAAATACAAACATTTAATTCATTCCTGATTCAAGTCCGGTTTCTTGTTAAAGTGTAGTATAGAATACGTAATCTTATCTGATATGCATAATTGTTGATATGAATTGTGATCATAAGCAAAGTTAGTTTTTCATTTTCTCACCCCACTACGTAAATGTAAGGTTTTTCATTTTTATTTTCTAAATCTTAAAATTGTCTGTTTGTAATGATGGTATAAGTGATGAAATGGAACGAGGCACTATAGTGTTCTTCAAACTATAGGAAAACCCCGAAATTTGAATACGTCTCCAATCTATTTAAAACTCCTCAATTTGTATGAAAGTTCCTTAAAATACGAACAATGTGTCTTTGATCAACTTTATTAATATTGAATTATAGGAAACAAAAGTTTACTAATGTCCAAAATCGCATTTATAAATCCATTTAGAATATTCACATCAAGGTAAATAAAAGAGGGAAATGCAAGAACCCAGACGAAAGAAGACTTGTATATTAACCAGCTGTTTTAAATTTTGAAAAAAAAGGAAATTATATATTTAAAATATCAGTTTTTTAATAATTATCAAAGAAGGTATTGGTGTTTTTTTGTCAGTTTGGCCTACTGTAAGTAGAGAAAAACAGACACCTTGTAGATTTATGATTTTAAGCTTACTATCTATGTAGCTGTTTGTTGAGTGTCAACAAACTAAAAAAAAACCATTGATGAAGTAATAGTTTATTAATGTTCAAGTCTCATAACTGAACCAAGAAGACAGTCAAAGCTGGTAAAGCTGGCAACGCAAGGGTAATGCATGAACTCATAAAGGATCGATACGGGTGTTTCAAGAAAGGAAAAGTCTCCTATTTTTGTATCTAGCATCCGCAATGCGAGTTCACTTTAATTAAAAATGTCAAAGTCGAAAAAATACAGATCAGACGAACATACTGGTATCTAAAGATTTAAACTGAAGACTGCCAAAACTGTCGAAATAAGCTTGGGTACAAGTAAATCGTACCAGTCAACCAATTCGTGAATCTAATGTAAAAACTATTCTAGTCGTCTTTACACTACGCTATTTTGGAACAGCCTATTATTTTTAAGGTAAGATGACCTTTAAATGCAAAACACCCTTTACAGATAATAACAAGTTGCCTATCTGCAATTTCCCATATCCCATAGGAACTTCCTTTAGGGCTAAAACTGTGACACTATTACTATGAGGTTTTGTAAATTATATCAGAAACAGTGCCAAATTATGAATCTATGAGATCAAACATAGGGATCATATCTTGAAACAAGTATGTCACCAACAAAAAATATCTATGAATATTATATAATTCCCCAAAATAGACATGGTTTAAGAAATGGCTGTATTTAAAAAGTGCAACCTATACAAACACTTATTCAAATAAAAAAAACTCCCTCAAACACTTTTACTTGCAACAATACTTATTTATCAGAATTATTTCCTTTAGAAAATCACTGTTCATACTCTTCATTTAAGGGCACATGCGAAGAGTAAATATAAGCACTTCTAATTTAAATTACAAAAAATGTATACATATTAACAATTCTTTGATATAACCCCACCCCAAGTCATATTTAATAAGGAATTCGTCTACTATTCAAGTGTATTCATGAAAATAACCATTTAAAATGTTTTGTTTCCACCTCCAAATCTCATTTCCGAGTCCCCAAATCACCATAAAATGATAAGCTTTTGTTGATGTTTAAAAATATGCAGGCGATTAAAATTTGTTACCTTCAGATAAGTAATTAATGTTCACGGTGTTAACTGTCCTCTAATTCACTCCTTGGTCGTTGAATGAATATATTATCAGATTATGAAATCTTTAAACGTAATTCTAAGTGTTGAAATTCCCATAGGAACTTGCAAATAATACACTCTGTGACTTTGTAGACCTTATAAATAGACATTTGTGTTTTGGATGATAACGATCTACACAAACACACGTTTTTGTTTGTGGTAACGTTAACTTCTAGAATTTTCTTTTGAACAAGCGTATCTACTTATTACACACCATTTAAATAGGTAGATAAATTTGTTAGTGCATTTCCATTGAAGCGTTTGATATTAATATCATTGTCCTCGTGGTTTAACGGCAAACTTCCTGTAAGCAACTAAAACATACCTGGTTGAACTTTCCTTTCAAATGGTTAATAAAAATATTATTTCCGTTTTAAGTTGAACAACAGCAACTGATTGTAAAACGAAATCAGTTTTATATGCATACCAAGAGGAGGGTAAATTTGATTTGCATATTACTTTTCCATAATTTATTACATTAATTTCAACAAATCTGGAATATTTCGGGAATGATCTATATCATAAACGACACTTTATGGTGTTTTAATGAATATTATTTGTTTCTTTTAAAACAAATGGAACCATTTTAAAAGAAAGTTGTAGTATTAAATAATTTCATTCATTTTACAATATATAATTTTCTTCATTTTTGATTGGAAAATATTACTACCAAACTGTCAACTCTTTTGAAAAAAGAGACAATTTTGGTAAAGTTGTTAGTTTCTAAAAAAAAGAAATTAGAATCGTTTATGATACACAAAAGCAGTGTTTTACATTAAATACTGAGATGTTTTATGATGCTTAAGCGCTAACTATCCACAATAATTCAAATGACCAAGATTAAAGAAAGTTTTCATGTTTTTGTTGTAAGATATTCATTTTTTATTTAGAAAATTTTAATATGCATTAAATATTTTATGGTTCAAGTATTGTTCTTTATAATTTTAAGTTTCAAATCACAACAGACATTTTTGGACATTTTCTAAATTTTCTTCTTATTCTTTTTACAATCAAACTTAAAGCATTACAGTTCTTACCTTGTCTAATCCGTACTTTGATATAGGAAGATGTGGTGTGAGTGCCAATGAGACAACTATCCATCCAATGGACATATTATATGTCGGTTCCAATAAAATAATGTGGTATTTATACTGTTATAAAAAGGCATTTTATATAACCTAAAATGGAGTGTAATATAAACACCTTGAAGTTCTGTGAAAATGTTAAACAAATGACGAGTTGGAAAATTCAAAATAAAAATCAATGAAATGTGTGTTTTGGTTAACCTAGTGAGCCACACAATTACATTGTATAGATCATTGTTTATGGAAATAAATTGTTTACCTCTTTAAATTTCGTAAGATATTTAAAATTAAAGTGACTGTAATAGAGGGGCAAAATATATCAGAGGGACAGTCAAAGGTTTGTCATGGTACAATTTTATTTGTATACGAAGATATTCTAAGCTTTTTGTGTTTACTTATCGGTATTGGCAGGTATTTTGTATTAGCTCTCTGAGGTGTTCTGTTTTCTGTAAATGTTGAATATGTTGTGTTTTGTCTGAATTTTATGATAAGTCAGGGCTTTTTTTTGTTTTCCCGGGACTAAGGTCTTTAATTCTTTCTCAACTATTTTTTTAATTTATTATCTATGTGTTATTTTGAACAAATATTCTTTTATGAAAATGTCGATATAAGTTATATGAAGTATAATATATTGAGTTTTATATCTTAAAAAAAAATATGATTGGCTTTTAGGTTTTGGTCTATCATACAACTACTTTTTATCCAAACAGTTAAAATAAACTATTTTTAACGTGTAAGATATGATAGCAAGTTTAGGTTTAGGTCTATCATACAACTACTTATTATTCAAACAGTTAAAATAACTATTAGTGACGTGTAAGATATGATAACAAGTTTAATACTAGTTTACTATTTCATGTCCCAATATCTTGACAGACATTTACATTTAACCAATCTGATGATCTGTAGAACATTTAAAACAGCATAGTTTGTTCTGTTTATTTCTCTTGTATATTTCAATCGTAGTTGTTATTTGTGTCAATATAAGGTCATGATATTATACATTTTTGCTCCTTTTGCTTTTAATCTCTTATTCCGTACACTTTGTTTTGTTACTTTAAAGAACTATCATTTTTATTTTTGTTCATGCCAGAAATATTTTAAAAACCTTTATTTATTTATCTAGTTTTTAGTAAACTATCAAACTCAGATCTGTGTCTGTTTTTTCGGTTTTGGATTTGTTGGTTTATGTAATGTATCCGGTTGTTTTCTGTAATAAGTTAATACTTCAGTTTTATCATGTATATCTTTAAGTCAGTTTATAAAATTTACTGTTTGTAAAAGTATAATTTTTTCTAATTAATAGGGATGTTTTTGTCCCACACAGAAAACCCTGGCCGTTTTTGACACAACTTTTTTGAACTTTGGTGCTCGATGCTGTTCAACTTTGTACTTGGTTTGGCTTTCAAACATTTGTATCTGGGTGTCACTTCTAAGTCTTTTGTGGACGAAACGCACTTCTGGCGTATTAAATTTTAAACCTGGTGCCTGTTGTTAGTCAAATATGTTCTCCTATTTATTTGTATTGTAGTCCTGTAATGTTATGCTGTCATTTTATTGTCATATGTAACATGGCCATTAAAGCGGGAGGTTTGACATGCCACAAAACCAGGTTCAACCTACCATTTTTTCTTAAAACAATTGTCCTGTACATTTTACCAAGTCCGGAATATGGTCATTGTTATATTATAGTTCGTTTCTGTGTGTGTTACAAATTTTACCGTTGTGTTCCTTCTTTCTGTAGTTTGTTTCCTCTTATATTTGAGTGTGAATACACATTATTATAAGACGTGTCACGGTACTTTTCTGTCCCAAATTCATGTATTTAGTTTTGATGTTATATGTATGATTCTCATCGGAATTTGCCTAAGGCTTAGTTCGTTTCTGTGCGTGTTGCATTTTAATGTTGTGTCGTCATTCTTCTTTTATATCTAATGCGTTTCCCTCGGTTTTGATTTGTGACACGGATTTTTTTCTTTATCAATTTATCAGTTTTGAACATCGGTATACTACTGTTGCCTTTACTTATTTGATGTTGCATTAATAATCCATCTTTTTTTATTTTAAAAACAGAATATTCGCGATCAAAGGCAGTGTTAACATTGGGCTTACTCGTTGTTGTGTCAAAAGTAAAATAACAAGAACATAGAACTCTGTGGAAATTTCAAAACGAAAATCCTTAATATAATGGCATAATCAGAAGCTTGAACACAGCAAACAAATGGTAAACAACTGTCATATACCTGACTTGGTACATTTATATTCTTATGTAGAAAACGGTGGATTGAACTGGTTTTATAGCTAGTTTAATCTCCCATTTGTTAGATAGTTGCATCGAAATATATTGACAACGATGCGTGAACAAAACACAAAATGATAGATAAATATTTCACAAAAAGGGGTACAGCAGACAACATTGGGTTTTAATCTGTACTCTACAATTAAACTTAACTCTATCACGTTTCGATTGATAAAAATCAATGTTTTCATGCAGTTTGAGACAGCTTTTTGCTATATAAATTCGATATTCAATGGAGGTTTTGTGTGGGTTAAAAAAAAACCAAGATATTGAGAACGTGGATTTTATTGTGAATGTATAAAAAAGTACATAAATTAAAACTATGATTATAATAATACTATGAGATAAGTTAGGTTCCTGTTTATATGACGAATTCTGCAAATCATTTGAACATCATAGAACGATTTTCTTAAGGTAACGACCATTCATCTTCGTGGGACAAATCCGATTTCTTTTTATTTAAAAAAAAACAAAACCAAACAATTTTCAATAAATATTCAATTTCCATGAATATTTTTTATACCCCATTATAAATCCTCACCACCCCCACCATTCCTTAACATGAAATAAAAAAGTTTTCTCACTTCCCGGGAATATTTATTTTCTGAAGAAGAAAAAAAGCCCCCTTCCTTGAACAAATATGTCAATTGATCTACGTTTAACTGTGTTAAACGTACAGGTAAATTTTAAATCAATTCTATGTAATGTGCATGTACATTACGTCAACAATTTTAATGTAGGGGTAATTAAACCGATGTACAGATGAAAACAAATTTAATTTGAAACTAGTTTTCATTACAGGAAACTAATTGTAAACAGGTAAACAGTACTCAGTGTTTGGTGTGAGCACGGTCTCATATTAACGATGGATACTTTATCAATTGTAAAACAACCTGAAAGCTTTGTAACACTTTAGTACACGTTTGTATTATTTACAACTGAACTACTATTATCGATAAACACTTTCCCTTTGTATCTTTTAAACTAAAGTAAATCACAATCAATAAATCGTCAGTAATTGGTGAAAATTTAACGCAAAGTTTATGGTCACATTGACATTGACAATTTTTCTATAATATATTGAAGTATGTTAACGTTTCAATTAGTCCTGTTAGTTACTGTGTTACGAATGAAAACAAAATCAGCCGGGTCGTCTTACTATTCATATCTGTGAAGGACATATTTCGGTATAAATTGTCCTGTTTTCTATCCCATGAATTCTATTTTGCTGTGACGAACCTGGCGTGAATAATACATCGGAATAGTGTAAACGTGACCTGCATTCCTATAATAAATCAAAACCCATGTTTTAATAACTAAACATAGAAATTACCTAACATATAATCAATAACCGCATTTATATAGTGGGAGGTGGTTTATACCATTAATCTCAAAACTTGTGAAATAAATTCTTATTGTTATGTTCTTTTCAAAGAGATTTATTTTTTTCAAATGTGCGAATTTACAAAAGTTAATTGTTATTTAAAATTGTCCTTAACTTTAATTACTTATGCTTTCATATCTATAAAAATTCTGAAATAAGAAATTGAAAGCGTTGCTGAAATGTTCCTTGCTTTTAAAATAGCATTTGTTTCTTAAAAGTTTGTTTTGGGAAAAATCCACAAATCAATTTAACCCCAAGAGAAATATAAGTATGTTAGCTAATTAGAAATAACATTTCGCATTAAAGAATGTAGTGCAATGAAAAACATGGAATATCAATCCATACAAATCTATGATAATCACGGTAGGTATATTATCCGGCTAGGATCGTGGTCTTTTGAGTGAAAAGGTCCATTCTTTTCAAGTGATAAAACATGCGATAAGATTTATCATAGTAATAATAGTTTTTTTACATGACTACCTATCTTGTTTTGAATACTTTTCATGTTTTGAGGAACAAAGAAGCAAAATTACCTCGTATTTAACCAACAAATTTTCCATATAACTAACAAGGAAATGAATCGTGCATCAGCTTAACACACTATATGTTTGTACGCCTAAACCATAATTTTCGATACTTACATTAGATTAATGACATCACGAATATATACTCTACATGTAATTCATAAGATGTGACACACAACAATATGTTCAAGCTAGGAATACAAGTATAAGTTCACCATTATCAAACTGATGAGTGGATCGATTTTGTGCCTTGAAAAATACTTCATTTGAACAATTGTTGTTGTTTTGAAACATAAAAACATAACATTTCAGCTATAAAAAATTGTATAATCACTCGATGAAACACGGATGGACTTATAAAAAACCGCGGACAGCTCTCGAGAAAACCCGAACATAAAGAGATGAATTTAGTCTCAAAATGTCGTTTCCAATGCAGTTACAATAAGTTTTGTGAAGTGTCTGTATATCTAAGGATTTATAGATTGGTTAAATGTACTTCCTTCGACATTTGCATTTGTATTCTGTATTTACGAATAACAGCATTGCGAGGCTAAATTTATTTTTTCTAACGAAAAATAATGTCGAATTGATCATATTTTTTTTTATCTCAATTACTAACACCTTATTTTGACCCTTCCTAAAGATTTATGAGTTTCGAACAGCGGTATACTACTGTTGTCTTTATTTCTTGCATAACCTAGTTTGTTAAACTCAAGTATCTATATCACGTTTTGTTAGAAAGGAAGTCTGTTTGTTTACATTTTTTATCATATT
This sequence comes from Mytilus trossulus, assembly GCF_036588685.1. NCBI lineage: Eukaryota > Metazoa > Mollusca > Bivalvia > Mytilida > Mytilidae > Mytilus > Mytilus trossulus. The sequence continues at coordinate 1,791,255 of NW_026963315.1, read as the reverse complement.
CACTCGAAAAAAAGTAGTCACACTCTAAAAGACAATAACGACCAAATTGCTAAAAAAAAAAACACTAGCTGAACATGTTGCCTAACGTGACTAAAAAAATAGGTTTATCTACCATTCTGAATAAATACATGACAAGCCTAAATAATTACTAGTAATGTGTCCACTGTAGTAGAATTCTTAATATTCCTGTGATTACTCGAAGCACCTGATTCCTCAATTACTTCAAAATCTGGAATGCAAAATCGTTTTAACAAGATAAGATTTTTCATTTTGTTAGGAACATACATAAATATCCGGACTAAGAACCTTAACCCCAAGATTGTCTTGATTTAAAATCATGCCTATTAGTAAGCATTGAACTTAATTTCCCGTTTCTATTTTTATGTCAGAAAATAATAATCATCAAATTTAATACATATTTAGAATTTTAACAATACCGCTCTATCACAATATACAACAAAGGAAAAAAAGAAAAACGCATGTCCTCCTCTCTGAGTAATCTATAAGTCTTATTAAGAACACACGATACAAGGGAAGGTGAAGCAGAAATAACGTTTCTAAAGTGTAATGCTATTTTGCATAACTTTAAACTGTCATGACATATCACTTAAAGATGCTGATCTTAATCATTAGCTTAAAAACGTGTTTATTGATCCCCACCCCTTTTGAGAAGGAATTTTATTAGAACAAATGTTTTTATTTTCCCCAACTTAAATAAATTTAAAGAACAAATGCAATTGTTGTTTTTCTCAAATCCAAATCCTTTAAATAAATGAGTTAAAATAATATTTACAAATTTGGAACATACTATGGCAAAAAGATTTTCTAAATGCTTAAAAAAAAAGCCGTTGATCCTATGAAACCCATAAATAATTTACAAAAAAAATTGCTTTTAATTTTTTAGAATATTACTAATGTAATTTATAAACAACCTGCATCACTAATATACATTGTCGGTTCGATCAATTGTTGGACAGTTCTGTCGTTATTTGCTGCTGCTGGTTGGATTTGATTTCCAACTAGTGGAACATTTGACTGCTGGTACATCTGATTTTCTACTATGTTATGTTCTGAAGTAAAAACGAAAATGTAAATGTCAACCTTTTTTTATGAAAGCATTCTTATATTTCAAAGTGCATTTAGTCGAGTTGTTTAAACTGTTGTCCTTGTTAGGTATGTATTTATGTTTCTTCAGGTACAAATATATCATATCATGTTGCGTCGAGGTGCGTCTTATAAAATTATCAATCAGGTGACATCAACATGAACATTTTATCTCTACAAGATAAAGTGAACACTATATTTGGTTCAAATATGAAAAAATGGCGTGGTGCCCTTAAACATTGAGGATTTTGTCTACAATAAAGTATTGGGACTAATTTATTTTCAAAAACTACCAAAAAATTTAAGGTTGCCATCACGAGTTGGTTGACTCTTCTGGAATATCCATTGCACTGATGATATTGATATGTTCCTTATGTCGTAAATAAAATCCTGGTCCGTTTTTATGAATGTGCCTTACCGAATATTTACCGGGTTTGTAAAAGAGCAACACAATGGGTGTCACAAATGGAGAAGGATCTGCTTACCCTTCGGGAGCACCTGAGATCACCCCGATTTTGGGTGCGATTCGTGTTGCTTATTCCCTACTTTTCTATGTTATGTCTTGTGTTCTGTCATATTTAGCCATGGTATTGTCAATTTGTTTATGATCTATGCATTTGAATGTCTCTTTGGTATCTTTCGCGCCTCATTTTAAAGTCCCTCCTGAAAAAAATATTTATATCATCAACTTTGTTTACATTAAGAAAAAAGACTTTTGCATTTCTTTCTATCACATCATAGCTATACTTTCGAATCCGCCTTTAAGATGAATAACTATACTGCTTTAAAATGTGGATATTTCAGATGTTTAGCAAATTCAAAATAACTACTAAACGACAGTTGAATCGCAAAGTTCACTTTAATTGTTCATTTTTTTAAATGTCATTGAAGTTTTTGAGATTCCATTGGAATCACACTGTCCATATTGCAAGTATTGTCACATGGTTTCGAATGGTCATCTGATAAATGATAATAACGATGTTTGTTATTTGGTGGTCAGAGATATGACGCTTTTCCTACATGTATTAAGATTTTGATTGGAGGGAAGAGAGACATACCTAGTGCCTCAATTTAGGTTGGTGTTTGTGGGGTGTTTGAGTAAATTGTTGGAAATAATATATATGTCAAGCATTTTAATAAGGAGAAAAATATATTTTACATTTTACACATAATTAATGATTTAGTGTAACAATTCTTTGAAATACATACAGTTTATCTCATTTTAATTATTTTAAAGAAAAAAATGCATTTTGGGATGTATATATACATTGTTATAACTCAAAATAGTGTTACCCGTGATTTGTTGTTTGAAATTGGTACTAATAATCTGCATGCTTAATCAAGTCAAAAGTTGTCCATGAGGGTACAATTTGAATCAGTCTAATTAATAAAACTTGCTCGAAAATGGTTCATTTTTCGAGTTTGACGTCACTAAAAATAACATTGTACTTGTGCGACTTTATTCCCCCCCTTGTAACTGTATCGTATGAAACAAACATGTGTTAGCAAGCAAAGCAATATCACTTAACGAGTGTATTAAAACTGAAGTGTGATAATAATTCAAATTGATACGTAGTCGTTGTTTTGCAGTTGCACACAAGTAAAAAAATTGCACTCATTTTTTTTAATTTTACCATTAAACGTAAATCCATAGCTGATGATCGAACCATTAAACAGATGTCATTATAAATTGGAACCTACAATACTACAAATATCCCATCAAAATACTTACCATTTGTGTCCTCAGTTGTTGCATGCCTGGAATATATGTCAATTTGACAATTAATAGAGCATTTGTTTGATATAAGAGTAATGTTATTTTGTGATATTGACTATCCTTGAACATGTAAAATATCATGCTTCCTCAGTATCACAGATCTCTCGGTTCGAGAATTACATTTCTAGGGATGAAAATATACCAAGAGACTCTTCTTCGATGCATCTGTTGGTGCTTTTTGTGCAGAGCTTTCAATGTACTCATATTTTATTTGTGACCATGAATTGTCCATTCGTAATTGGTTTACGAAATTTGAACATTGGTTTAGTACACATGTATTACTTTTTGTTAATATTCTATTGACCACTGTTGGTCAACATGTCTTAACTTATTTTCACAATAATGATATCGGTAATTGTCGACGAATTAAGATTCAAATTTGTCCATTAAAAGCAAACCCTGACTATCATATCTAAGAAATTCCTATCTTAATATCAAGATCTGTTTGATATTTGCTGGTATGTGTAATTAAAAGTTAAAAGCATGTTACCAGGATTTACAATATTCCTAAAACATATAACATCACTTCAGGTTTAATGACTGTATGGCGGCATATGCAGCATAGCGATGAGATGTTTACCCTAACGATCAACAAAGCGACTTTTTATTATACGTATATATATATATATACGATTTAAAAAAATCTTACTTATATTCGGTAAATTTCTCCAATAACGATAGTTCATAGGACGCACAATTATTAATGTAACGTTTCCCTTAACGCAAGTAGATAATTTTTTCTTGGGTTAGTCGTCTTATTTGTACTTCTGTGTGTGTTATTTACTGTACAGCACAACTTTTTGTGACTGATCTGAGTTGCCTAACAATATATACGAAACATTCAAAGTATCAATTGAGGAAAATGCTGAAAGTAAATGAGTTAACAACACTGGAGTCAGAGTTTGAGACTGGAATATTTCAGCAATGGTATGTGAAAGTCTATAGAATATAGATGTATATACCAAACAGTAATTTTGAATATATGTTTATTCGCAAATATCTTTTATTCCGTTACAGAATTAAAAATTGAAAAATGTCATCTTTACAATTTTAAATGCTTAAACAAAATGTGGAAAATATTATCGCACATCAAAATTGAAACACACCGAAGTGCTATAAAACTCTCAAATAAATGCAAGTATGTTGTTTTGGTCATTAGATAGAGAAACTGAGGAAGTAATCCAAATACTGTCATTAATTGTAAGAGAAAAGTCTCCATTAAGAAAATTTTGTTTTCTTAATGATCAATCAGATTGAAAATAAAATGTTACCTTTCTACATCTCCTCTGAAAGACACAAAAAATGAACTCATCCTGTCACCTAAAAATGATTGTATTGTATATCTTATACATTTACTCAACATATATACTTTCAAAACATATGAAATTATTTCGCTCGCGGAAGTGAAAATAAAAATAGCAAACAGCGTTGTCAGTGTCGCAATATATTTGATTTATAATTGGGCTGGATAAACTAGATTTATTCTTTTCCATATAACTGACACCAAAAGTTGCTTTGCCTTTAAAAAAGTATCATATTCATCATTTTTAAGAATGTTGTGATCTAAAATATAACATGCTGACTAGGCATTAGTTATGAATTATCGAATGTAGTACTGTGGACTACAGTTTGGAACCTTAGAATCATTTGGTCTTTTCATTGACAGTCAACCACTATCTAAACTTTTTATATTTATATCTTGACACAAATGCAGCACTGTTGTTTGCCCTAGAAAAAATCCGTGATTCCTAATCCACTGGGTTTTCCCCCGTCTTGCTCGTTTTGTGACTAAATTTTTTGTCACAAATGAGAACCGTGAGAGTAATATAACGGGATTAAAGTAAAAACGTTTAATGTTCTTCTGATTATAAAATTGCATTTTGAAAGAGACGTATGTTGTACAGGTATGTATTTTAATAGATTCTCGCCTTTTGAAAAAAATGTCAAAATTGTGGCTCTCCTTTTTCGTGATTCAACTTTCTAGCTGATTAAGCCTTAGAAACACTCTTTGCCCAGTTAATGGGATATTTGAGGATTTTGGTTTGTTATTTTGATTTATATTTTAAATTGATGCTTTCACAAAAGCTTTTGAAAAGAGAATTTTCAAAGTTGAAATCGAAATCTGCGCTGTTAAACTTTATCAAGTTGAACGTTTAGGAATTACTGGGACTGGTCACCGCGAATATGTACTTCAGATCTACGCGATCAAACCGCGCTCATTATTGCTTTCCATCGATTGTGACAAATAATCACGCGGAGGGCTCACATGACATGACAACGGTCTCGTCTTCATTTTCTTCAGTTTGTAAAAAAGTGGCTTCTAATCTGGCATATAACAGTCACTAATGTATGTGAAAGTAGTTTTTTTTAATTTATATTAGATAGCTTGTGTTGTTCTCCTGATCGACATTACAAGATAAAAGTAAAATAAAAAAAAACTGACTTTCGAGGAAAATTTCAGACGAGAAGTCTTTTTTTAAATGACAAAATCAAAAGATGAAACACAACAAACAGCAAACAACTGTTATATCGTTGACTTGGTACTTGCATTTCATTATGTAGAAAACGGTCTATTAAACCTGGTTTTAAAGCTAGCTTAACCTCCCACTTGTTCATGTTGTATTACAGTTGCATAGAATACCATAATATTGACAAAAATCTGTGAGCAACAAAACAGATAGACAGGTAAACACTTCAAACGTTTGGGTACAGCCGTAAACATTGTTTTATTCTTTATGACTTTAACATTAGATATCTTTTTTAACAAAGAAACACACAATGGCTCATAGACAAAGTAAAAAAGCAAAATTGAAAGACAAGTTCTCAAAATTGACCATATCACAATGACACAATGTCGGAATGTATAAGTTCTGACCCACGTCAAAAATATATAATCAAAAGTAGAAAAACAGCAAGTTAAAACGTACATGGACCAAAAAGGTCACTACATAATAAACATGCTTCACAACACCAGAACCTAGATTCAATATTTCAAGACCATTATGTATTATTTGTGAAGTTGATGCAAAATATTAGTCGACAAGGTTATTATCTTCCAATGAAATCTTTTTAGAACCAACACCAGATAGGATAAGGGATATGTGTTGTTTATTCTTAAGTTTTCTGTGTTGTGTCATGTGTACTATTGTTTATCTGTTTCTCTTTATCAGTTTTAGCCCTAGCGTTGTCAGTTTATTTTAGATAAATGAGTTTGACTGTCCCTTTGGTATTTTTCGTCCCTCGTTGACATGCTTGCCGAAGCTTATTAATTCACAAGACACTTCACAAGTAATTTATTAAGGGATTGCTAAATGCTTTTTTCATTACAGTACTAAAATATTAATGGATAATGCACATTACATTTTCTTTTACCCATGTAATTTCTAGCAGGTTTTGATTTTTCTTACCTAATGATTTCCATTTTGTTCTTGCAACACATCCGAGAATTGTAAGTGAACATCCAAGCAGAAAAATCACAATTAGTACTAGCATTATACCTATATTAGACTCCTGGTGTTTGGGAACTACAACATAAAAATTCATGATATAAATATTCAAGACTTGATTTAGACATGAAATTTCTTCAAGTCATTATACTAAGCATTCAGGGAGAAAAAAAATCTTCGTTCCAACTGTTGACGAAAACTAAAAGTGGGCGCCTTACGTTCTGAATAAATCATCACATATGTTAACTTTTAATGTCTTTTATTTGATCAAAAGTAAATGACTTTAATTGTGCTTACCCTGAAAATCAGTTGTCTTGTTTTTAATTTCTGGAATATTTGATGTGATCAAAAAGCTTACTGTAACTTTATGTTCAATTCCTGAGGTTTCGTTTTCTAAAAGAACATATATAAGATTTAAACGTTTTTTTTAAGGTTAATGCAAAAATGTTGTCATTTTCTGCATCATATGTAATTTGTAAGCTCTTATAAGGCCGTGTTCACACCAAACGCTGCATACTGTAAAAAAAAATTGAGAACGAAAATGGGGAATGTGTCAAAGCGACAACATAGTTTACTATTAGTTTCGTGTAATGAACACTGGTTTCACATTTGATTTGTTCTCATTCATACATCGGTTTTAATTACATGTACACGAAAATTGTTAAGATCAATTAACAATATGCACACATAATATACATGTACATTACAATGAATTGATATAACAATTTCTCTGTTAACATTATTTTTATCAGCAGGGACGGAACCAGCCATTTTTAAAGAAGAATCCCAACCCAAGAGAACGATGGGGTTCAGACTAAATCCCGCATTCAAATGCATTGATCGTCATAAAAATGGGGGTTGTTATCCCGGAAAGCCCTTGATCCACCACTGATCAGTTGGACCAATTCTTTTTCTTAGAGTGGGGTGATAAATTGTTTAATTAAAGAAGAAATATATATTTGTTTTAGGCAGAGGGAAGCTCGAATAATAATGGATTACTTGAAAATGAAAGGATTTGTGAGGGGGGATTCTTGAAAAACAAATTGATGTTTTATTTATAAAAATAATTTTCAGAAAATTTTGGTTCCACAAATCTGAAGTTGAATAGTCCGTTCCTTTAAAAAATCGTTTTATTGTTTGGGAGAACTTATAGACTTCTGAAGATGGCATGATTAGTTACAATAAGTAACACAATTGTTTTTAAAGTGATTTAAAAAGAGTCGCGAAAAATACAAAGGGTACAGTCAAACTGAGAGATCGAGAATAAACTGACAACGCCATGTTTAAAAAAAAAAAAACCAACACAACACAACACAACATCGAAAACTAAAGACCAAGCAACACGAACACCACCAAAAAATTGGGGGTGATCTCAGGTGCTCCGGAATGGTGAGCAGATCCTACTCCACATGTGGCAACCGTCCTGTTTCCTATGTTATTACAAACCCGGTAAATAGGCTAATTCGGTAGGTCATATTCCTGCAATTGTCGAATGTGTTACGCCTAGAAAATAAGTCATGCATGTTCAAAGAAAGAACAAATCCATAATAGATAAAATAAATAAAAAGAAAATGTGGTATGATTGCCAATGAGACAACTCTCCACAAGAGACCAAAATGTCACAGACATTACCAACTATAGGTCACCACATGGTCTTCAACAATTAGCAAAGCCCTTACCGCATAGTCAGCTATACATTTTTTTAATGTAAACCAATTCAAACGAGAACACTAACGGCCTTATCTATGTACAAAAAAAGAACGAAAAAAAGGTTACACATAATCAAACGACAACCACTGAATAACTGGCTCCGGACTTGGGTAAGACGCACACATACATACTTTGGCGGTGTTAAACATGTTAGCGGAATCCCAACCACCCGCCTTACGTAGGACAATGGTATTACGGTACAACATAAGAACGAACTAGGTAGGTCTTGGAAAAGATCTGCGAAAAAAAATGGACGTGACTGAGTACTTGTTCATCTTTTACAGATAAACGTAGTTTTCCGACCGGTCATAAGAACAGGAAGATGACTATATTGCTATTCCCCAGTCAAATATTGAGTGATTTTGGGAATGCACAGTATGGATTAGTACTAACTGTAAAAATAAAAGAGTCCCCGACATGATGAAAAAAGTTTGTTCGGCAAAATGGCAAACTTTACAAGAAAAAATTGTGTACAAGTAGTGGAAATGATTGTTCGGCTAAGTGAATATCAACCGGTGTAAATGGAATATTCTATCAACCAAATATATCCCTCCCCCTGCAAATCAAATGGTCCACTATGACTAAGGATAGTCTATCTTTTCAAGTTTGAACAGATCAATGTTTGAGTTTTTGTCATATAGATTTGAGATGAATCAATTTATAGTACTATTTTAATCATAAGCATTCAATATATGTAATTTCCTTCAATAACACCTACGTTATTATATTCTTATTTCATGACACTTAATCCATACAAAGATAATCGATACAAAGTCTTCTTTGACTATCGGGTGGATGTAATCAAACACCATTTTATACTACATATAAACATTGGTTTTAAAAAATGGGAACGCAATTCCATGTATTTTAGTGAAGGGATAAGTTACAGAACATCGTGTTTAGCTTAAAGTGATCACGGCCTTTGTTTTTTTTATTAAATGCCACACATAAGAATCTGTGTTCTTCTTATGTTTACAGTGTTATTCAACACAGCAGTCTAAACGTTCATGTCATAAGCCTTTATACTTATATTCTTTTATAGCACTACAACCTGCTCAAAGTCAGAAAAGTCCATAATTTGTGCTCGACCACTGAGGTTGAGCACTTATTTTATTCATTATTATCTCGACAGTACTTGACTGTCCGAAGCTTGGTGTAGTCTTAAATGGTCTAGACAAAGTCTTGACCAGTTATGACTTTCAAATTTAGTCTTGATAGGACTAAATCAGCAAAACTAAATTAAATTTATATTGATCTTACAAAAATCCATGTTATTTGTTGTTTGGTCCATAGCTGTCAGATTAAATTAAAAGGAAATAGAAGCACGAATTTGTAGATTCGATAGCACTGAGATAGTCATCTTAGTATTTTCTATAACTTTAAATCATAGATTTATACAGTTCGTACGATTCCGAATGGTTTCAGAATTTACAAAAACAAAAAGATTTTGGGATCAAAATGTTTCTTTCTTGTTTATGTTGGCTTTCTTAATTACCCGTTCTAAATATTTGTCAACACCCAATGCATATTATTGTTGGAGGTGGTTCAATTGATGATACTTTGTCAAAACTATTTTGCTTCGTCCTGTTTTTGTTTTCTCCTCAAAAGTAAATGAGTTAGTTTAGATATAAAGAAAAGTAAATTAAACTGAGTAAAAAAAGGTTCTTTCAATTTAAGACATTTAGTGTTTTTCATCCAATTTATTGCCAATACAAAGTCATAATATACTTACTTACTAAAAAGACATCATACTTCGTTTCATGATATAATTCCGAAATGTCATATCGGCATATATAAGTACCCGTATCTTCTTGTTGGAAGTTTGAAATAATCAGGTCATAGCCCCCTTCATGTTCCTGCACATCATATTTTGAAAGGTTAATTTTCGGGTTTCTTATATTATTTGAGAAGTAAAGTGGCTTTATGGAGTTTTCTGTTTTGTTTTGACTAGGTCCTATCCAGGTCTGTTTTGTTCCATGACAACAACATTTCAAATCGACTCTTTCTCCTTTTTGAACACGCACTGTGAGTGTTTTATTTGACATGCCTGTAATTTAATAAACATGATAAATACTCAAATACCTATTACTTTTTTAATGTAAAATTATAATTTTTTTTTTTACAAAAGTGACAAGAATACAACTCAATATCTACATCTATATTCCAATGTTATCATAATCAAATACTATAAAATGTTTTGATCAGGTTTATCCATAAAAGTTGAAAATATATATTGAGTAATGACAGTATGTACTGGCATTTAAAACAAAAATCGTACGCTTCACGTTATCTTTTCAATCAAATGAAATATTTGGCTAATGTTGAAGAGTTGAATCACTTCAAATCACTTGTTGACAGTTTTGATTGCATAACAACAGAAATGTGTATATGAAATGGAAATAGAAACGCATATTTCTGACTTATGGTAAGATCTGACAAATTTTTTTTTGTTCTACCAAACTCAGCATAAAGGCTCACTACTGCAGACCAAACCATTAAAATTCCATTACAATACCATTAAAATCCCATTAACAAACCATTAAATCTCATGAATCCATTAAAATCACCCATTACTTTTTGTCAGAAAATAATTAATAGTTTTGTAAAATATGCCATTAAAATAAAAATTAATGACAAGCATCAATGACATTACCATTACTTTTTCATTAATTTGACTGAAATAGTCCTCTGTTCACGAGATTAATGGGCATTAAGATAATGATGGGCATTATTTTTCTGTAGAAAAAAAAGTAACGCCCATTAAAGAGATAAATAATATCAAATCAATGTTATGACCTTTTTTGATTTTAATGGCCATTAATTAGTACAAGACCTATATAATGACCCATTACTTAACATAACTTATATAGTAATGCCCATTACTTGACATGATTTTAATGTTTTTATTTTAATGACCATTAAACAACCTGGTTTATAAATCAATGTCTATTAATTTCCCCTGCGAGATGAAATTCTTGAACTGATGAACCATCATGAACTGTTTATGAATGTCCATGAACAATGTATGACTGTTCATAAGGAGTTCATTAAGTTTGTTCATGTATTTAGTTCATGAATAGTTCATAAAATGCAGTTCATGAATATTTTCTGAACTTTAATGAACTGGTAGTCAGTTCATAATGTTCATATTTTGTTCATAACACATGTTCATGAACATTTTCTGAATTTTTAATCAATAAATGAATTCATAAAGTTCATAAATTAATTCATAACACAGTTTCATGAAAATTTTAAGAAATTTTAAGAAACAATAAATGTATCTACATTGAAAAACTTATTTTCAATTGTGACTTACAAAATTCAAATCTGATTACCTTTTTGTTTTAGCCAGGCCAAAATAAATTGATAGTGTGTTTCCGGTTTCCCGACCCTACCTCCGTTTCTGACGCCGACCCTAAAAATTTTATTGACAAAAATGAAAAAAAATGGAAACATCCGCGAATTTTTGGTCTGTCCGGATCCGACTTTTTGTTTAGAAAACTACTGATCTTCAAAACGTTTGATAGCAATGACCAATATAAATAAGTCAAGCGTTTCAAAAACCAAGATTTTAAATAAACAAGCATGGCTGCAGCTATTCATTTATAGCTGTCAAATATGCAAAATGATTTGTGATCACATGTTTGCAAAATATAATGACATCAAGATGTTATTTAGCATTTCTAGTTGGAAGTCCTGATACAGCAATTTTAATTACAGACAGGAAGAGAAGTTTACTTATGATAATTACATAAAATGAAAATTCAAGAAAATCCTTTTTAATAATTTCATGATTGTAAGGTGTATATATTTGTCTGGCAGGTTTCTAGTCCAAATAATTATGACGTCTTGAAAGGCTATTATTCTTTTTCTTTGACGCCTTACATCGACAGGAAGGCGTCTAAGCAAAAATTTAAAATAGCCTTCCAAGACGTCATAATTATTTGGACCAGCAGGTTTCATGTTCATCTGCTTTAATATGCATATGCCAATTGTGTGAATCATCAAGCCATTAAGGTAACAAGCAAGTCATTAAAGTGTTTAATTGGTGGCTTGAAGTTGTAAAGAGTTAACTGACCATTACAGTGCAAACACACCATTAAAGTACAAACCAGCCAATAAAGAAATGATCAATCGATTGAAATAATAATGGCCATTACATTCTTTTATAGATGTACCATCACCTTTCATGCCAAATTTAATGGTTATTTTTTAAAGACCACTATCATGACTATCAATTCGTTTTAATTGCCATTAAAATGCAGGAATGGCCAACAAAAATCCCATAGAAATAATGGTGCTATTAATAACGGTTAAATTTATTGCACATTAAAGTTTTGAAAACAGAATTCATGCCCATCAACTGTTATAAAATAGAAATTAATGGCCATTATATTTAGTTCCCATGGTAAAAGTTAATGGTCATTATCTGGTAAATTCATGCTCATTAATATATTTAAGAAGAAATTAAGGGCTCATAATTAATGGCCATTATTCCAAGTTTCATGGCTTTATTTAAGGGTTAATATTCATTTGTTTAATGGCATGACGATTAATTTGATGGAAAGTTACCCCATTAAATGTAACCGTAATTAATAGACCTAATTTAATGGGTATATTTCATCGCTTGTTAATTGGTATATTTCATGACTTGTTAATGGGTATTCTCACTGTAGTGGCTATTGGGTTATGAATTATTGTTATTTACTTATACAGTCATACATCTTTACTCAGTTAAGAAATGACAAAATAAAGTTCTATATCTGTCAACACATTTCGATAAAGAGAAGCTTATCCTGTTTTTATATCATAGGATGAGAGAATAAACATTGAAGAAGTGAATATTTCCAGTTTAATATAGCCACTCAAGGCATAACTAAATTGTTAATATCATTGGCAAGCACTAAGCTTTCGTTTTATTTCAATAACAAAATTATTGAAATAACAACATGTTTAATGAGAAAAAAGTACTCTTTTATCTTATCAATTAGTTGTACAAAATTTACCTGAAATCATTTGTATATGAACTGTTATTGCCATCAATAATAAATAAGCTGACATTTTGGAACACTTTTCTGAAAACAAATTAAGAAAATAACTGAGAATTTAGTGTTCGTAACTCATTCTTACATATATATATATAATTGAACGATTTCCAATCATTTGTAATTATTCTACAAGGTATAACTATCACAGGTATACAAGGATCAAATATATCCGACCGGAATTCATTATAATGATCAATTTTAAGGCAAAACCGTATGGAGAATTACCAATTATTATAACCAAATGCATGACCCGGGGAAGGGGGGGGGGGGTGTTACTTTCTATAGTTTTGGTGGTACTAGTGTACCAAAAAACAGAGACATTTTTTCATGACATGCTGGTTGGAACAGGGTAACTTTTTCATGCCATTTTGGTGAATATATATATTTTTTTAAAACACAGTATTTCTCTACAACCGGATCGCTTATTTTACAGTTAAAGATACAGTCTTGAACCCGGGTATAGAATAGCATCTATTTTTACGGTCTAGAACAGGAACAATCCCTGGTATACATTTTCTGAGCGTGTCTAGAACAGGGTATGTTTTTCAATATTCCTGTTTAGAACAGGGTATGTTTTTCAATGTTTGCCCGGGCGGCAGGCATAGTCCAAATTTGCACAAATGATTGGTTTTCCCGTTTAAATGGTTTTACAGTAACTGTTCTAGTTACTTTGAGGCCATTTATATCTTGCAATTCGGTGTGTACTCCATTTTGTATGCCGCACTCGTATCACATCTTATTATCTCTATATAACATATTACTACACACATTTGGAAAAAAGTCAATCGTGTTCATAGTTTTATTGATTTGTCTTTAAAACAAAACCCCAACCCAAGAACTGCTTAAGGGACATAATTCTCGGTTTTGCTATAAATTGTGCACGTGATTGAATAATTCTATATCTGGACAGTATAATGATAAAAACGATAATGAAAGATTCAACAGATTTTGCTTACATGTTTATAATGCAACACAGTCTTTTCAAAAGGCACATCATTTAGAGTTGCTGTCCTTTGAAGGCATCATTGCTTGTTTATATATGTATCTAGATTTGCGATGTTATAAGACTACGACTTTTCTTTTTTTCATAGGTGTTTTTGTTTGTTTTATTATTAAAATAAAACACATATAGATACGTTTAAAACATTATGATATGATAAAATAACGAATAATTCGCTAAAAGTAATTACTTGCCTGTACTTTATTCACATAAATGAAAGTATTTTTTATCGGTTGAAGGATTATGGCAGTTCAAATTCTAATAAAAATCGTACAAAACATAAATATATTCCGTGTGTATGATAATAATTTTACCTTTTTGATATATTATTGTCCTATAATCATTCGTGGGTCCGACGATGCATTATTTTTCTACAAATTATGTTATGGTGATTAGAGGTTAGAATAACAATAAAATTTCCTTGTTTTCGTGTGTCATTAGTTTTTTTTATGTCCGTGTTTTGGCACTTGTAGTTTGTAACATAATGTAACTGGCTCAACTTCCGCAGACAACCAATAACAATTTAATTAAAATTTAAATGATTAATTTGTTTTTTTTCAAAAATACTCTCTATAATGAAAGACTTATGTTTTATCAAATAGATGCACTCCAGGAGGTATATGTAGTTACAAAGTTGATTTGAAATATCTAATGATTGAAAAATTAATCATGCACATGTGTTTACGTATTGGTATGTTATAGCAGTGTATATTACAAGGTTTTCCTCGAATTCCAGACATACAGTCGTCAGCATTTTCAAATATTAGACCGACCTTAGGATAGTGATTGCATTATAAACACTCATTTTTAATGTTGTATTTATTAATGACGTTCTGGCATGGATGAAGCCATTTACAAGGTGGTTGGATATTCATCCCATTGGGTCGTAACTTTTGTTTCCTTTCAACTTCATTCTCTGTTTGACTTATTTTTTATTACAATTGTTACGTCCCCAATCTTAAATCAAACAAATACAAACTTGAATGTAGCAACCATTCAGATTGCAAGTCTCAGAGTTTGCATTGGAAAATATTTAACAGACAACTGATCCTTTGTCAAAAAAGTTCCGATGTCAATAACTCAGGCAACATCATTCACCACTATAGGTAGCAGTTCTGTAAATATAGACAATGCAATTTCCCATTATAGGACTTCCTTTGCGGCTACAATTGTAATACTTTTACTAAGCAGTTCCGTGATAACTAATATCTGAGAACGGAAAATTTATCGCACTTCTATTTTTTTCAAAGGTTAAACTATATGGATATGCGGCATATTTCCAACATTTATATGCCCTCAACTTCTAAGAGTTAAAACTTATACTTCAATTCTTTTCTACCCCTACCTCAATTTTAGGACCTCCAAAGAAGTAAAATTTAGGAGCAAGCTTATTATTCTACACTGGTTAAGTTCCCACGTGATGTTTAAATGAAATAAAACACAAACATTATATCTGGGAACCATACGTTAACAAAGCAATATATCTATAAATATTATCTATCACCCCAAACTAGGCGTGGTTTGAGAAACAGCTGAGTTTACAAAGTGCAACCTATACAGTTCAAAGAAAGTGCTCTTTCTTGAAATACCAGTCTATAAATACCAAATGCGTTGTACCTTAATGTCCAAACACAAATACGAGCAACCGGATCAACATATATTTGCTGACTTTAATTCTAAATCTCCTGATTGCGCATATGCTAGCTCCCTATTCATATACACTCTGGCTGGCAAAATTATCTCTGCGACATGTGTTATTAAATCTAGAACGATTATAATGTTTCAAAGCATTCATCCTACCTTCAACACAAAATTGTCGTTGTCCTCACAGATATATAGCCCCAAACAAGTTCGTTCTTGTTTGTGAATTACATATAATAAGCAGTAGGATAAATGATAAGGATTTTTCAATTTACTTAGAAACACAACATATACTAGTACATCTTCGACACTTACAAAAGAGAAAATCCTGGATAATTATAGGTATGTTGTATTACCGTTGGTGAACAACTAGATCGTTATACTCTGCATTAGAATGTATACTTGAGTGTCCTTACAAACATCGTAATTTTGCTGGATCTTTAAAGTGCTCAACTCTTAAATTATCAATATTAGAGTACATACATTTATTTCATAATAGTTTTAAAACAGGTGAATGTTTTGATTTTTACACAAATATTCCCGATTCCAATCTGTAGAAACAGAGTAGGTCCGATAAGGGCCGATTTTGGTCTCAAATTTCAGGTTCATCTGACGCAAGATTTTGAATAATTTTTAAACCCTTAAGTGTCTATTTGTTTTGATTAAGTTAATTTATGTGAAAGATTTGAACTGCTTTTGTAATAAAAAACGCTCCATTTCAAGCTTAGATATAAAAAAAAATCCATCAAATATGCCAAAAAATGTCACTTTTCTGATGTTTTTGTCAAACATGAAAGTGGCCGCATCCGTGTTCATCCTCAACCTTTGAATATGTTAAATGGTAAATTTTGCCCAAGGGGGTTGAAAACTTGTTTTCTATATAATTCCTTAATATTTACATAATAAATTTGAAAAGGGCGTGCAATTTGTCATTTGATAGCTGTAGAACTGACCCCACATTTGATGATGATTGACCAGAGACCGGTTCCTCAAATGATCCATATAAATGTTTTGGCTTCAGGGTATATAATTTGACTAAACATCAACAAGACCACTCAAATTGCATAGTGCTGAACTGTTGTAATCAGTAGTGAGCTTATCTAGGTCTAACATTGGTAACCAAATCTTTTTAATTTTTACACCCGAGAGACTTGGACAAGTATTGTCTAAACTATTTATACATTTATCCCCGTATGAACACAAATGTTTCGAATAAACATGATGAAAATTTACAACAATGTTTTATACAGGTAAAACAATATTTTGAAAAGTTTTACAGGTTCAATAACAGTCTTCCAAATAAACGTGTTAAGCTATATTGTTACATTGCTTGTCCTCAGATTTTCAAAGAATTTTTCACATTCTTCCATGTCTTCCTTTTCGTTGTGTTTTCTGGCTTTTGAGTCTGTAGTAAAAATACATTAAGTGAAATTGAAACCACAAAAATACTGAACTTCGATGAAAATTTTAAAGGAAAGTCCATTATTAAATGACAAAATCAAAAATCCAAACACATCAAATGAATTATTAACAACTTTCAGATTCCTTCCTTGATACGGGCATTTTCTTATGTAGAAAATGCTGGATTAAACCTGGTTTTAAAACTATCTAAACCTCTCATATGTATTTAAGTCGCATCAGATTATTTCGTTATATCAACAACGATGTGTGAACAAAACACACAGACATAATATATAAAAATGTCAAAATAGGGGTACAGCAGTCAACATACATTGTAGTGTCATAATCTTAATCACAATAAAAACAAATAAATATGCTACAAAGTAGCACACTATGGCAATAAACACTTTCAATTAGTGTAAAAGAGTCAATATACCAATGTTTTTACAGTACAAATACATAATTTATTCAGTAATGTATTCAAGATTTTGAAGCAATACACAGCATACATCACTTGTAAAATTCATAAACACCCACACATATAAATCTCAGTTCCTTTCAGACAAGAAGACAGTCTAAATGAGCCATGTAGAATTAAAGATGATTTTGTGATATTGTCTGAGTTTTTATTACATATTGTATTGTAAATTGAAAAATAAGATTGCATTCTGTAAAATTCCAATCTCGTATTTGTATAGTTAAATGAAATGCATTTGATTTAACTAATATTTTCTGATTCATTTACCTTTCTTCTTGTTGTTTTGTCTCCTTGATACACATTTCACTATTACAATAACAGAAATCAAAGCAAACACAAGAGAGGAGATCAGTATTACGACAAAAAAGGAGTTGTTCTCAATCTTTTCTGAAATGGGAAAATAATTGGATAATTGGTGTGGCAAATGGAAATGATGCTAACTACACATGTAACACTATGTTGTTATACTAATAAAACAGTTTGCCATCTTCTGTAACATCAAATGACATTTCATTATACAATTGATTCAACTACAGATATGTAGAACTTGGGCAGGTTATCCTTCATATTGAGAGCTAATTGTGATATTTGTGATAGCCTGAATTCAAATCTATCAAGAACATTTACTTTTTTTTTCTGACGACGAGACTTTATATATAAACATAAAGATGTGGCATGCTTGCCAATGAGAAAACTGTCCACAAAAACCAAATTGACACAGAAATTAACAAATATAGGTCATCGCACGGCCTTAATAATGAGCTCTATTATAAAGTTACCTTCAGAATCATAAACGTCTGTAAGATTTACATTTGGAATGTCATATTTTCTTCTTGCAACATGACAAGTTATATTGAATATCGTGCTACATGCAATTCTTTTCTTGAGAGTAAGACTCAAATTGACTGCCATGACTTTTTCAGTCTCTCTTACATCAGTTAAAAAACACACGGGCGCATACTCCATCCAGACAAAACAATTAATAATTTTATGATAAGCATTTCATTTTGACATAAAAATAGTTTATTATTTTCATTTATTAGTATAGTTTATCTTAGAATTTTTCGAAAAACTAAGGATTTTCTTACCCCAGGAGTAGATTACCTTAGCCGTATTTGGCACAACTTTTTGGAATTTTGGATCCTCAATGCTCTTCAACTTTGTATTTATTTGGCTTTTTAACTATTTCGATCTGAGCGTCACTGATGAGTCTTATGTAGACGAAACGCGCGTCTGGCGTATAAAATTATAATCCTGGTACTTTTGATAACTATTATCAGTCTAGATAATTTTAATATGGTGTTTTGGATCAAACTTACAGAACAAAGCTAAACAAGACCAACTAAACAAAAGCATATCAATCAGCAATGAAACACATTATTCGAGATTGTCTGATAATTCTAGTTAAACCTATGACGAACAATGCTAATTAATTTGAAACAAATAATATAAGGTGCATTTTAAATATATTTATAGTTTATATAGAAGTTTAGCGCCAACACAAATCCTTCTAAACATAATTTTCTTACAATATTATCGAAGCTTTTTCTAAAGGGAAGTCAAATAAATATCATAACGAAAAACAACAACGCCTGTCTTAATGCTCTATTTTTATATATATGCTCATATAATCCGTTACTATTGTATGAGCTACTACATATTGTAGTTGTTTTGACGAGTATCAGTAGTAATCAGAAACTGTAGAAACTAGATCTTGTTAGTGAAAAACACATGAACGTTTTAATTTTTTTTTGGCAAGATGGGAGTGATGTTTGATTAATCAAAATGTTAAGCTGTAAATTACTCACAACGAGCGAAACACACCTACATACTTACTTTAGTCGTTATTGAGCAGTTAGCAAAGCGAGGAACTGTAATCATTTTCTCTAAGTATATCGAAATGTAAATTGTATCTTTATGATTGTCCACCAAATATCTAACAGTATTATTCTGAAACGTCGGTAAATCTGAAAATATGTTTTAACCCCGTATAACATAGCTACAAATGGATCTAAACGTTGACGCGTTTAATACTCATAGGCATGAAAAAAGTTGCTCAAATTTAAAAGGTACACAATGTTCAGTATATATACTTACATTTTCTTTAGAGTAAAATTAATTTCAGCAATAATAAATAGATACTGTAAATGTTCCTTCAAATGTAAACTAAAACATACAACGCAAAAATAAACACAATATCGCACTAAAAAATTGATACACTAAGATGTGGTATAAGTGCCAATGTTCGTCTACTATTGTATCGTTCCCCCAATATGTCAAGTTCGTTGCTCTCTTTCAAATTATCACTGAACAATTGTTCATAACAAAGATTACATATTCTTCTTTGTGTATTCGTGATTGGAACAGTAATCGTGTTGTTAGTTTACATCTGTAATCTTTGTCGAAGTAGTAAACCTTGAAGTTATCAGTCGTTCAAAGCAATAATTGAAATAATTTATTCAGCTCACATTTTTTTTTTTAAAAAGCCCAAACAAAATCAATCAAGATGAGCTCGTTAAACATTCGTAAAAGTCAGTTGTTATTCTGTGTTTTAAACTATCGTGTTATGTTGGGAATTGGATTGACTGCATTGATGCTAAATTTTTAAACCGCGCATCATTATTTATCGGTACCATTTATCTGACAGGCGCCGGCCCATAAATGCTCAAGGGAAACGTCAATTATTTTAATTTCCTAAAGGTTAGTTTTTCATTGATAATAAAGGTCACGAAGGAGGGAAAAAAGCGTAAGGCTACAAATGGATTATTACATGCATTTGGAATTATTATTCTGTTTGTGTCGGTAAGGTGAAGTGTAAACGATCCAACATAATGTTGAGTGTTAAAAGATGCAAGTGCACACCAAAATGATTAACCGAGTAGTGAATAAATGATATTTTTTTACCTTCAAATAAAAAAGCTTATAACAAATGGGGCGTACTTTTGGCTGTGTTGGATGTTTTAATTTCATCAAAGACCGATGATATTATATATATTGCTCCGATGAGACAGTACAACGCATCCGTACCAGAACTCGTTAAGGGAACCGTAGGTGTCATTTTGCAAGGCTACATTTTTATTTTCCAATTGCAATTTAACCCTTGAAAAAAATCCAGGTCAACCCTTTTAACAAAATCTACATATCGTGTTCATTGTTAATTTATTCCTGGACATGCATACATTACTTAACATTTGACGCTCCAAACCAACAACATATTAATAATAGTGCAGATTCATTGGTGCTTGTTCATTAAATCATTTCCATCCGATCTCTCCAAACAAAGAAAGTTAACACGCTCTGATTTGTCGCCTGCTTCACTGATTAGTTATTCATATGTTAAGACAAAACTATAACTATTATCCAAACAGTCACGTGCAATGTACCATAAAAATCATGGACAATTAAAAATGAAAGACGGTAACTTCGTAACATGAAATATCTGCATAACAGGTAGGAATCGAAGCATTCGTGTCTAACTTAGGAAAATGGTTTACAAACAAAACAAACTTTAAAAATATGTTGCACATGTCCTTAACAGCAATATCAATGCATTCATGTCAAACTTAGGAAAATGGTTTACAAACAAAACAAACTTTAAAAATGTGTTGCACATGTCCTTAACAGTAATATCAATGATGATGTCATTTCTGTAATTTTTTTCTGTACAAAACTTTGATTGAATTTTTCGCAAACACTAAGGATTTTCTTATCCCAGGCATAAATAACCATTGCCGTATTTGGCACACCTTTTTGGGGAATTTTGGATCATCAATGTAGTTTAACTTTGTATTTGTTTGGCTATATAAATATTTGGATATGAACGTCACCGATGGGTCTGACGTAGACGAAACGTGCGTCTGGCGTACTAAATTATAATCCTTGGTACCTTTGATAACTAGTTAAAGTAGACACAAATCTACACAGAAATAGTAATAGAAAGTACCCTCATCTTTAGATCAACTCTTGAAATTTAAGAGTCAATATAGGATGAACGGATCATATAAACCGGAGGGAAAATATGATACATGCCCAAAAAAAATACAATAAACGAGTCTAAATTGAAAACTACGTTCAAATCTATGATTGCTTTGGATAAAAACCGCAATTTTTATACGTGTGCATGTCAAACAAATTTCGTTGTGGAAGGGTCTAAAAACAGCACAAACAACATTTTCCAAAAGACCAAAAAGTGAAAAAGTATATTTAAACAAAACGCATTTGAATAACAGGTCGAACAACTGATGTTCTTTAACCCTGCTGACTGCCATTGGCGATTGCCAAATAAAAAAAAAATATATATCATAAATTATTGTCAATAAACACATAAACCCTATGTTTCCTGTACTAAAGACTAACACACGCAAGTGGAATGAAAAGATGGGTGTAAGAGTAGAGCAATCTTATTCACGTCAAGAGCTTTATAATAAAGTTCATAAATGTGACAGTACTTTTATTCGTGGGTATCAATTTTCGTGGTTTGAGTAATATTAACATATTCGTGGGTTTCTAAATTGGTGGAATTAATTTTCCGATTTTTGTTGTTGAAAAAAGCCTTTAGATACGAACGTTTCAAATAGTCGGGATTGAAGGAAATTTGCAAGGTAAACATTGACCCGTGTAAATTGTGGTGATATCACTAACTAACTCATGATTAAGTGCTCAACAGATTATAGACCATCAGAGGTGGTAATTAGATCAAACACATGTCACCTAAAGAAAACAGTAATATGAACAAATGCTGTAAACGTATCTTGAATTGTTAAATAATTCTTATCAAAATCAAGCCCATCATGAAATTACTATTTCCTATATGTAGAAGAACTATGAGGATATTAAATGAACACTTTATCATACTACCATATTAATACCGGAAATCTGACTTTCATCCATCAAAAATAGTTTTATGAGAATTAAAAGATCAACAGTTGTACAGTTTAGGTTATTAAAGATATAATGTGAATAATCCTACATGCGGTTGTAGTTCTGTGACTCAGTATTCTCAGATTTTGCGATATTCTCTAAATCATATCAGTAGTCAAACGTACGCCTTTTATAGCTGACTATGCGGTATGGGTTTTGTTCATTGTTGAAGGCCGTACGGTGACCTATAGTTGTTTATAACTGTGTCATTTTGGTCTTTTGTGGATAGTTGTCTCATTGGCAATCATACCACATCTTCTTTTTTATATGGGAATCATTCCATGTCATGATTTGGACAATGGTTGTTTTATTTTGTTGGACTCTTAAATTCGTGGATATAATCACCCACGAAAACCACGAAAATTGGTACCCCACGAATAAAAGTACTTTCACAGTATTTTCAATTGCTATATAGCAGCCTATTATTATATCACATATTAAAAGAAAAATTAACGCAGCAGCAAGAAATAAGTTATACGAGGAAGAATATATTGACGCAGAATATACAAAGCAAGAATATTTGGCATTTAGAAAAAAAAAATGTTTATTCTAACCTTTCTTAACTCAGTGGTCAAGATTTGTTCTATTAAAAAGCGTAACTATCTAAATTCATTTGTATTTGGGTTATACAGGTTTGTTATTTTAAAGATAATTTGTCTTCATGCTTCTTCTAACAATCGTACTGCTGCCTACAAATTAAACAAAAATCAGCAGCCTTTTTATGTGTTTTATCTCATTCGATTGAGTTTCTATTTTCTGTGACCCTTGAACTCTTTACCGTCCCTATGACCCGAATTCGGGTCATGAGCGCTTTTTTACGTAAAATTTGGATTCAAACATTAAGATCTCTGTCAATTGACTCTCAATAGATTTCAAGAAGCGCTTAAATGAAACCAGTGAGTATCAACTACACGTTAAAAGTCCAGTTGTGTATTTAGGGGTTGATCTTTATGGTCAAATAAAGCAATTAAACTTTCATCGTTTTTAACAAAATCAGCTACAATTTATTATAAAAACTTTAGAATTGTGAAAATCTTGAATTATCAAAACAATGTGTTTGGTTTCTATAAACCGCAAAAATCGATTCCTTATTGATTGTTTTCTTTCAGTTATGTGTTGCGCTTTATAAAAGGCTCAATAAGTTTTCTTTTTAGTAATTCCTACGAAAATGAATACAAACAGCGAACATTGTCAACATGTCAGTAACTTTCAGCAACCATTTCTTAGAATTTCTGCCTATACCAGTAAAAACGTGCATATTGTGGTTTCAGATGCCAAATAGTATAAATAAAATTTCTTACTGCTTGTGTTACTTGGTTTTGACATTAAACCATAAGTACCCCCCTTTCCAACCTCTCCCCTATTTCCTCTTAGTTAACACACCATTCCACATTGTGTGTTCTTTTAAAAATGTGAAAAATGCAGTTTTAACGTCTTTCTAAGTATCTTATTATAATCTAATATTTGTATGTTAATGGTCAACTTAAAAATAAATATTATAAATAACATTGAAAATAAGTGTGAATTTAATGACATTAAACCATCTGCTTCTGTAGTTGAGGGGATGCATCTAAGGCTAGTAATCAAGCGATCCGGGTTCGCATGCCGCAAAGGTGAATGTACGGTTAAACAAACCCAATACCAATATTAAATATCTTGACTAGACTTGACTTCAATCTAATTCTAATTTCAAATTGAAAATGCTTTTTTCCTTGTGACAAAGTTAATTGTCTGTCTATTGGCTTTTGGCTGCCAGACTTTTGGTTTTCTGTCTTTAAAATGATTGTAGAGATAAAAGTGTGGATACACTTCAGTTGCACAGTAAATCTACGTTTTTCATCCAGAAAGCTCGAAAACAGCAATTTTGACCCAAATCACTTCATACATGTGTAGCATGTTTGGCTATAAAAATTGCTGTTTCTCACATAAATAGACCATTGAGGGTTCTTTTTCGTGATGATGTTAATCCCAACATTGTATTTGAATGCTCTGTTTAAACCATTTCCATAAATAAACTTCAAAAAGGACATTTTGAATTGAATTTTCCGATTGTTTTGTTGTTGTCACATGACATCGGACTGATTATCACGTGTTCAAACATGATAGAAAAAAATTACAAACCTGTCATTAATATTACTGGAAAACGTTTCTCTATAAAAAGTCTTAGTTGATAAGTCTACTAATAGTAATAAGAAAGTTATGAATGATTGAGAAATTCGTCTGCGTCATGAAAAGTGCAATTTTGGCAGAATGGAAAAGAGTTAATGACATTAGTTTGCTTATATGAAAATGCAAATATGAAAATACAAAGATGTGGTATGTTTTCTATTGCGAAAGCACACAATAGTACCAAATGACACAGAAATTAACAATTTTAGGTCATCATACGGCCTTCAAGTACGACCACTGAAATGACCAGTAATGTCTATTCAGTAAGATATTGGAGGAAGGCACAGTACACGATCAGAAAATTATTTGAAAAACTTTTTGGTACTTACAGTTATAGTCAGATTCTTTAATTTCAATACATTTTCGGGCTGAATTGAAACCATATCGACACCTGTAAGTTACATTGACATCTTTTACTGTTAGATTAAATATTTTAAGACTGAACTTGTTCCCTTGAAATATGGTTTCTTCATACTTTCTGTGATTATTTATTCGGCCATTGTAGCTTAACAATTCGTCGTCCTTCCCCATTGACCATTGCCTCGTTACATCACTGTCTACTTTGCCTATTCCATTCACTGTGCAAGTTAATATGATACATCCTCCGAATATAATGTGATCATTTACCAATTGTAATGACACTGAAATATCAAACCAATAGCTTATACTCCTATCAATATGATATTGAAAACATACATACTGAAGAATATGTAATTATATATTACACTATCACATTAACACATACACGCCACTGTATTGTTCATCAAATAGATTTAGATATTTTACATCAATTCTGACCATACTACCTTCATTGTTTGCTTTATTTAAATTTAAGTTGCACTAAAGAAAGTAAAACTAAATCATTTTCAAATGTAAAATCCTATTATTATTAGCAATGTTTTTTTTCTGAATATATCAATCAGAAAGAAACTGACCAAAGAATTTATCGACATACAAGTTAGTGGTTTGTAAAAAAGAAATCTTTCAGTTTAATTTCACTAGTTTGTTTTCTAATGTGTTTTGATTTAGTTGAACCATTTAAATGAAATTTTTAAGTATGTCTTTCTATGTTGTGATATTAAATAATAGTTACAGATAAGAGTACAGGTTAAAGTGTATTAAAACGTTTAAACAAGCTGCATTTGTGTGCATGTGAAAACTGATGTTTAGTGGTTGTCGTTTGTTGATGTTGGTTGTAATTTTTTTCGTTTTTTTATATCGATTTGACCGTTATTTTTTTATGACCCTTTATATATTGCTGTTCTGTGTGAGCCTAGGTTCCGTGTTGAGTACCTTACCTTGACCTATTATGGTTTGTTCTAACAAATTTAGACTTGGACGGAAAGTTGTCTTTCTGGCACTCATACCGATAAAATTGAGAATGGAAATGAATCAATGTCGGATGTGGAGACAGGTTAAGCTTCTCCGCCTATATCGCATCATCTGCTATGCAAATTTATTTCTTTGAAATTTCATAATCTCTTTATGCACAGATCAGGCGATTAGTCAAATATCTAGAAACAGGTGCATCGTATCGTTTGTATTTATCAAGATTTCTTCTTAGTTTATATTTAGTGTTAGACTCCTTTAGTTAACATATATATTTTCAAATCAACTTTTTCAGAATATCTAAGGACGCTATAAAAATCAATATTTCTATTATTTGAGATCCCCTCTACTTATAAAATAATGTTTGTTTACTTGTTTCTATAAATTTACTTGCTGCTTCAAATCCATAACGACATTGATAAACTGCGTTGAGATCTGCTTCTGTTACGTTGAATATTGTAAGACTAAACTCATTCCCTTGCAAAATCTTTTCTTTATATTTTCTAATGTTATTTATTCGACCATTGTAACATAACAGCTTGTCATCATTACAATTACTTATAAAAAAATTGCATGATATCCTTCTATATATGTTCGTATAAGGTGAAAGTATGTTTTTTGTTCTCACAGTGTTCACACCATACATGATGTAGATATCATTGAAATTGAGTAGAACATTTTCGATGTTTTCTTGTATTTTAGCATATAAAAGAGTCTGCACTAGCTTTCATATACTTGGGATATTTATGCAAGCATATAAACTATTGTCTCTACTCAATTTAAAATGTTACAGATCTTAGGAATACACGTTGAGGAAAAAGAAAAATGTATTTTTTGTCAGTCTGAAAGAAAAACTATACTTATATATAAGAAACGACTGTGTGTGTCCTTTTTGAAAACAAACCCTTTTAGGATTTTAACGTATTTGGATAAATAAGACGTTCTTATCTTTGATGTCCTAAATATAAATGTAAAATACATATCCTACATTAATCAATCCAGTATAAATTTTATTTGGGTGTTAGTTTGCAGTATACTTAACGTATACTTTAAATAAACTTTGATTTAAATTATTTTACTTTAATATATTATTACAAATATATGTTACTTATACAGAGTCCTTTAAATCTTTTTTTTTATTATACTCTAGATTTAGATATTTTGACATTGATCAATATTGAAATACCTTCACAATGTTTACACTTTTTTTTATCTTACGTTAACATTATACAATGTAAGTGGTGGTTATCACACAATCTTGATGTAAAGTGTTTGTAAATAAAAACTGGTAAATAAAAACTGATAAATAAAAACTGATAACAAAGCTCCATCTAAAAAACGTATTTGAGGGAAAGGCGTTAGCGTAACCACATTAATTTACAGTTGATTGCCAGTTGCTGATACATTTTAGATTGTATATGCCAAATAAATAGTCTTTAAGTATACACATCAGCGTTTAAAAGGTGTGTCACGTAAAAATATCTGTTTCGAATATTTGAGATAAGAAATCATCGAGATAATTACCAAATATTACGATTTACAAACATTAATAGAAGTGCATCGAGGTGATGTTCCGCAGGTTTAAACGTAATTTGAAATGAGCTACAATATAAAACCCAAATGTACTGTTTTACATTTGATAATGTTCTTTCGTCTTTTTCGTAAGTTTATCATAAAATGCTAATGAGTGTAGTTTGAAATTGTAAGCTTGAACACATTGGAATAATGCAAATACCATAGTGAAAGAGAATAAATAAAACGTCATTCATTCAATAACGTACATTAAGACATAACACCTTAAATTTCAACTATTCTTTATACTTTCAAATAAACTCATTATAGATACCAGGATTGAAATTTAGCATTTGCGTCAGGCGCGCGTTTCGTCAACAAAAGACAAAATTCAGAATAAAGGGGAAACTCTGTGGTCAACATCATAGCTACAAGAGGCACAAAAGATACCAGAGGGACAGTCACACTCATAGATCGAAAATAATCTGATATTGCAAAGAATGAAAAATGAAAAAGACTAACAGACAAATTAAAGTAAACATGACACAACATAGAAAACAAAAGACTTATCAATACGAACACCATTAAAAACTGGGGTTGATCTCCGGTGCACTGGAAAAGTATGCAGATCCTGCTCCATGTGTGGCACCCGTCGTGTTGCTCATATTATTACAAACTCGGTAAATAATCTAATTCAGTAGTTCACATTCATGAAAAGAGAAGGGGATTTAGTTACGACGTAAAGAACATATCCGTTATCATTTGTGAAACGGTTACCATAATGGTCAACCAACTCTTGCTGGTGTACATAACATTTATGAAGAGAACGTTTGAATTAACCATTCGGAACTCTTGGTTAAAAGCTTCCTTGTGAGCAACAACCCTCTATCAAGGAGTTCAGGACAGGACATACAAGCATAGACATATCGTATCAGCTGGGAGATATATAATCCGTACATGTATGTAAACGCTGCTGTGATATTGCTACTAATAAATGGAAAATTCACAATTTGGAAGCTTAAATTATCTCCTGTGCCCTAACGTTTTGTTTTCAGCCGACCCTCCTTGTCAATTTTTAGATGTAAGTCAAAATATGAGGCAGACTTAACTGTATCTGTTGTATCCTTTATCTCAAGTTCGATGGAATAGATGCATTCAACAAAGTCTAAAAATTTTGAATTATTAGTTGAGAGCACATCATCTTTATAGCGGAAAGTAAATTTAAAGAATATTGCTAACTTCTTATCTTTCTTTCTGAGAAATTCCTGTATGGTGTCAGTTTCATAATAATTAGGAAGCAAGTCGGCAAGAACAGGTGCACAATTGGTTTCAGTCTGTCAAACCAAAAAATCGCTAGACATAGATTATCTTAGTCGTATTTGGCACAATTGTTTCAAATTTTGGGTCCTCAATGCTCTTCGTACTATCTTGGCTTTATAACTATTTTAATGTGAGCATCACTGATGTGTGTTATGTAGAAGAAACGCCCGTCTGGCGTATTAAATCAGAACCTTGGATATCTATTTGCACCACTGGGTCGATGCCACTGCGGGTGAACTTTTCGTTCATGAGGATATAACCAGCCTAGTAGTCTTCACTTCGGTGGTGAAATGTTTATTAATTATATAGTATTTTTTATAATTGCTGTCTTGAAAACTTTTTAGAACTTTCCTATATAGGGAAACACACTTCAAACAAAAATAATACATACATCAATTGACCTATGTATTGTTTGTGTACAAGAAAGTTAGTTTCACACGGGAAACAATATGCAAGAATTTACCACAAAAGACGATCATACACGTTTTCATTGTTATATTCAGAAACCTGGCACGTAGGTTATTTCTTTTTGACAGGATGATATAACTTCCCATATCTCACAATTTAAATTGATTAACATGTTAATAAGGGAGCTTAAGCAGTCAGGGGCATTACTTATACAAGTAACATTTAAAATTAACTATACAAGAAATGTTGAAAACGAGGCTATTTTAAATATGACTTATATAAGTAACTTTTCTAAATATAATTTTTATAGGTGTCCAACTATACAGATTTTACTAGCATTAACAAATTTTCGCAGTCATCTGGTTATTTTTCCCATGAAATATGAAAAGCTTTTGGTTTCATACAAATTTTCGATAAACTACCTTTAGAGTATTTCTGATTCCTTTTTTTGAACATGAAAAAAAAACCCAACTCATTTTAACATGCACATAATTAGACAATATACGTATATTGTCTTGAAATATGACATTTATTTGTATGAGGCTAAGAAACTGGGGGAAATGCGAGGTTCTACTGAGCATTTCCCCCAGTTTCGTGCCGAATACAAATACATTTCATATTTCAAGACACTATACGTATATTGTTTTTATACTGAAATCGATAAAAAAAATATCAAAAATAAATTTCGTAACATATTCATTGTTAAAAAGAAAAAAAAAAGTGTTCAGAATTTCCCTCTTGGGGTACAACTTATAGGTTTTTCCCTTTATAGCGTAGTAATATAAAAAGTCCAGGCGATAAGACATTGATATTTTTAGAGAATTGAAATAGAAAATAAACAAGATAAATTACAGAGTGACATGTAATAAATATAATATGTAAATTAACAGTTTGAAGATATAAAAAGTTTAAATTTACAAAAGTTTGACAAATGTTACTACACGTTGTGATCCAACGGAATTTGGCGCGCGGCCATTACTGTTGAGGCGGTCTTTATAAATTTAGAAACACGCGTCAGAGGGAATTCCCAGTTTTGATAAAATGCGAGAGTTCTCTGAATTCCGATAAATCTATATCTGTCATATAAAAATTGAAGTGGAGTTTTTCTTATATATGTTACCGTTATGCAACTGATATTTGAGATTGAACTTCCATAAAGAAATAGAGAACCATCTAGATCGTTTAATAAACATTTAATATATACGTTCTTGCTCCCGATAACTTGTTTTGGCATGCGTATAGTTTTCTTGACCTCAAGGGGTTTTAGATCGAATGGTTGCTCTGGATTCCCCACTCAATTAATTAATTTATAATTTATGTTTTTTTTTCTATGTATGTCTGCTATTGAGGGTAATTGTTTGTTGCATAATTTTAAATCATATGCATCATTTAAATTAAAATGAATTTAATTCACATCGTAGAACACAACTTCAGGCGACATTAAGTCTTCCATATTATCGTTTCGAGTTGTCTCCCTTCCGGAACTAACTTCCGTGAATTCTGAACCATAATACGTCGAGTATTAACTCGTTTCGTCAATAAACGTCGTATTATATTCAAAAGGATCGCAATGTAACACGATAAATGTGTACGGAAAGGAGTCATGATCACTGACGCAAAGGAAATTAAATATTTAAAGAGTTAGAAATTGGGTTCCACTCCTAGATTTCACGTAGGAAAATAGGTGATGAGATACGAAGTGAAATACCTTCTCTCTCTCTGAGTCTCAGTGACTGCTGTGGAAAATAAACTTAGAATGGATAGTACAAAAATAAAACACAATAGGCCTAATTACATTGTTCATACACTTTTATCCGGGAATTGGCTATTTTGTAACTATTTTACATGTGTAGTTGAATTAGTTTTGAAAGTAATATTATTCAGCTACATGGATACATGTGTCAATGAAACAACGGCAATCGTATCCCTCAGAGCAATCCGCTCTTTGATTACTTTGCTGTAGTCCAAATAATTATGACTTCTTGAAAGGCTATTTTATATTTTTCTTTGACGCCTTTCATCGATAGGAAGGCGTCAAAGCAAAAAAATTATAAAGCCGGCCAAGGCGTCGTTTTTATTTGGACTAATTTTGTTTGTAACTTGACAAAAATGTTTCTGAAATTAAAGCCTTCCACAATGTATAGAAAATATATAAATGGCCAAAATGTCCTATTTTAACGAGAAAACAAAATTTCTTATTAAATCGTACACTTTATGTCATGTTTGTTGTGTATTTTAATTTTATTCTTATGAATTATACTCCAATCACCTTAATTAAGTGGCTAGTCTCATTTAAGTTTTGTATTTATTTTTTATTTTCATATTCTGTTCTGCTAGCTGCAAGAATTTGAACACTACAAATTAATCATTCACTAACTAAGGAGTTGTTACATGTATTCATGTCTGAATTTGATACATATTTGCAAGTGATCTCAAGTATTCTGCTGGAATTACTTATAGAAATAAAAACTCGAAGCTGTGACAAAAACTGTTTATACTACATGTATGAAGCAAAATTTTACTGGCAGTAGTTTGTAACAGATGAAGATATGATACAAACATACATGAATATAATAGTAAATAATGAGTTGGTATTAAGTTGATTCATCGAGTGGATTTATTATTCATGTACAAATGTATTATTCAGTGTATTAAAAGCGACAACCAGATGCAGTTTGTACACTAAATATGTTACACGTAACTGTTTACCACAAAAAATGTATATATGTGCGGGCGGAAAGTGGCGATATACACCATCCATCAATCAACATTATACATAGATGTATTTTATGTACAATGTATATACATTGTTTATTCACTTGAAGTTAAAACATTGGATTGCATACTAGAGCAAATGTGCATTACAAATTATCCTTGTGGCTTCTACTGGAGCAAAAGAGGGACGAAAGATACCAAAGGGACAGTCAAACTCGTAAATCTAAAACAAACTGACAACGCCATGGCTAAAAATGAAAAAGACAAACAGAAAAACAATAGTTCACATGACACAACATAGAAAACTAAAGAATAAACAACACGAACCCCACCAAAAACTATGGGTGATCTCAGGTGCTCCGGAAGGGTAAGCAGATCCTGCTCCACATGCGGCACCCGTCGTGTTGCTTATGTGATTACAAATCCGGTAAATAGTCTAATTCGGTAGGTCTAATTCATGAAAGGGAAGGGGATTGTAGTTACGACGTAAGGAACCTATCTGATATCATTTGTGAAACGGTTATTCCATAATGGTCAACCAACTCGTGATGGCGTCCGTAAAATTTACGAATGGATGATTTCAACTTCACCATTTTGAACTCTTAGTTTAATAGCTCCCTTGTGAGCAGTAACCCTCTATCAAGAAAATCATGATAGGAAATGCAAGCACGGGAATATCGTATCAATTGGGAGATATATACCCCGTATGCAGGTGCTGCTGGAATGTTGCTACTTAGAAACGGAAAGTTCACAATTGGAAAGCTGAAATCATCTCTTTTGTCGTAAAGTTTTGTCTTCAACCCTCTTTGTCAATTTCTAGATGTAAGTCAAGATATGAAGCCGACTTAACTGTATCTGTAGTATCCTTTATCTCCAATTCGATGGGATAGATGCGATCCACATAGTCACTAAATTTTGAATTGTTTAGTGAAAGAACGTCATCTATATAGCGGAAAGTAGAGTTAAAGGATATTGCTAACTTCTTATCTTTCTTCCTAAGAAGTTCCTGCAGCAAGTAGAGGGGCACAGTTTGTTCCCATTGGGATGCCGACAGTCTGTTGAAAAACACGTCCTCCGAACGTAACAAATATATTGTCAATCAAGAAATCAAGCATCTTGATAATATCAGTTTCAGGGAATTTTTTGTTTGAATCAGTATGATTCTTTACAAAGTAGGATGTATCCCTCCCTAAGACAAGATACTTGTATCTACGTTGGCCATTCTTTTTTATGAAGCAAAGTAATACCAACTCTTTTAGTTTGTCTTTTAGTTTGGAATGTGGAATACTTGTGTAAAGAGTAGAAAAGTCAAATGTTTTAATACTGTTACAAGATGAAAGAGAGTTAGATTGTATGTACTCTAAAAGATCATTGGAATTTTTAAGTATCCACATCTGATTGACGCCACCTCTAGAATAGGCATTTTCACAATAACTTTGAAGCCCGTCTTAGATTGCTGATAAAATAGATGTTAATAATTTAGAAAGGAGTTTCATGGAGCACTTGGAGGACCAAGCAATATACCGTTGTTTGTAAGGACACTTACGTAGTTTAGGTATCCAATACAGTGATGGAAGATCCTGTTCTTCATCTTTGGTTGAAATACAAAAGGAACAAAGAACAGACCTATGATTATCCAGGATGTCCTCTTTGGTAAGTGTCGTGAGGACATATGTTGGGTTTCCAAGTGAATTGTCTATACCTAATTCGTTTATCAATCAATTAATGTAATGACTTTTACAGACAAAAACGATGTTATTTGGGGCTTTGTCTGCGGGGACAACAACATATTTATCATGGAGGTCAGATAGGTGTTTAGCAACATTTGGATCTTTGAAGATTGACGTAGTATGGGCATTGATGGACCCATTCAGTTTCTTAATTCTGATTTGTATTAACAATCTCACTGCCTTAATCCATTCGGATAGAGTGTCTACGTCTTCCTTCTTGCGCTTAGCCCATTGTCTGGCATAATCCTCGACTGAATCCATCCGAATTTTAAAGTTGTATTTCCAATTGATGGATTTAGGCTCACGATATTTCGGACCTTTCGATAACACGTTTCGTAGAGAAGTGTTATTAACAATGTTAAGGTCACCGGTAATAACGTGGCCAGCAGGGTTATATGTGAATTTGGAACTAGCACAAGTGCATTCAGGAGGTTTAGACTTGAAGTCGTCAATATCGAGATCCTGCAAAACGCGTTTGTAATTGAAAATTTTAGTTGCAATAGGTTTGGTATAGGTATAAGAAATTATTGGGACAGACTGGTCTTTCAAATAAGGAGGTATTTTCGATTGAACTAATTTATGATGAAGGATATTGCCTAGGTTGACGCAATCGAGACCTTTGTTGGCAAAGGAAAGATTTAGAAAAGATCTTTTATCTTTTTCATCTTTTCCAATGCGAACTGGCTTGAAAAGTCTGTGACTAGCAATATCCGAAATTATAGCTTTTAGTTTGTATTGGTTTGAATGAGCAAATGTGCAGTACAAATGATCCTTGTGGTTTCTAGAGCAAATGTGCAGTAAAAATGATGCATATGGTTTCTACTAGAATAAATGTGCAGTAAAAATAATCCTTGTGGTTTCTAAATGTCTTATAGAAATAAAATGTGATTAATTCTTTTGATTTTTTTTTATGTAATTGTTTAAAAAATAGAAGGAATGTGATGTGATATGATTGCTAATGAAACAACTGGACAAGATTTAGAAGATAAAGGTGTGTGATTTGTGTATGTCATATCACTTTATTGTTGGTTTTTATGTTAGTTTTTTACAATTTTCTGATATCTATTTTTATTGCATTTAACAATTACTTTAAATTTTATTTCATGTAAAAACATACCGAAGTGAGTAATGTTCTGAGACGCCTTTTAGTTCAAATTGAACACAATTGTTCAGCCATACTGTGTTGAGGAGGGCTTTTGGAGAATTGTCATCAAGAACATTCTTGTCAAACAGCATGGAAATATCCTCGTCTGTTAATGGCTGGGCCCTTTATGGTCTCTTGCCCTTGCTTTTTGTTTCAACAGTTTTTGCTTTGCCTTCAATGTTTCTCTGGTACGGTGGAAACTCTAATCATTGTAATCTCCCATGATCGAGTGGCCATATTTGTGGCGCCTCAGTTTTCTCTCTACACTACTTATGAAGCCACGGGTAGTGGACGGTTCATACTCTTGACCATCTTTTTTTCTTACAGTTAGAACAAAATTAGAAAGAAGCGAGTCAAGCTCAACAATTGGTATATTTTGTATTTCTCTTGTTTCCTTTTTCTTTTTAAGAAACCTGGTAACCAATGATAGATCATAAAAGGATTTCTTTGCAGAGTTTTTGTTTTGCTGTTTATATTGAAAGTTTTAAACACCAGTGTCATCCAGATGTAAAAATTCTTTATCAAACTGTTTATCTTCATCAAGTTCTATGTTTTCATTTGTTGCATCTGGAACAGTTAGAACATTACGAACAATTGGAAGAGTTGCAATTCATGTATTTGTAGTTTCAGTAGTGTTTGTTTCATGGAAGTATTCAGGACATACTTCAGTACTCCCTGAAGCAGCCAACATATCTATTTGGATCATGACATTTTCCAGATCTTCATCGATATCTGGATTAAAGTCTTGTTCATCTTTTAATAAATAAATAGAAGATACAAATTTGCGACTTCGTCCGACTTTTTCTGGAAATTTTAGCAGACGAAGTTTGGGGGGAGGGTTTATGGCATTGGAATATGTTGGCTTTTCAAGAATGCATTGAAATTGTCAAAAATTATTAAAACAAACATCTAATTGGTGTAAGAAAACAAAACTATCAAATCTATAATTTTTTTTTTATTATTTCTATTATCACCGACAGTTTATCGACAGTTGAACGATTGTTGACTATTTTACTATACAGATAAAGCTATACGTATAAAGCTTACGTGTATACGTATAGCTTTATCTGTATAGTAAAATAGTTGATTGCAGTATAAACATTTTTATACGCCTTTGTTTTAAGATGGAACACATTACCGTTTGTCTTGATCGTCTGTCTGACATGATCACTACAACCTGCTTTTACAATTTCACAAGACACTTTGGCAAATTGTTTATAAATAAATATCTAATTAATATGTTAGCTCTCTGTCGATTTTCAAAAATGTCTGCTTTAACATGTTTAATGTTTTAAATAAAATAAAAGGTTCGTTTGCAGTTTTCAGACTAAAACATGTATAACTCAACAATACTTCTACCATTTCCTATGTAACTTTGGTGAATAATTTAAATCTACTGATGTGATGAACCTGACAATTTTATAAACAGATTGTATGTCTTATCCATTCATTTGACTTTATGTAAATTCACAAAAAAAGGAGGGATTTTCAATTGTTCAACATATACCTCCAGTTCTAACATGACGTCCTTCAAACGCTTTGAGTACACACCCGTGGTAAAATATGAATATATTTCATGGGCTGTTCCCATTGTACCCCCACGTCATATGTTTTTTAATGAATGAGCGACTCGACGTCATAGATCAATGACGTCAGAATATAAGCAATTTACGGGAAAATACACGCTTGTGAAACGGAAAATCATCACAACAAGGAAACGTTAACAAATGATGCTAAAATGAGTTATATTAGCCGTTTTTGTATACATATGAGACATATAAGTACAATAATAATTAGATTAATCTAAAATTATCTAAATATGTTATTATAAATAGTTTAAGCATCATCATTTATTCAGTTTGCTCCGTTATTTTACGTCAATTTAATAGTGCGTTTATATATTGGAACGGCAAATAATGCCATCACCTAGAGCGCTTCGATCCAAAATAATTGCCGTATTTGTCCTATTAGAATCGAAATAATTCATGGGGGCTTGACTATATCTAGATTTTACCACGGGTTGTCCCTTTATGCCGATATTTTACCCCTCGCTATCGCTCAGGGTAAAATATTTGTCATAAAGGGCCAACCCGTGGTAAAATCACGATATATTCAAGCCCCCATGAATTATTTCTTAATTGTTCAACATTTATCTCCGTTTCCTTTTAACCTTTGAAGGAGATGCCGTTTACAACTATATGTTCAATTCAAATGAACTGATAGTTCAAAAAGGGAAAGGAGGTTTCAACCTTATGACCCCCAGGATCCCCTTTGATCCGTTCTTGAATCAAAGCCTGGGACTGATCGGGAATTTGGTTGGAGAGATTGAGAAAGAAGAAAGCGGGAACAGGGTAACGATAATAGTAAAAAAGGGATAATTAATGCTTTATCAAAAAATATTAAGGGCGAGTGAACTGAAAATTGTCCAATTTTCACCCCCCCCCCCCCCCCCCCCCCCCCCCCGATTATAGGAGCAAGAACCAAATGAAAAGGGTAGAAAACAAGGGATAGTTTGCGCTTCACTGAAAAATAGAAGTAAGAGGGAGGAAAATGGAAATCATCTTATGTTCACCCAATTTAGGAGGTACAAAACACTACATGATTTATATGTCATATAATAAACATTTCGAATTTTGTATGGTTTCAGAGAAGGTGCGGCTCCAATACATTAATCTCTTCCTTAAGTAGTATAGATCTCATTTCTTATTGACACAACATTGGGATCGACAGAAGAAAGCTTTTTTTTTTTTTTATTAGAAACAAAATATGTTTTCCTGAAAAAATAAAGATTGCTTCAAAGAAAAAATAGAAAATACACAATCTGATGGTAGACTATCATTCCTCGAGGGCATCATCAGCTCAGTAGTCAGTACTTCGCTACTCAAATGTTTTATAATAAACCTTTCTAACGTTTATAATTTAAATTTATGAAGAATCTGAGGATTCATCTCCCTCAGGCAAAGTTGATCTGAGATGGACTTGCCTTTTGTTTTAGGTATTTTGTCATTTAGCTCTTCAACTCTTTTAGTACTTAAACATCACTAGGATTTCAAATGTTTAGGCGCTCGGTGGCCGAGTCGTCTTAGTAGTTACTACATCAATCACTAGCCAGTTAACACTGAGGTTTCGAGTTCGAACCCCGCTCTTGCGGGTGTACTCGACTCCAATCATAATTGACCAGGATTGCCAGTTTTCCTATCGTAGGTCGGTGGTGTTCTCCGAGCACTGCGGCTTCCTCCACTAATTAAAACTACCCGAAACGAAATAGCCTAAATGGGATGCTTCAAAGTGGCGTTCAAACACTAAATATTATAAACAATGAAATCTAATGTTTGAATTGGGGTATTCCTGATGGAAAAGTAAATCCAGAAAAGCACTGACGCGTGAAATTACTACATGACTTTGTGTTGTTTTCAATTTTACTGGATAATTTTCCCGTGGTGCATCTCCCCACCCACACACACACACACACGAACTGGCCGTAAAGAAAGGGTATTGAAAATTACCATTATCCGTCAGTATGTCGTAAAATTGGTTTCCGTTCTGTAACAAAAGTTATGAAGATGGTTTATTTCAATGATAGTGTACAGACAAAACAACAATGAATAAGATATTTTACGAGTTTTATTGCAACTGTCTGCGATGGTTTAAATTGCTCTGACTTTGAATCTTACATTGTAAATAATCATTGATTACATTTATGTTTTAAATTTTCTGTAAATAATCTATTAAATTGTTTTCATATTTTTTCCGAAATCCTTTTGAAGTAAATAAACCACCTTGGTGGTCTCTTGGTTGCGTATTTCTCGTGAGTGTTAGAGCTCATTTGTTCATAACACATCCTGCTAAGACCAAAGATTGAAAATTGGGTATGTAACATTTGGGAGTAGGTGCTCAAACTGGTTGGCTGGAAGTGACAAAGTAGAACGCCTATTTAATATGTATGTCATATAAGTAGATTTTTTATATCAGTTCACAAAGTAGGACTAGTACAGGACTTGTTATGGTTTGCTTTTATAAATTGTTATTTGGAAAGAGAGGTGTCTCATTGGCACTCATACCACATCTTCTTATATTGGCTCTTATAACCTGTTTTGGGGAATAAACAAACGAATATATTTGTCAAAATTCTATGAAACTGATGATGATATTATAAAGATGTTTGATATCTTGATTGACTTCATACTGAAAAAACAAAAGAAGTAAGCAACATTCGTTCACTTTACTTCCCACTAGAAATAGGATGTTCTCTCACGCAGTAATTCTACATTAGATGATTATGTTTAACGCATCTATCCCATCTAACTAGATATAAGGATACAAAAGGTACAGTAAAGACTGCCTCATATCTTGACTTACATGATAGAGCAGATATGGAAAATGAGGGTCGATTAAACAATTAACTTAACGACAAAAGAGACGATTTCAGTTTCCCAATTGTGAACTTAACGTTGTTTTGCTATTAGAATAACTTCTCCTTTCTTTCACCACTTATATCTTAAACTTATTTAATTAAATACAAACAACAATACCTGGAGTTTTGACCAATATTGTGAAGATCAGGCAAGGGTTATTAAAACGTTTGACCTTACTTCTCTTTATCACATTTTTTATTTTCTGTGGACTTTTTCAAGTAAAGGATTGCAATGTAAAATTTAAATACCCTCCTTTAAGTGAGAACAGATATGAAAACTTGAATAATCTCTTTTAAGTGTAGTTCTCTACTGACTCTCATAGTCCATTTATTTTTAAAAGTTTAAATATGAATGTCTGGTGTCTTTGATTTGGAGTTGGATTAAAAAAATTAAAATCACAAAAATACTGAGCTCTGAGTAAAGAAAATTCAAATCGGAAAGTCCCTATTCAAATGGCAAAATCAAAAGTTCAAACACAACAAACAAACAAATGGATAACAACTATCATTATATGAAAAGACAAATTGCACAAAGTCAATAAAATTGTTTTAAATTACAAAAAACGAAGTACTAAAGAATGAAAAGTATAGCATGACAACATAAAAAAGAGAGAAAATCGTTAGGATGTCAATATGAAATGAAACTGACTGGGATTACATTCTTTATAGTAGATCGGTTGTATAGAAGATTGAAAACTCCAGAAGTTCAAAATATTTAAGACAAAATTTACCAGGAGCCATAGGAAACAAACTAGAAGCAAATAAACCAAAAAACAAGCAAAACAAGAAAAGACGAACACATGCTTTAATTTAAAAATATTAAATTTTTACCAAACTTTTACAAATATCTTCTGTAAAGTCTCTATTGATTGTTCTTTATAAAATCATTTCTTAACAGCGTGCTCCCACCTGCGGCCAAAGTGGTTATTCAAATTCTATTCAATTTAAATTTTAGCAGTAGATTTTTGATATTTCCCAAAAAATAGTCAGCTTACGAGTAAATTAATTTTGCCCATATTAGAAAGCCATATGGTGACTTATAATTGCTAACTTCTACGTCATTTGGTCTCTGATGGAGAGTCGATTCCAAGTCGAAGCACTTGAATTATTTGTCGATAAAGTATGCTTCCCTCTACCATAAGTTTAGAAACTGTCATACGTTTCATAATACCACTAGACATGCAGCAGCTTCAATCTAAGAATGAACTTTATTTCCCAAGCTTTTTTCTGAAAAGAAACAAAATCTATATTATCAAGATTAAGTACACGGTTAATGGAAATCGTTTAATTAGAAAACAATTCATTTGAAAATAAGGAACATTCAATTCTTTTCTTTGTACAACCAATTTCTTAGTTTTACTTTTGGTCCTTAATGATTTTATTAGCTCTTCAACACTTATTTAAGATTTTGTACTTTTAACGAATACTTTACTTATACTTTATTTCTCATAAAACTACAATTACATAGTTATAGAGAACATACAAACATTAACAGTTTGGACTTGAACAATACTAAAAAGACATGAATTGTACAAATGTTCATCTGCCCTCTGGTGCAGTAAAATTGGCACCGTTCATGATCTTAACTGCTGTTTAATTACAACACCCTCAATGAAATTTCGGAAAGGTTGATATAGAAATGTCAAATTGTTAAAAAGAATACTAGTAACTTTAAATAATGATTCAGTTAAATAATTTGTTTTGAGATTTAGACAAAGTATAACTTTCACACTTATTTCAGTTGAGACTCATTGATTGTTAGTAATTGATATTATTCTATTATATTCTTTTAACATGTTTAAAGAGGACGATCATTTTATTTGCTAGACTATTATAATCAATTCAACATTGAATAACCACATTTGTATTGAATTAAACAGCCAAACTCGTCGCAGTCATCCATATTTTTATAGCAAAATTCATAGTTTACAAAAACCTTGCTCATTGTCAAAGCAATTTAGTTTGTGCTATATCATAATACAAAATGTATGTGGAACAATGACCAAGTATTACTGATTTATTTTAATATGACTTGCCTTCAGTCATCTGCAAACATTTTTCATTTTCTGAGAATTGGTTTTCATTTTTGTTGTTCTTCTTTGTTCCTGAAAAAGAAATTAGTCTATATGAAGGCAGTTGTAGCCGACACAGGGATTACGGAGTTTTGAAACCATGCATGACCTTTTTCAGATTTGTTTAAATCCCATACAAATCGCCCCAAATTAGAGTGAAAACCCATTTTGTTGGTGGATACCCCCATTCCAAATTAACTGGATCGGCACTTTAACTTTATCACAATAACCTAAAAAGAGAGGACAATTACTTTCCAATACTGGAAATATTCAGAATGCCTCTCTAATGCTAATTTGCATGTGCCTAGAAATTTATCCTTCTCATTTACACTTGTTTTTTCTTGATAATATAATAAAATAACCTTTTTTATGAAACCTATATACAAATAGATTGATAAATCCTTAAAAATGTGATTTAAGATAATATTTGTAGTAATATAGACATGATTTTCGACTGTATTTACTTGATCATATGAAAGAAGATAATGCAGTATTCTTCACTAATATTTGTATTTCCAAATCTAATGTTAGAGTTTTGCACCTCACTAAACTACTGTTGTCTATAATTTATACACCAAACATACAAACTTATCATTGCCTTAATAAGATTAAGACCGATTGAAGTTAATATTATTAGAGATCAATAAATACAACATTCAGTACATACTGGTGCAACAAATACATTTATTCAGGTCTTGTTTAATTTCAATTACCTTGTCTTTGGTGTTTTCGTTTAATTTTTACAATAAGAATTACAGCAACTGCAACCACAAATATAGCTAAAGGAATCAGTATAGCTAACAACAGCACGGTTGTCTTTGTTTCCAGCTGTTCTGTAAAGAAAATAAACATCATGTAATGAGCACTTCAACATTAACAAACATTCATCAGCCACCATTCAGATATTAGGCCGTGTTCACACCAAACGCCATGTAGAGTAAACATGTTTACAATTAGTTTAGTGTAGTGTACACTAGTTTCACATTACATTTGTTCACATCTATACACCTTGTTTAGCTACCTGTACATAAGATTTGTTCCCACTTGTAAACTATATGTCATTTAAATGCTCATAACGAAGAACTGAATTCAAAATTTGAGGACAATTTTTCTAGCGGTAAGGGAACAACCATTTGACTTCAAAAGGAGGGTGGGGTTGGGAATGGAAATATTCCGATCCCCAATTTGATAAAAAAAAAAATAGTCATACAGATGATAAAAAAAAATTATTCTGAATCAAGAGTTTCCCCATACATTATAGTGTTATATATTGAAAAAAGGATAAAATCACCAGCATAAAAAAAAAGAATAAAAACGTACGCGGAAAATTATCTGACTCCGATAAAAAAAAAATAACCCTCCCCATTTTTTTAAGTTAAGTGGTTGCTACTTTATGAAAGCCATTTTTATAATTTTCAGTAGTTTGAATATACTAGAGATGTCTCGATTACGCATTAGAAAACGTTAGCTGCAGCAGCGTGCTTACGTCCGAAAAAAAGGATTGCGATATTAAGGATCACTACATTTTTATCTTTTCTGTTCTTTTCAAATGGTATTTCTTCTCCAAGGAGTATTTGGTAAAGGAATATGGTAACGTTTTTTTTAATTTATTTTAAGTGTTGTTTAACGGATCAGAGATACTAGACAAACATATCATTTACCTCACACATTTTTAGTCATGAATTTATGCGTGAATCGTTGTTTGAGTAAAGACCAGTGGCGAATATTTCTGTGTACGTCAAGTCGTTTCGGGAAGACCTTTTCAAATGAATTAGGGAGCAACTATTTACTTATTTTTTTTGTG
The DNA here is from genome assembly GCF_036588685.1 of Mytilus trossulus. Taxonomy (NCBI): domain Eukaryota; kingdom Metazoa; phylum Mollusca; class Bivalvia; order Mytilida; family Mytilidae; genus Mytilus; species Mytilus trossulus. The sequence goes on along the minus strand of NW_026963315.1, from coordinate 1,748,113 downwards.
GAAGGGGAGGGGGAGCGGATGTAGCGGACGTGGGCTATTGATTTTTTTCAGGACAAATTTTGGTGACTAGTCGAAATCAATTTTAGCATTATATACATGTATAGTAGCAGCTGAGGGTGAAACAAAAAAAAAATTTCAGGGCCAAAAACTGGAAACATTTTTTGTTTCCAAAACAAAATCCATAGCTCACCTCCCCACCCCCTTGCCTTTATGTTTTATACTCAACTATAATAGCCCCCCCCCCCCCCCGAAAATCAATTGGTTGCTGCCTTATGGGTTCGGCAATGATGCTGCTTTGAGTCTTGATCAGGGGTTAATAAAGTACGTTAATTTATTTTTAACCAAAAAAAAAATGGGTAAAATTTAGACAACAATTTCTGTAAAAAATATCATCAAAAATATCAATTTTACTCAAAAATAGTTTCCTCCTTAAATATGTACAAGTTAAAACTAATGTCTTAAATGCCTAGTTTTGTGTACACTTAACCTACACAAGGCCTACATTGACTATCGACTGTGTGTAGATAAAACATGATTTGAACTACATGTAAACATTGAGTTTTATCAATGGGAACGCAATTGTGTTTAGTTTACGTGTGAGTTACACTAACACAACACCGAATTTAGGTCAATGTGAACACGGCCTTATAGTGAAATACAATGTTTAACCTCATTTTAAATGAATTGTAAAATGTAAGTTTAAAGCTATAAAGTATGCATGCAATCATGTGGAGACTTTTAATGCGACAAATATGATGGCATCAGTTATATACAAATTGTAATTTTGGAATGAAAAAAGAGCGTTTCACCTACATATGAATAACAAGAACTATCTTTAAAAAAGATATCCGACGTATTTAAATTTGAGTATATGTTTAAAACTATCCTTTCGATTTACCATACATTTAAAAAACGTTTTCTCTGTTTGTGGTCAGTATTTCCGGTCCTCACATGCGTAGGTGCGTTCTATAAATTTAAATAACGTTTTATCTGTTTGTGTTCAGTATTTTCAGTCCTCACATGCGTAGGTGCGTTCTAAAAGTCATATACGATCGTACAACAAAGTTTGCATTGAAAATTATATAATTGTCCCCAATAAACAGCTGTCATGGATGCAAAGAGCTTTTGGAGAAACAATTATTTTAATAAAAATATAAATCTTTGTAATATCTAGTTCAAATATTTATCGTTTTTCAATTGCTTTCCCACACGATATAATTAACGAGACGTGTTTTCAAACATAACCAAATCACCCACTATGACAGCATTTTGTCCAACCAAAGAAAGAATTTACGAGCGTGCGTATTATGTTGCCATAGTTAAGCGTCCTTAAGTTCAAAGGGCACAAACCGAAACTACACCGACTACGTCGGAAAAAATGTCACTTGTATCAAAACAGTCGTAAGGAAAAATCATAAAGCAGCTAGAAAGAATTGCAAACCTAGAATAATCTTCAGACGAGTAATTTATTGTTTACATTTCGTATGTACCTGTCATCTTGCAACAAAGAAAAACAGATGTTAAAAAGCTTTTGACAGTTAGTTGCGCTTTAATAAATTGGAAAATTTTAAAGGATAAGTAAAAGGAAAACAATTTGCATGAAACCCGCAGGAAAACAATAAAATATATAAAAAAAAAAAAAACAACTCCAAAGCGAGTGTGACGATTAAAAAAGATCGAAAAAGGTTGCAATTGCTTGTTCTCTTATATTTAATGCGTTTCCTTCAGTTTTAGTTTGTTACTCAGATTTTTGTTTTTTGTCCCTAGATTTACGAATTTTGAACCGGTTTACTAATATTACCTTTATTTATACTAGTAAGTCAAAAACGAGTTAAAAGAGAAATTACTAAAAAAACTGATCTCCAAGGAAAATTCAAAACAGAAAGGCTATACTCATGATAATCAATTGCCAAAATCAAAAGCTCAAAATATCAAACAAATGGACAACAACTGTCATATTCCTGACTTGATACAGAAAAAAGTGGATTAAGCTCCCACTTGTATATAATACTTCAATGTGAATGTGACGGAAAATGCCATTCATCTGGGAAATATATTTACCTACAGAAAACTTAATCTTTTTAAAAGGCGTTCGTCAAATATTTTCAATGATGATTTTAATGCCTTCTTAAAAGAACTTATTGCATAGTTACTTCCATATCTACGAAAATAAAGAATTAAATAAATACAGAAGGAAAAGCTTACCGTCATATTATCGTAAACGGGATGCTTGTATTTCAACCTCTATGTGTGCTTAAGGTCTCTATAATGATGTTGATATATGAATATGATGATATTAATTTCCAGTCCAAAGAATGATTCTTTTATTTCAAAATGTATATCGACTGTCAATATCAGCTTAGTCAGCAGAGATGAAAACTATCCACGAAAAGATATCCACAGATATTCACATTAAGGCTTTCAACAATGAGTAACATCTCCATACATTTGTGAAAGCAATACAAGATCTTGAGTGGCGAAAGATACCAGACGGACTTTGCAACTCATAATTCGGAATGACCACGCATAAAAAGAAACAGACAAACAGAGCTGAGACAAACAACAAACACTAAGCTACATGAACCCCACCAAAACTTGGGTTGATATCTGGTGCCCCGGAAAGGTGAGCATATCTTGTTCCCATAATATGAGAGATATATATAAGATTCAGAAAGATATATGCGTTAAAGTTCTTTTATAAAAGCATGCAAAACAAAACATTGATCAACCTGCTTGCTATGTTTGCTTGGTTGTTTGCAGACAATATATAGGTGGAGTTTCCGTGTGTTTTTAAATATAATGGATTTAATTGGACATTACGAATTGCCATGAAGTGAATTTTATGTTAATTGTCCAATCATATTCCAGTAAATAGTAAACAGACTGAAATAGACTACCTACCTTTTGTTCACAAACATCCAAACACAAGCAAGTTAATCAAGTGTTTGTTTTGCATGCTTTAATAAAAGAAATGTAAAGACAGTCACCGAATTATGAATTATTTAGTAAGAGAACATCATCTTTCACTCGGACATTTAATTTAAATGATCCTGCTAATTTCTATTCGTTCTTTCTACGCAGTTCTTTAACAATTCAGACTCCTATGAATACAGAAACAAGTTGTTTCTATTGAAATACCGATTGTTTGCTGAGAGATAACTCAATGTTAACAATTCAGACAAGATAATTAATGTCATGATTTGCGATACTTGCATTGAACGCAAAACATAAATGACAGTCGACAACCAAGGACAGCTTAGCGACTTTAGTTCATTGGCTTGGTATAACAGTGTACGACGTGTTGGTGGTTGTTCAAACCGTCACTCTAACATGATCCATTTTAAATTGACGTTTATTTTTCTTCCATTAAAGTTTAAATCCGTCGGGACCCTTCAAACATAATACATGAATAGAGTATATGGAAAAACAAAATTCAAATTTAATTTAATTGTTCATCAATGTATACTGTAATAAGAAATTGAAGTTGTTCTATCATCTTCTTTTGGTATATTTCCCCCTTTTTGACAATCTGACAGTATTTAAAGAAAAAATAATGAGCAGCTTGCATAGAAAAGTATTGAATTTTCTTGTAATGTTTAACCTAGAAATAATTATTTAATTAAACATAAAGTGTAATCAGATAAAACAAATCAATAATTTTTCTCCTTGACAAAGTTTTTATTACATTTATAGGAACGGGGAATGCTCCAAACAGACAACAACCGGACTAAAGAGCAAACTACAGCTCTATGCATATATCAGAAATAACCATGATAACCTTAATCGACAAATTGTTCGTATTCCTATCTTTCCTTAATATGCCGCTTCAAAAGTAGAATAGATGTGTATTTTTATGAATCGCTTTTCAGGACTTAACTGATTGATATTTAATCTGGAAATCCGAATTGATGTACTATCTGTATATTGCTTTGAAATGGTTTTCAGAAACGTCTGTTAGTTTATCAGTGCTCTATGAATTATTTGTGTTTTTTTGGTATGTTTTTTTGTGTCGTACACAATGTCTCTGGTTAGTGGGAGGTTAGCAGTCCTATGTTTTCATCGCCACTTTCTTTATGAGTGTCAGAAGTCAGGGGAAATGATATATCATTAAGTGGAGGTTGATGCTTTTTATAACATATCTTTTTACACAATTTAGGCCAATGGGTTTCTCATTTGAATTGTTAAATATTTTCTCATGTCGAGACCTTTATAGATTACTATACTGTACTGGTTTTTGGTTTTGCGCATTGTTCAATGCCGAAGGATATCTTATAGTAGCTCGCATCTACATTATAATGTCAAGGATATAGTGGTTATTTTACCACCTGTCATGATTTTATATACACAGTGCTACACTATGTTCATATGAATATGTAAACAATTTTTACATAAAAATTAACACCTGCTAGGCTTCCTAATACAATTACAATCATAATTAAAAGACCCGAAATGACATATTTCAAGTTTCACGTTATGGCTTAGATATAATGTTTTGATAAGCGTTTGAAATTGTGTGCTCGACGATTGTGATTATGTTTGTTTTATTCGTTTGTTTGTTTGGTTTGCACATAAACAAAATTCATAGGCATTTGATATTGATTCTTAAAAATCAATCAGAATATATTTTAAAGGAGAACCTCTTAGACGATTTCAAACATTTACAAAAGGAATTACTCCTGCTTGTCCTAAACATTTAAAAATATTTAAAAACATAATTATTTACATAAGATTGCAGAAAATTGTCATTTAATTATTGACCCCACTAGACCTTTAAATTTGAACTGATTCTAGTTAAAAAAAAAGCTTCATGTTTTTGACAGTTGGTAAAATAAAAATAGAAAAATATACGACAGGCTCCACAAAATTTCTACAAAGGAATCAATATATTCACATCTCAAAAGATAATTTCATATGTTCATCAGAAATATAGAATGGAAATGAATTAATTATAATGATTAGCTTACCTTTAAAGGAAATTGTAGCATTACGTTTTAAATTCCCTTCGTCATTTTTGATTTCTGCATTATGAGATGATATATTGAATGAATGATTACTTGGGACTGTTTTATGTAGACTTACACTATTGTTTATTTGGATGAAGTATGTAGCTGTATCAAAACCATACCGACATCGATAAGTCACATTAACATCTGCTTCAGTCACATTGATTATTTTAAGTCTAAACTCATTCCTTGGAAGAACTGTTTCTTCATACTTTTTATGATTGTTTATTCTGCCATTGTAGCTTAATAGTTCGTCATTATTTCCCATGGACCATTGTCTTGTAACGTCTCTATCTACTGAATTTAATCCATTTACTGCGCATGTCAATATCATATCTCCTCCGAATATAATGGAATCTTTTACCAATCTTAATGACACTGAAAAAGCACAACAATACTAGTAGCTAATTGTTATACTTTCGAAAATCAACATAGAAAAAAAACTGCCATACGTAAATATGTATATTTGTTACGCATACACACTTAAGTGCTCATTAGATATATGTGATTTTTCGAACCGATAGACCACAATATAATGTGCATTTATTTATTATTTAGTTGTTTAGAAGTAAACTTATAATATAAGCATGTTTATATGTTTCGTACGCAGACCATTATAATCTATATCGTTTCTATGTATGTTAGCGTTTTTTTCCTTTACTTCAGTGTTCTTGTGTTTCGTTTGTTTTCCTCTTAAAGATGATGGATTTTCCTATTGTTATTGTCAGTAACCTGTTTTTTTCTCAATCGATTTATAGTCTTTGAACACCGGTTTCTTTCTGCTGCATATTACAATATGTTTAATTAAACGATTTGTTTAACATCTAAGAAATTGTGTAATTTCACGACATCATTATGCACGAAACATATAATTTTAATAAAAAGGTTATCCATTTTTGTTATTTCTATTTTATAAGACCTCATACTTACAATACGTTTTTTGTTCGTCTGCCTCAATGAATTTATTTGCTGCATCAAATCCATAACGACATTGATAAACAACGTTGAGATCCGATTCTGTCACATTGAATATTGAAAGACTAAACTCATTTCCTGTAAGTACTTTTTCTGTATACTTTCTACGATTATTTATTCGGCCATTGTAACATAACAGTTCGTCATTGTCTCCCATTGACCACTGTCTTGTTGTTGTGATATCGATTGTTTGTATTCCATGGACTGTGCAGGTCAAAACAATATAATTACCAAACGAATTTGTATCTATATCCATTTTCAATGAAACTGAAAAGGACACTTCTAATTATAAATGATCATAGTGAGTTAAACGTTTCATGATATTATTATTTACCGATTAAATTTGATTATAAATAAATTGAACTAATATCATAGCCTTCGATGTATGTTGGTTCAAGGTCAAACTATCATTTTCCTCACAGCGTGATAATTGTAGATATCATTAAAATTGAAAAGAAAATTATAACCGTTTTATGTTTGTAGTGCTCGTATTATAGCATATCCATGGGTCTACACTAGTTTTCATATACTTGATTTGAATTTGAATACCTAACATAGCTTTTTATACTGGCTGTAATAGAAACTATTAGATAGAAGCTTAACGGTTTTAAGCTAGTTTGGATGAATCAATCGTTCTATTTGTTTGTATATTTCGGAAACTCAGGTCTTACTTTATCTATTATTTAGAGTTGTTGTCACATTGACGTTAACACATTATGTTATTCGATTCACACCAGTTTACCACTCTAGATCTTTGTCGCCAAACATTATTTCTTGAATTTATGTATTGTAAAGAAATAATCAAGTAAAACATCACATTTACAAAGAAAACATCAAAGGATATAAAGAGGGTTTTAATTTGGTGATTGAACATAAAGCATGTATTATTTCATTATGATGTTTCAATGTACATACTATGTTAATATAAGTTACATTATTTCCCCAACAATAAGTAATTGCTAAGCGTTTTTATCAAACAACTGATGAATAATAGATTATCAATTTCAAATATATGTTATGTAGATGAGAGATGTGAAGTCGTTGAAATAATTTTAAAGTAACTTTCAAGATGGAAAACGTCAATAATGGCACCTTCTAGTTATGTTTGTAATGAATTACATAGTACATTGCTCTGATTTCGATATCGACATCATGTTTGTTTCTTTTTAAATAAAGATTACGCATTCGTAACTGTATACCAAATTGCTTGTATGTGAAAATATGAGTGAAAAATATATATCCTACATCATTAAATCAAGTATAGTTGTTATTTAGATGTTGACTTGCTTTATAATTTACGTGTACTATAAACAAAGTTTGATTTTAATTATTTTACTTTAAAGTATTATTACAAATATATGATACTTATGCAGAGTTTTTCTAATCTTATTCTATTATACTATAGATTTAAACGTTTTTTGTGTTATTGTATTATACTACATTCCAGAATGACATTGATCAAACATAAAAGATAAAATACCTTCACAATGTTTACATATTTTGTTTTTATCTTAAGTTTAAATTATACAAAGTAAGTGGTTTTAACAACACAAAGTCGATTTATAATAGTTACAAATAAAAACTGTTGTGTTAAGAGAAAAACAACCACATCTAAAAAGTATTTGAGGGAAAGGCGTAAGGCTAACCACATAAATTCACAGGTGCATGTTAGCTGTTGAAACATTTTAGATTGTTATATGCCATATAGTTGTAATTTTAGTATGTAAATTAGCTAGTGTGTCAAGTAAAAATAATTGTGTCGAATATTTGAGATAAGTAATAATCGAGTTATTTACCAAGTATTGCGATTTGCAATCGTCAATAGAGGTGATGTTAATCAGGTTTTAACGTAATTAGAAATTAGCTACAATATCAAAAGCCACAGTAAATTTGCAGAAGTTATAAGCTTGAAAACATTGATATTATTACAAATGGCATAGTGATCCTTTTTTTTTTTAACAATCTCTATATTTGCAAATAAACTCATCATATTGATTGAATTTTTATTTGCGCCAGACGCGCCTTTCATCTACAAAAGACAATGTTCTACTCTATGATTATTATCATGATTAAGTTGATCGTACGGACAATTTGTGCAACAGATAAATACGAATATAATCAATTCGTTTAGTTCAGATAAGACTAAGGATTAATATGCTTTATTTTTAAAAGATGTATGTTTAGGTTAACGTAGTGATGTTACTCTAGACTAGAGACTAAACAAATAAAAGTGATAATCACTTTGGAGTGTAATATTTCGTGAACAATGGCCAACTCTTTATACTTTTTAAATAATCTATCTATTATAACAGATTTCGTTAAATGTCAACGTAATAAAACATTAAACTTGAAAATCGTTCTAGGTAACTATCAATATAATAAAGAATTTTACATGAAATATATTTTTCTCCTAATCATGCAAGTGTACTCCCTTCAATTGAACTTTTCTATAAAAAATATATCGACCACTGCACTACTGTTTATTTATTTGACTCACCTTCGGCATTGATTTCAATTAAAAATAGAATAAAGCTGAAGTTATGCAGAAAAGCCATTCTTAAAAACTGAAATAAACATGAAGTCTGAAATAGATAAAAGCACATTAAAATTTATCTTTGCATTTCAAATGCTTAATGTCCCAGATAATATTTAGAGACATATAAAATTGTTTATACAAGAGGTTGTTTGTTTAAATTCAATATTCGCCAACCGTAATTTTGTAGCGGACAGATAGAATCTTACATTTTTTAAGTTCATTTTGGTTTGAACGCTTCATTATTTTTGATATTTTAGAGTTGATAGCATTAATTATCAAAACCTACCAAAAAATAAAAAGTGTACTTATTATGAATAGGTTTTAAAAGAAATCATTACGACAACTTGTGAGGTATTATGTGATTTCGTGACAAGAGCTTATCAAATTGGCAGAAGCTGAAGTAAGTACTTACTGAACACGCTGAAATGGAATTTTAATATTTTAGTTCAAAAGGTCACAGTTTGCAGGTAAACATGTCACCTAACCCGAACATATTATTTTGAAACCGAACCAACAAATCTTTGCTCACTAATTCATTGAGCTTGCATGTCGAATAGCAGCAACCACCAATGTTTGTTTACAAGTACCTGCACCTAAAATTGCAATTAAGCAAATACATGTCCTGTTAGATATTCAGTACATCTAACAATTGACAGGAATAAAATGTTATGACAAAACGAGATGATTAAAGCATCTTAATTGGGAATTTTCCAATAATATGAAGCCACATTTTAGCAGCATCTGTACATTGGATAAACATCTCACAGTTGATACTACATCAATGGTTTGCAATTCCTTCCATGATTTACTTTAAAGATGATTGCTTACCAACAAGGAAGCTATTTAACCAAGATATCAAAGTAGTAAAGTTGAAAGCATTTCTTCGACAAATTTACTGACGGCATCACGTGTTGGTTGACCGTCATGGACTATCTGATTCACAGTTATTTTGTTATGTCTTATCAGTTGATATAACCTTTTAACCAATTATTGTTTTTCTGTTTATATTTTTCGGTATTTGTTTTCATGGTTTTTAATGTAAGTTAGTTTTTAACAATGAGTTAGAATTTTCATTTGGTACCTTTCACATCTTTTTGTCCAAAGATATATATCGTCTGCCTCCCTATCTAGTTAAGGTATAAAGTCATTTACATATCAGTCTGTCCATACGTTATACATTAGTTTTGTACCAAGTTAAACAGTTTTTTTTATCGACTTCGATTGATTTAACATTGATAGTTTAGTGTTGTTATGAATCACATTTAAGATATTTATAAACTAAATTCAGGACAAATCCATGTACAGAACAATTAATAAATAGAATTGAAAAATAATTTACCACTTCCTTTGGTAATATTTTACTATTTATTAACAATGCGCGATGTTAACACATGGGAACTTACTTTAAATAAAACAAATACGTAAACAATAATTGACCTATTAATTATTTGTATACTAGTTCTTCTGTTTTTCACACGGGAAACTATATGAAAGAATTAACAATGAAAGACGTTCTCATTGTTACATTGTGAACTTCAAACCAGACACGTAGGTAATTTCTTTTTAACCGGATAATACAACTGACCATAAATGACAATACAAATTGATCGACATTTTAATGAGTGAGCTTCAGTAGAGAAAAACAAATTATGGCGAACGCAGTTAGAAAATAAAAAGAAAATTTAAAGTCAGTAACATCGTCAGCACAAACCAATGGATTTTGGGTGTTTTGACACCACTTCTAAGCACCGCATTACGGCTATTTCATGGCGGTCAGTCTTTATTGGTGGAGGAAGTCCGAGAGCCTGGTGAAAACAAATGACCTTTGATAGGAAAACTTACAATCCTAGTAAATTAAGATTAGATTCGAGTGCACCCGTATGAGTGGGGTTCGAACTTTTAACCACAGTGTTGAATGGCTAGTGATTACAATAGTTACTACTTAGACCACTCGGCCAACGAGGCACCCTACAAACCAATTAAACCTTTTACCAAAGTATTCCATACACATCGTAGTTTAATCTTTAGATATTGTTTGTATCGGTTCTAAAATTGATTTTTTTTAAATCAATACATTAACTAGATGCATATTGTTGTATATTTACAGTAATGAGTAATCATGATCCTGCATCCTGTCGATACTATTTACTTATAATTTTGCATTGTACACGATCAAGCGTTTTTCAGTCTGTATATGACCGTATGGTGACCTATAATTACTTTTATTTTAGTCATATACAATCTTGTGAATAATTACTTCATTGATATTTACACATGTACTACATATACCGATGTTTATTTGCATTTTGATCCCTGAACATCTGATCTCAATCCTTCATGGTTGTCTGGTTCACGGAAGAAACTTGATTTCCTTATGAAGTATCTGAGATCAACCCTTTTTTTTTGTTAGTTTCGGATTTCTCAGACTTAATTCTTCTGTGAAGTGTATTATGGACCTCTGTTAGTCTTTTGAACTTTGATTACTTGATTTTGTTTTGTTTTTTATCTTTTTTTTGAAATTTGAATGTTCGTTTGGTATGCCTGTTTTCTTATTCATTATATAAACATTCGTGATATATTTTAAAATCATTTTTACTGAAACTTTTGGGTCAATTAAAAATTGCCATAGATAGGAAAATCTGATTGGACACCAATTTCACGAACTCAAAACTGTCAGATAACTTGTATCAAACGTCCAACATTAATCAATTCAATTGACCCTATTTATAACAATTACATTGACAACAAAACAGATATAACAGACATGAACCAAAGAACAACAACTACTGTAGTACAGATTCCTAATATGGATAAAATATAAAGAATCTTACGGGGTAAAACATACTTGTTAGAGGTTAATCCTCTGCCTAGCTGCAACATTGGTTTAACAGCCAAACATATTACTTCTAAACATAAGTCAGAATTGTCTTAACATAAAGAGGCGCGAAAAATATGAGAGGAAAAGTAAAACTCATAGATCGAAAATAAACTGACTATGGCATGGCTAAAAAGGAAATAGACAAACACCCAAGGCACAACATAGAAAAATAATGACTAAGCAACACGAAAACCACAAACACTGGGGATGATTTCATGTGCTCCGGAAAGGTAAGCAAATCCTACTCTACGTAGACTTCTACGAAACCCTAACCGAAAGCAACACAAAGCAAAACTATAAGCACAAAGCACTGCAAGAAGGGTACTCATAAAGGAGCGAACCTGTTTTCCTCTCATGTTTATTAAGCTTCATCCACCATTCGAAGTAAGAGTCATTCAAAATGTCACAATCGGGAAAGACAACACATGTTTCTAACTTATGGTATACATAATAAATAATTCATAGGGTCTTTGATATATCGCGTTAACCACTGGTTGGGCCTTTCTGACACATATTTACCCAGATCAAATATCGGCATTAAGGAACAACACGTACTAAAATCATGATATATTCAAGCCCCATGAATTATTACGATTACAATAGGACAAATACGGCAAATGTTTTGGATCGATGCGCTCTAGGTGAAGGAATTGTTTGCCGTTCCTATAAATAAAGGCACTATTAAATTGACGCGAAAGAATGGAGCAAACTAAATATTAAGTGACATGCTTAAACTATTTACAATACAATATTTAGATAGGTTTGAATGAATCTAAATGACAATTGTACTTATATGTCTAATAAGTATACACAAAATTGCTTATATAACACATTTTAGCATCGTTGGTATACGTTTCCTTGTTTGTGATGATTTTCGGATTCACAAGCGTGTATTTTCCCGTAAAATGCTTATATTCTGACGTCATAGTTCTATGACGTCGAATATCTCTTTTCGGAGAGCATATGACGGGGGAGTACGATCGTAACAGCCCAAACAATATGTTCTTATTTAACCACGGATGAGTACTCAAAGCGTTTGAAGGACGTCAGAATCATATAAAATATATCTTGAATACTTTTTCAATATATACTCAAACGAAATTCTTTAAAAATCTAAATTAAGTTTTCCCAATTCATAATTTAGGTAACTTCTTTGATATTTCGATAAAGTTTTAAAATCTGTCATCCTTGAAATAAAGTGAAATCGATTATACCTTATCTCTTTTTAAATGACATGATTTGATTCAGAAGTGAATGTTCCGCATTATTTTCGATATTCAGGATACAATATTTATGTTTTCATTGAAATAAAGAAATAAAATCATATTTGTATGATAATGACTTGTATTAATTAAAGGCAACAGTATTATACCGATGTTCAAAACTCATAAATCCATTAACAAAAAACAAAATCGGGGTAACAAACTAAAATTAATAACATTATATGAGCCATCACGGGCGCGGTTTTTTGTTTGTCATCTGTTTATAGGATAAAATGTATGTTATTTTCAACAGGTCTTAATAAAACAAACTAAATATTTAGAATTAAATGCAAGGAGTATGACACATCATCTTGTTTTCTTAATAATACAAGTGTTATCAAAACGGAGAACAAGGACATATCATAAAACATTTATATTTATTTGATTTTGATAAATGGGGGATGTCTCTGAAATATGGTACAAGTTGACCTGATCAATTGAAGCAACTATCAATAAATTGAATTTTTACAATAACAAACTACACATTTCTTTCATCGGAAATATTCAAAAACGGTATGCTTGACCTTTACGCAACATGCTTATATAATAATGGAGATATTATATCATATTGTTTCATGACTTGTACGTTGTATTTTAAAAGCTTCGTTATGTTAAATGCAATTGTATTTTTGTTATGGAAATATACATATATAGCATATTAACAAAGCAAATGATGATTTCTTTTGTCAAAAAAAGGGAAAAAAAATATCTGACATTAGCTTGTTAATTGTTCAAATTTATAAAGGACAACAAGACAAAGGTAAACATGCTTATATAATAATGAAGATATTATATCATATTGTTTCATGACTTGTACGTATTTTAAAAGGTTTGTTATGTTGAATGCAATTGTATTGGTGTTATTAAAATATACATATATAGCATATTAACAAAGCAAATGATAATTTCTTTTGTCCAAAAAGGAAAAAAAAAATATCTGACAGTAGGTTGTTAATTGTTCAAAGTTACAAAGGACAACAAGACAAAGGGAAATGTATTCTGGATTATTGTTTTGATTAACGCACTACGAGATCGTAAAATTCATGTTTCTCATTTAAATTTGGTAATCGTTATTTGTAACTAAAACACTTTGAATATTTCGTATGCATCAATTTATTCTCACAATTGATACTACAATTACATTTAAAATGAAACGAACAACAGTGAAAATGTACAATTGTTTTCGTTTCAGTGTGAAATATTCTGAAGCACATTGCTCTCCAAGAAAGATTTGCAAATATTATCATGATTATTCTTCTCTTTTAGCATCTTACACATGTTACATTTACGTTACACTAATGACGTTAAAGACATACTAATTTGTTTATTAGTAGAATACAAAAGTAAGTTTGAATTGTTTATGAATAACTATTGTAATGATAAAAGGTTTTGTTTAAACTCTACAGATTTATAAATCATAAATATAACATGTTAAAGGTGTACAAAAACATGAACTAAATAATACATTGTACACAAAAGAAACTATCGGTAATATAATTTCTTATTTTTTTACTTTTCTAGATATTATTTCCATTAAATATAAATCTAACCTGATTGTTAGGTCAATACTTATTCCAGTGTTCAAAAGTATTCTAAATCATGACACATTTTAGGATACTCTCCCACAAGCTTTGTCATACGTGTTTTCATTTATTTTACGTATCAGACTAAAACTTTAAATGCTATACACGAGGATTTAAACGTAAAAAAATTAACAATGTATAAATCATGTAAATGTTTAAGACCAATTTTACAATTTAACTTTAACATGCTAGTTATTGTTATTAATAACTTGTATCGCTCGTACTTTATTTTGACCTTTTTCATTTTTTTTTTTTGAGTATTGATGATTCTTTTGTAGATGAAATCCGCACCTGGCAACCACAGTTCAATCCTGGAATCTATGATAAGCATATTTCTCATTATGATATTGTTTACATAGTATTTATATATACAAATTTTCTTCATCAAATATAAACCGTTTTAACGTAGACAGAAAATAGAGTACACAAATATAATGCTCCGGTTTGGAATAGTAGTGGGTGCTATTGTTACCATTTTTGACGTCACTGTGATTGTTCAAATCAGATTAATACTAGAAAAATTAATCTAAACACAAAAGAAATCAGTTTATCGGAATTCTGTATAACATTTACTGGTGAAACATATTTATCTGTGAGCAACAGGGCAGGTAACTGTTCAAATGTCTTTTACTCTACTCTGCAACTTACAATGGTATCTGTTTCATAAAATGAAGTAATCAAGGTACGATAAAAAATGATCACATATGAGTAAAGCCTGTACAGGAATTTATAATAATGCCTATATGATAAGTGTCTCTTTAATTTAGAAAAAAAGAATGTTATGGAAACACAAAAGTCCTTTTCTTTTGATTTGAATTTCAATATGTTTGCTCCTGCTTACAAAAATTAGATGGGGTACATTGCCAATGGGAAATTTTCTGCGAAAGATCATATGACACAGAAATTAACAACAAGGTTACTGTACGACCTTCAACTATGAGCAACGCTTCTGTCTTAAATGAATGATCAGTATCCATGTAAATAAAGGCAATATTAGTATACCGATGTTCAAACTCGTAAATCTATAGACAAAAAACAAAATTGGGGTAACAAACTAAAACTGAGGGAAACGCATAAAATATAAGAGAAGAACAACGACACAATATTAAAATGTAACACACACAGAAACGGACTTAGCATTAGACAAATTCCGATGAGAATAACAAATATAACATCAAAACCAAATACATGAATTTGGAATAGAAAAGTACCGTGACACGTCTTATAGTAATTTGAATTCACAGTCACTCAAATATAAGAGAAAACAAACGACACAACGGAAACATAACGTTATACATGTTATAATTTCACACACACAGAAACGAACTATGATATGACAATGACAATTTTCCTGAAAATATCCTGTTTTCCAATCCATGAATTTCGTTTTGTCCCAATACCTGTGGCTCTACCAAAACCTTTACATAGTTCAGGCTTGCTGTATATTTTCAATATAAATTACACGTATTTAATATTACGATTTAACTATTGATTTAGATGCATCAGAGTATATTCAATATAAAACTACCTACATATCTCAATGAACAGTTTATTGAACTCCTTTCAAATATGTCATTAGCAATGATACAATTCATCTGCATACACAAATATCTAAAGAGCAAGTATGACAACATAAAATCCTTTATTAAAAAATTGAGAATGGAAATGGGAAATGTGTCAAAGAGACAACAACCCGACCAAATAAGAAAAATAACAACAGAAGGTCACCAACAGGTCTTCAATGTAGAGAGAAATTTTCGCACCCGGATGCGTCCTTCAGCTGGCCCTTAAACAAATATATACTAGTAAAGTGATAATGAACGCCATACTAATTTCCAAATTGTACACAAGAAACGAAAATTAAAATAATGCCTATCAAATAGATTGATAGTTTCAAAACCACAAATGTTAAGTTTTCTAAAGAATAAATAATAAGTTCACAGGAAAGTACATATAATGATTATTCATGTTAAAATGTTTTTTCTTCGTGGGTAAAAATTACTGACATTCTGATGATTCTATGTAGGCCGTAAAGATATGTTTATAACATATTCATACTATTCCAAATGAAAACTTCGATGCAATTTAATGTATATAAATACAAACGTAGATTATATCCAATTATTCTGTAATCTGAATTGAGATCAAGTTAACAAAAACGTAATTTTTAATGTGGCTATAAGTTTAATAAATATGTTTGCATTATTTGTTCATTTGTGGTTTTCTATTATAAACTCGCATATGTAAGTAACAATAAATTGATGAATCAATCTTTGAATATTTCAAGTATGTTTTACTTTTATAGGTCTGGAATTTAAATTAGATGTAGTAATTTTTTGTTAAACGACGACACCTACGTTAACTAGGTAATGCTTTGATAGTGTATTTGTCCATAACAATTGTTAAAATCAATCATTCGATATTTGTCACGTTTTTGTTTGATCCTCTTTGATCATGTTGATTGTTTATTTTATAGTGTCCAATTTTCGATTGTCAAACATCTAATTTCATTCGAATTATGATACTGTATCGTAAAGTTTTTTTCTAATTGCAATGCTGAATATTTTTAAGACAAAACCCGCGTGTTGCATTATTTTGGACCAAGGAACTATAATAATTTTATTTATAACGTTCAGGTACATTCTTCGCCAAAATTTTAAAACGAAAATATCGCACAGCAATGCAAATTCAAAAAGGATAAGTCAATAAAAACCGGAAAAAATGCCTGTTTTCAATAAACAGAAGTATGAGGTGTTGCGATATTTTATAGATATTTCAAAAGACACAAACAGAAAAGGGCTTATTTGTGTTTTCAATCGGAAGATATTAGATTACACTTGTAAGAAGAAATGCTTTTGATACTTCAGTCCTTAACCTTTGGAAGATATTTAACTTCAATCGGTATTTTTTGTCTGAAACCGTTTTTTTATTTTTTTTTATTTTTTTATCGAAAACGATGTTCTATCTTAATGGTGTTTGTCCATTGTCCTAAGACCAGTTCGAATTCAAAGTAGCCTGATTAACTGTTAATCGCTATGCGTAAGCTCAGAATGAGATCAGGCTGTTCTAGAAAAGCAAAAAAATCAAGATATTATCCTTGTTTATTTAATTCGTTTATCCAACTTCGCGTTTCACGTAAATGGCCTTTCCAGCATGATATTTCTTTTTATGTAATATACTTAAACTACAATTTGTTGAAAACGACCTAAACTTTGCATTCATGAATATATTTCCATGACCAATTTACAAAAAAATATCATAAATGTGATTCTTAAGTGTTATTGATCCTGTTTTCCTCGAGTGTTCTTTCATTTCAATTGTACATGTTACAATCACTCTGGATATATACCTGAGAAACGATTTTTTTACTTGATGGACGCAGTTTTGTTATTTGCAACAACCAGGACTTTGGAGTTGCACGAATGTTAACCTATAATTTTCACACATTATTCTGTGATATATAATAGATACATGTAGGCGCCGATTGATCAAGTGATCATGTGGTGTTCTTTTGAACTAAGAGAAAACTAGATACATGTCAAAACAATCAAAAAAGTATATAGTTCCTCTGACTAAGATGTTTTGCTTAAATGAACGATTTTTTTTATAAGAAGCTTTTCCTTTCTGAATTTAAATGACAAAGAATGAACTCATTCTATTACCTAAACACATTTAAAGAATATGGAAACATTTACTAAGAAATAACAGGTAGAAATTAACCATTTTTGAGTTCTCCCTCCATTCGAAAAGATAGGAATATTTTGTATTCATTCCATAGCAAAGACACAAGTATTGTACTGATGAAAGAATGAGGGAATACCATAATCCTTTATTAAAGTACAATTATTCTAGCATGTCATTACCATGACACCGATATATCACTTTTATTATCATTTCGTAGGTACATGATGTTACAACAGACCATATTGATTGACATGTTTAGTTTAATTAAAACTGTGCTACAATATCAAAACAAACGCTAAAATGACATTGTCATCACACAGAAAATAAATATTTTGTTACATCAAACGTAATTGCAATAGGCATAATCAAATTATTTGGATGGCCGATAATGGTCAATCAGAAATAATCAAGTACACATACTTTTGAATAAGACTGTTGAATATTCATTGTTTTTCCTCTCAAAACCTACACAAATTGTCAGTTTTCATTTCAGCGGGATTAATCTTAAAACCTAGTAGGAAAAAAAATCAAACTTAACTATTGCCAAGAAACTGTACATACACTACAACAGATCTTGAAAAACAGAAAATTTAAAACAAATGACATGTCCTCTAGGATTTCAACAAAAGAGAAAAAATTAAACCTTCCTTTTCTTTACTGGATACAACATGTACAAAAACTACACAAATATCTGTCAATAACGCTATACTCAGAACGGTCATTTTTCCACAAAATGTCTTTCAAAATTATTAACATTTATCTTTTTTTTTCAAATTGAAATAAGCTTTATAGTATTTGTGAAACTGTCCTACTCTGAGGATAGATTACATCAGGTCTGGATAATGTCAGAATAGATTCAGGACAGCAATGACCAGTTCTCTATCCTTTGTCAATCTCAAAGGCTTTAATTCAAAGTGTGTTACGGTTTTTTTCACATAGAAACGTTTGAATTATTGATCTCTATGGAGAAAAGCGAAGGAAAAAGATAATGTAAATTAAAAATACGATTAATATGTAGATACATGTATCATAACAAACCTGAAATAAAGGATAAGTTAGATATAGTTATGTCTGTAAATCGTATTTTTTGTTGAAACTGTATAAATAATACTTGTAACACTAACGTACGACCAGTTTCAGCTGAATTTTCTCAAATTATAATTATATAGCAATGTATCGTTTATGTAGTTGAACATTGATTTTATATGTCACGCTAAAATGTCAAAACGTCTACTTCCTATATCTAGCATGTAAAACGCGTAACTTGTAAATTTAAATCATTCAGTGACAAGGTTAATGGTATAATTTACCTTTGATGTCAATTTAATAACTGTCATTTAAATTCCCTTTTTAAGTCCACAAAATATTAAAATACCGGTATGTTAAAGATTTATAAAACAAGTTTTCCTCAATTTAAACTCAACGACCTTTTGAAAGAATAATTCAAAATTCATTTTAAAAAAATTGATGCAACTAAGTATTTAAGCGGTATTTAACAGACTTAATACAGGGATTTGGTTTAAAAAAATTTAAAAAGCTGATTATAAAATAACTTATTTAAAACAATAAAAACACTGATAATATAGATGTACTAATATGCAACTTAAGTTTGATAGTTGGTATGCGACATACTTACATGTACTCACTTAATAGAGAATTATTTTAAGAATTTTAAATAAGCTGTCCAGGGCTTTACTCTTTTTGTAGGTAACTGTGGTTTAATTTGGTTTTATATATGAACCTATTGAAACTTCCCTTTTTATGAAAGTCAAATCAAATTCCATAAAATTTACAAAAATGTGTGAAAAAAACCAGCAACATAAAAATTTCAAAAACAGGAATAGACCACTCAACATAGTGACATAATCTCCATCTCCATGAATACAAACAAATATTACGCAAAAAATCAATCAGAAATGCATATATTGAAAGCACATAATCATCCCCCCCCCCCAAAAAAAAAAAAACCAAAAGAAAAGAATACACAAATTTACCATAGCAACATGACGTGTATGAAAACAAAGCCACGTCGAACAGACATCACCAAAAGAGACTATAAACAATATAATCAACACTTTACATATAAGACAAATAAATGAACACTTTAACATGTACTTAAGATGATAAACAAAGTCAGCATCTAGACTATATACTTCAAGACCATCGTGTTTGCTTTGTAAGGTTAATATGAAATATGTCTCAACTAGGTCTCTTCTGATGAACGTTCTTTGACGTATTTGGTTCATAAACTCTCTACTAAAGTACTGGGAACGTTTTACAAAGTCAGAATAGAAGCCATAAACTATTGAATATAAAATGAGTTGGGAAATGGATATTCTATGTGCAGAAAAGGTAAGTTTATTGTTGTTATGGTAAGAGGAATTGATGATTTCAAAATTGAAATCGTCTCGTTTATCATATATTCTACATGCATTACTGTGAGGACCGTTAATGTCAAATTAGATATATAAGTCTTAAAATAAGGCGAAGTATTTTTTTCATTATTTAGTTCTAGAGGACATGTTTATTGAACCTAATCGGAAAATTTCGGATTATGAATGGAGAAAACATTATCAATGTATCTTAATGTGTAATTAAATAATCTAAAGTATTAAATCGTTCTCTTTATGACAAGGGTATGTAGGAACTCCAATTCATATAGATATAAGAATAGATCGAAAGGTATCCCGCAATTAATAATTCTACCTCCAATTCAACAAATGTGTTGTCAATAAGAAACTGCAGCATACTGATCACTTGTTTATCTGTGTAATATTTTTTACCTTTTTGATCATATTAACAAATATGCTGTATGGTATCCCAACATGATAAGTTTAAAGCGTAAAATACCATTAAAATGTTTGAAAGTATTGTGACTTATTTATTTTTTTTAACTTTTTTAAATTTCAAAGGGGGAATGACTGTATACAGGTTTGAAAAATTTAAAGTTCTGTAACAACTTGTTTAGAGAAAGATCGATATGCGAAATTATTAAGAAGTTCTTTAGCGTTGTTTAGAACCTTTGCATTTTTTGTGTGTTGTTTTAGAATTTCAAATGTGACGTCATTTTCGTGCTTTTTTAACAATTTCAAATGTGACGTCACTTTTTTTTTACTTTTTGCGTTAAGGTCTTGAATTACTCGGATGTGTCTATTTGTCTGTGTTGGATTATGTTGGTATATGAAATGTATCTGATCTCTTTTGTGTAACTATTTAATACTTCAGTTTTATCATGAATATATCTTTTATATAGTCATTTTATAAAAGTTACTGTTTGCAAAAGTATGAATTGTTCTTACTAATAAAGATGTTCTTATCCCAAACAGAAAACCCTACTGCCTAGTCGTGTATTTGGCACAATTTTTTTGAACTGTTGGCCCTCAGTGCAGTGCAACTTTGTACTTGTTTTGGCTTTCGAACTTTAGTATACGGGCGTCACAAGTAAGTCTTGTGTGGACGAAACACACTTCTTGCGCATTATATTTATCCCTGGTGTCTTTTGTTGGCTATTATTCGTGTGTTTCTTTGTCCAATATGTTCTTCTATTCTATTTTTTTTTGTGTATTGTAGTCTTGTAATGTTATGTTGTTATTTTAATGTTATATTTAACATTGCCATTAAAGCAGGAGGTTTGGCATACAAAAAACCGGTTCAATCGACCATTTGTTATTTAAAAAAAATGTCCTGTACCAAGTCAGGAATATAACCACTGTTGTATTATAGTTCGTTTCTGTGTGTGTAACATTTTAACTTTGAGTTTTTGTTTTCTCATATATTTTAATGGAAATTCACATTACTATAAGACGTTTCACGGTACTTGTCTATTCCAAACTCACCACATTGCCTCACATTCTCATTAAGAAAAAAATCACCCACCTAACTAAATGGGTATTTAAACAGTCAGAATGTGAATGTATATGTTCAAAATCTTTAAGGTCATTTTTTAGTAGCAATAAAAACAAAACTATGTCAATTGGACATGCTTTGATACTATATATGCCCTTGAATTTTTACTAAACAACATTTTTGTTCGCTTTCGAGATTCCGTATATCGTCAGATTATCGGAATTCCAATGAGGACTAACTATGCAACACAACAAATGGAAGGTTTTAACGACCTTGACTGGCTATACAGCCCTTGCACGGTCGGCACTATGCAACAGATATTGCGGACCTGTTTTTGTATTGCTATGAGTTACATTTTATGACAAAAATCAGCAAAGACCCATCGAAACAACATCTGATAAACAAATCTAATAATGCTTTTAGATATTTGGATTAGATACTTGGATGACATTTTTGCTATCAATAATGACGACTTCAGTATGTATACTAAAGAAGTTTATCCTGTTGAACTTACTTTAAATAGAGCTAATACTAACAATCACAACTGCCCTTTCATTGATCTTGATATCTATATCACTAAAGGAACGCTCAATACTAAAATTTATGATAAAAGAGATGATTTTTAATTTCCTATCGTTAATTATCCATTTTTATATGGTGACGTTCCCTTGTCACCATCTTACGGTGTTTATATATCTCAACTTGTACGATTTGCTCGTGTATGTAACAATGTTTTAGATTTTAACGAGAGAAATTTATGTATGACTGACAAACTATTACACCAGGGTTTTCGATATCACAAACTAGTCAAACATTTACTAAATTTTATCATCGGTATAAGGACATCATTCGTAAATATAGCTCAACATGCAGACTTCTTATACGTTTAGGTGTTTCACATCCAATTTTTTATGGAAATATTCTTTATAAAGCACAAAAATGTCAGTATTCACCACAGAAACTAACAAAACCTTTAAATAGACTTATTAAGAAGGGATATAGTTACGATACTGTTGTCAGGTCAATAAATATTGCATATTTTGTCGTTACTATTGATTAACTTATAGGGTCTTGGCATCGGAACTAAACACTTTTATTCAAAAACCAGTTGTTGGCATGACACGGGTAATGTCCTTCTCATATATGTTATGCTGGTATGATACTTAACCCCTAACGGGACGGATTGTGCCTGATATTCATATGATGAAATCATAATCTTTCAATCAGTTTAATTGAAGTCTGGAGCTGGCATGTCAGTTAACTGCTAGTAGTCTGTTGTTATTTATGTATAATTGTCATTTTGTTTATTTTCTTGGGTTACATCTTCTGACATCAGACTCGGACTTTTCTTGAATTAAATTTTAAATTTACGTATTATTATGCGTTTTGCTTTTCTACATTGGCTAGAGGTATAGGGGGAGGGTTGAAATCTCATTTTAAACATGTTTAACCCCGCCGCATTTTTGCGCCTGTCCCAAGTCAGGAGCCTCTGGTTTTTGTTAATCTTGTATTATTTTAATTTTAGTTTCTTGTGTACAATTTGGAAATTAGTATGGCGTTCATTATCACGGAACTATTATGATTATTGTTTAGGGGCCAACTGAAGGACGCCTCCGGGTGCGGGAATTTCTAGTTACATTGAAGACCTGTTGGTGACCTTCTGCTGTTGTTTTTTTCTATGGTCGGGTTGTTGTCTCTTCGATACATTCTCTATTTCCATTCTCAACTTTATCATGTATTCAGTTTTGATGTGATATTTGTTATAATAATCGGATTTTGTCCAATGCATTGTTCGTTTCTGTGTGTGTTACATTTTATTGTACATAGACGATAGACACTTCACAACTTCTTTGTCTGAAACGATTGAAGAAATTTGTCGAGGTTATAAAACAATGAGATTATTGATGTTCTTAAAAACATGGTCAGATAGCTAAGATGAAATACTACTACATTGTACATTGTTGTAGTAGATACAGATAGAAATATGAAATAAATTATGTTGTGTATCTAATGTGCTTTAATAAATAAAAAGAAATCCAAAGTAGACAATATGTTAACTGTGTCTTTTTATTTTATTGATCCCTTCTTACAAAAATATGGAACTAAAAAAGCAATGAATAGCACAAACTGGTATGTATCTCTTTCAAAACATTCCCAACGATTGCAATGTTCTTTTTTCTTTATGAAATCATATCTTACGTTTATATTTTGAATATTTTCTAGTACATCTACGAGTTTCACGGCATTCCATGTATGTATGAAATCTATGCACGTCATTTTCAACAAGTAAGTGATACTTCCCGGATCTACATAAACATGATAAAAACGATACTTTGTTTTCTATACATATGCAATCAAAGTAGTTTTTCGAAAATAAAGCAAATCTATGAGGCTGTTTAAGTTATTTTTCTTTTATAACTGGATAGTCATAGTATTAAATTAACGACTAATACATTTCATCCTTTTCATTTTAAAAAATATAAGAAAACATAATAACTTTTTTTAATTCCCATTTCAAAATACAACCGTCATCAGGATGTATCTCACTTTTTGTATTTGATCTTAATCAGCTAAATCACAATGATAATGAACAAGAACTTTCCCATGACATCTTTTTAATGTATCAAGTAAATCAAATTAATAAGTTTTCAATGACTAGTAGGAATTAAAATAATTGCAGAGTATCAGTTTTTATGATGTAATTTATTACAGGCAAGTATTTTCGTAATTTTGACTGTTGTCATCAAGGTTTTGAATAACGATAAAATCATCTTCACTTTCATTCTCGCTATGGTTTGACTGTCCAGTCCCTCTTTTCAGTGAATGATCTATTCCGGTGTAAATTGTCCTGTTTTCTATTCCATGAATTTTAATTTGCTGTGACTCAACTGGCTTGATTAAAACCTCTGCATAATGTAGACCTGATGTACATTCCTATAATAAATAAGCATACATATTTTTAAAATTGATGAACAAAAATCAATTCCTTAACATATACTCATGTGCCGTTCACTCAAAGCATTTCATAGTTGAATGATATAAAAATGCTTATATATGCTCCACTTTTAAAACTACCTTTAATAAAATTGAGAATGGAAATGGAGAATGTGTCAAAGAGACAACAACCCGACCAGAATAAAAAAACACAACAGCAGAAGGTCACCAACAGGTCTTCAATGTAGCGAGAAATTCCCGCACCCGGAGGCGTCCTTCAGCTGGCCCCTAAACAAATATATACTAGTTCAGTGATAATGAACGCCATACTAATTTCCAAATTGTACACAAGAAACTAAAATTTAAATAATACAAGACTAACAAAGGCCAGAGGCTCCTGACTTGGGACAGGCGCAAAAATGCGGCGGGGTTAAACATGTTTGTGAGATCTCAACCCTCCCCCTATACCTCTAACCAGTGTAGAAAAGTAAAAGCATAACAATACGCACATTAAAATTCAGTTCAAGAGAAGTCCGAGTCTGATGTCAGAAGATGTAACCAAAGAAAATAAACAAAATGACAATAATACATAAATAACAACAGACTACTAGCAGTTAACTGACATGCCAGCTCCAGACTTCAATTAAACTGACTGAAAGATTATGATTTCATCATATGAACATCAGGCCAATCCTTCCCGTAAGGGGTTTAGTATCATACCATCATAACATATATGAGAAGAACATAACCCGTGTCATGCCAACAACTGTTTTTAGAATAAATGTGTTTAGTTCCGACGCAAAGACCTTATCAGTGACTCAATATTAACGCCAAAATATGCAATCTTTAATGACTTGACAACAGTATCGTAATTATATCCCTTCTTAATAAGTCTATTCAAAGGTTTTGTAAGTTTATGAGGTGAATACTGACACCTTTGTGCTTTATAAAGAATATTTCCATAAAAAATTGGATGTGAAATACCTGAACGTATAAAAAGTCTGCATGTTGAGCTATATTTACGAATGATGTCTTTATACCGATGATAAAATTTAGTAAATGTTTTGACTAGTTTGTGATATCGAAAACCCTGGTGTAATAATTTTTCAGTAATACATAAATTTCTCTCGTTAAAATCTAAAACATTGTTACATACACGAGCGAATCGTACAAGTTGAGATATATAAACACCGTAAGATGGTGACAAGGGAACGTCACCATCTAAAAACGGATAATTAACGATAGGAAATGAAAAATCATCCCTTTTATCATAAATTTTAGTATTCAGCTTTCCGTTAGTGATATAGATATCAAGATCGAGGAAAGGGCAGTGGTCATTGTTAGTATTAGCTTTATTTAAAGTGAGTTCACCAGGATAAATTTCATTAATATACATACTGAAGTCGTCATTATTGAGAGCCAAAATATCATCCAAATATCTAAAAGTATTATTAAATTTGTTTATCAGATGTTGTTTTGATGGGTCTTTGCTTGTTTTTGTCATAAATTGTAACTCGTAACAATACAAAAAGAGGTCCGCAATAAGTGGTGCACAGTTAGTCCCCATTGGAATTCCGATAATCTGACGATATACGGAATCCCCAAAGCGAACAAAAATGTTATCTAGTAAAAATTCAAGGGCATATATAGTATCAAAGCATGTCCAATTAACATAGTTTTTTTGTTTATTGCTACTAAAAAATGACCTAAAAGAGTTTGAACATATATATTCACATTCTGATTTTTTGAATGCCCATTTAATTAGGTGTGTGAATTTTTTCTTAATGAGAATGTGAGGCAATGTGGTATACAGGGTAGAAAAATCAAAACTTTGAACAGATTCAAAATCACCAATATAAGCATGCAATTTATCAAGTACTTCCAACGAGTTCTTGACACTCCAAAAGTAATTTATTCCACTATTTTCGAAGGCCTTATTTGAACAATTTATTATAAGGTTTTTAATTGTACCAAGTGTGCTGGTAAGAATAATAGACAATTTAGTAGTTGAACAATGACTTGAAGACGAAATAAATCTATATTTGTAAGGGGTTTTGTGTAGCTTCGGAAGCCAATACATAGTTGGAACTTTCATTGTATTTGGCTCTGCTTGTAAAGCGGAGGCTAAAAGTTTATGTTTGTTACAGATTTCGTTTTCTGAAAATGGAGTCAGTTGGAATGTTGGTGAATTGGTGATTTCCTTTTTCAGAACCTCGATGTAAAATTTACGTCAAACAATAATAATATTATTAGCAGCTTTATCGGCCGGGACAAAAACAAATTCCTTGGCTAGTTCTTTTAGTTTATGTTTGATACGAGAAAGAGGTTTATTGTGGTTATTGTTAATAGTAAAATGTTCTTTAAAATGTTGAATACGTATATCAACTATCTTCATTACTGAATTAAAAAAAGAGTCCAAAGATTTTTTGTCAGCTTTTTCCCGTTTTATCCATTTCATACAGTAAGTATGGAGTGTTAAAGACGTTGTCAACGTATTCCTGTTTGTTTAAAAGTTCTTGGTCACTAAATTTATCTTTAATGACAAATAACTGACTTTTAAAGCTTGCACCAAATAGTTTGTTGTTTCTTTCAAAAACTACCAATTCATATATACAAACCAAATATCATGGTTAGAAAAGGAAAAAAAAACATCATTGAAACTGACATTTGCAAGATTGTACGTTCGCAAAAGATATTTTTAAGAAGTTTACAAAGCAAACATTGCACATGTTTGCAAATTTGTTCCAGTATGTTCTTAATGTAAATGTTTGTTGTCTCTTTCATCATCATACTTCGCGTTTTGACACTGATTATATGATAGGTTTAGTCTAAGATGCAGCAGACATAATTTCATAGAAAAAAGTGTCTATAAAAGTTCCGGTAGTTTTTCTAACAGCCTTTCCTTGATAAGTGTTTGCTTACTGCTTTAACCTGAGGAGGATGCTATTGTACCAAAACCAGGTCAGTGAACGCAATAACACCATTTTATTTTAAAAGAACAGACTCTTACACGGAGATTAGTTAAAAAGCACATAGTTTACAAAAGCAATATGAAATGAAAAATGAAATGAAGAATGGAAATTGGAAGGTGTCAAAGGTAAAACAAACCGACCAGTTAAGAGCATATGGCCACCATTTTATCTTCAACACAGGGAGAAAATCCCACTAACATTTAATTATTAACTCTCATTGGGTGTCTTATTTACAATCAATCACTATTGTAACTGACAAGCCAATACTACTTACAAAAAATTTAACAGCAGTTGACTCGTCTGTATTTCTGTAATTGCTGGTAGCACCAATGTCCACAGAAACACCAAGATCTGAAAAGCAAATACTATTTTGACATGATAAGAGTTCCAGATCGTTCATGACAGAAAAGGAATAAGAACCAACTTTAATTTAAAACATACCTAGCACATGAACCAGTCCGTTGAACTTATTTTTCCTTCATCTAATTATACTGGTTATCTATATACCAGCTTACTATTGAAATTAAGTCTATGGACAATTTTATCAAAACAGAGCCAAACTATTCAACATGTTCAATGAAAGTATGTACAAAATTGAAAAAAAAGGACAAAACAAATTATGTCTGGTTTGGTTGCATTTATTTCAAAATGCTTTCCACAATCACATGCAATAAATCAGTCATTTGTAACAAATCTTTAAAAAAATGTCCGTTATTTATATGTAACGTCATGAAGTAACAGTTTTTTAGATTTCATTCGAAATGATACACGTTACATGTTTATTTGTGATTCAATAGAAATACTTCTCATTCTTGATTTTTTTCTATTTTGGAAGATACAAATGTGAACCCTCTTCCAATTACATTATTAAATTGTTTTTCGTTTTAAGTAATTGTGTTACAATTCCATAATACCTGCATCAGGATTTGTTCTGTCAGGAAATGGTATTTCCGTTTCGGATGAACGTCCATTTGGTGGGACATTCGAATTCTGGTACATCTGATTTTCTACAGTATTATGTTGTTCTGAAATATTAAGACTACGTAAGGCAAACATGTGTTTTTGTTAAAACAATTTGGTTAAGATCGTATTTAATAGATGGAGGCAACTTAAAAGAGCTCATCGGACGATCGAAATTAATCAAGTGTTATATTAATTTAATAAATAACAGCTGTTTTATGATGTCTCTTCCTGCACAAATTACTTGTGCATATTGTATCTTGTTATTCATTTTCAACATTAGAAAATTCCTGTACTAAATCAGGAATGTGATAGTTGTTTTCCATTCGTTTGATGTGTTTACGTTTTGGACTTTGACATTTATTAAGGGACTTTCCGTTTTGTATTTTCCTTGGAGTTCTTTTTGTTTGTTATATTATACTTTAGATTGAGGTCATTTTTATCAACGAAGGCACGAAATATTCGTGTTTTAATAAGTTTTCCATTAAAAACAATTCAGATTATAATAATAATGTTTTTACATGTTTAGTTCAAATAATGTATACATTAAAATACACAAAGTAGGATAAATTTTTGTATCTTTTAGTAAAGGAATCGGTCAAAGCTCTAACATCAAATACTCTTCAGGTAACCCTGCAGGCTGGTGAATGAAAAAAGTTTTATGTAATTTAGAAACCCTTGTAAAACCACTTTGTTTTGAGGATAATAGGTGATGAAAAAAATGTGAAAATAGACAATTTTTTTTTATTAATGGTAGAAATTGATCTTAATCGTTGTTTGTCCTTGTTTTTTTTTTTTTTTATAAATTGTCACATTATTTTGTATTTAGATTTTCTATGCTATGCAAAAGATCACATGCATTCTATTTACCATTAACTTCTTCATTTGATGCATGCCTGAAACATAAGTTTCATTTTGCACACAATGTAAACAAAAATATAGTAATATTTGCAACCAAGTTCTAATTAAAATAAATCAACATCTAGGTCCGCCGTGTACATTTACGCCAAACATTTTTCATTTTAAAATGAAAAATAAATTTTCAAATTGCTCTGCAAATTTTAAAGGTAGTTGGTTTGAAAAATGTCACAAAAATCTAAAGACATCACTTTCGAAAAACCATTTTTTCTATGAGATTTGAAATTTGTTATTTTTCATGAAATTATATTTTTGATTTAACGAAGATATTGAAACAAATAACAATAAGTCTGCAATTTCAATATTTCGATCTTAGGAAGGAGATTGAAATTTGTTTTTATCCAAAACAATCAAATTCAAATGTTTTGATTTATTCAAACTGTTGATAAGATGAAATCTTTTAAAGACAAGCTTATTATTACTTTTTATATTATTCTTGTGTAATTAAATATTGTAATTTCATGAAAATTACAAATTTCAAATCTCATTACGAAAATGATTTTTCAGAAGTGAATTCAACAGTTTTTTGATACATTTATCAAACCAACAAACTTTTAAATTTGTAGAGTATTTTGCAAAATCTATTTTTTTTTTAGGTTAAATGAAAAATGTTTGGCGTAAATATACACGGTCTTCGGTCATCTCTATCTTTTCACGAATAAAATTAGTTAGTTCACACGTTTTTCTCCTAAGTAATATTATGTTTGCCATCAAATTCTTAATTTTTAACATAAAAATCTGATTTCATCCCTTTAATCGAATTGACAGTATATGCGACATTGGCTATGCAAGTATTATCAACATCTCAGTTTCTTAATGATTTTAATTATTCTTACTGATTATTTTAACTCTACTACTCTCGCTTCAAATGCAAACGTTTTTGATCTCAATAAAACATAAGAGGAGAGTAAAAACAAATCTAAGCAAGGGTGAAAAGCTTAATTCTTTTGATATTAATCATATGATACATTTACTTGTATTCTGAAATCATTGTCAAAACACTTATCAAAAGTTCAATATAAAGCATAAAGTTTATGCCTATCTAACTATAGCACTTAGGTTAAACGAAAATATCTTATTTTGAATTTCAAACTTGAATTGTAATAGCAGTTTTTTACCTTCCAAAATATTATTACTGATTATCTTTATAAATGTCATACTGTTAGACTAGGGATGTTTGCATAATAATAATAATAGTGTGATTCATCCACCATGTCAAACACTCTATTCTAACTCTTTTTGAAACATAAATGATTCTATTTCACTTGATCTGTTTTTCATTTACTTTTTCCACATGTGATATTCCTAGAACATCTATATACGGTCATTTAATTCACCTAACAGCAAGTTCATTTTGTTTGCCTTTCTAAAACTTCCGCATTGTTCAATTTAGGTTAACACTATTTTTACATCCTCTTCATGTCTTCGTTGACAATTTTTTCAATGTTATGGTATCACAGTATTCTTGGTGTATGCAGACGTTGAAAGTGTAATTTAAGGTACTGCGTAGTTAAACTTTTGATTAAATTCTGACAATGCGGGATATTAAAATAAAACGAGTGAAAAATGTGCACATAGAAATAATCAGAAACAATATATATTTTCAAACATTAATGTAAAACTGAACATCTATTTATACAATCAAAAGTTCTTATCAAGACCTGTATGTTTAAATGTTGATTAATCAATCATTATACATATATTTTACCTTTCGTCTGTATCTCTGTGACATGATAAAGGAAAGGAGCTCAACATTTCACCTAAAGTTATATTAACTAAATATAAGATATTATGTTAATTTAAGGACTAGAAACTCAAATTGAAAATAAATTGTCACGTGTGAGAAAAAGGACACAATCGGGAAGGTTTTACCTGGATTAACTTATATTAAGTGCTCTTAAACATTAAACTAAAAAATTTAATTTGCGTTTTTATGTACTCTCGAAAACTGCTATTGAAAATCTCACGCGAGAGGAGTTAAGCTGGCTGCATCATCATTGTCTGTGTCGATTTTTACGGACATGCTCTGGTTGATGTCACAGTCTATGCACCCTTTCACGATTCTTACAAATAATCACGTTTATGTCAAATATATCATTCACCTTTGATTTGATACCTAAATATTCTACATAGTTTGATATTTATACCTTGGCATATATTTTGGATATGTGTTCCTTTCCAGTAATCTCTGTTTGAATGAGCCGTATTTGGTGAAGAAACATCTAAAATATACCTTATACTTTGCAAGAACCAAGTCGATGCTTTTTGCAGCCTTAGATTATATTTTTTGGCCCCGTGTTAAAGGCTTCAATATGACATTCTGATGACGAGCAGCAATAATTGCGATGTTCGTTATTTTTTGCATGATTAAGAAATTGATATAGAAGTTATGGGTATTTTTATCTACCATACAATATATATATAAATAATCCTGAATCGACTTCAAAATAAGCTTTTTCAAATCATTTAAACATATGCTTCAGATGTTTTCTGTTTTAATTTAAAATGATCAGTTGAAACTTGATGCATTTTAAATTAAAAGGCTTGTGATATGAAATTACAAGACACAATGACATGTATATATAAAAAAGAAGATGTGGTATGATTGCCAATGAGACAACTGTCCACAAGAGACCAAAATGACACAGTGCGGCCTTCAACAATGAGCTCAGCCCATACCGCATATGTCAGCTAATATTTTTGCACACATTAACCATTCCGATAAATACTTTCTTCAGTCTTTGTAAACTCAAATTATAAGTTTTCTTATATGGTTAGTGTTAAGTTATCAGTGAATATTAATTTCAATGAAATCTCAAAGTTTAGAAGAAAAATTACTTTTAAATTTAGTTCATTTTTTCTTAAGTTTATTGAGATACAGGACGATCGTACAATTGGTATTGGTCATACAATATTTTTTATAACCAGGCAATCTGTAAGGTTTCCAACGTACATGTTAGCCATTTGCAGAGTGTTTGCTCCGTAGTATTAAATAACTGTATGAAGTGGCTTGTTATATAGTTTGTATTCTGGTTGAACAACGTTGTTTTGCCCCTCTTTTTCAATTTTTCTATTTGAGTTTTTAATGTACGTTTTGTATATTTTTGCTAGTCTGTCTATTAGACATCTTTTGTATTCCACTGATCGACATTTAAAAATGTAGAATTGAGTACTTAAAAAACATAATATATAAAATAACCACGTATTAATGTTCATGTCTGAAATGGAGAACAGCGTCAGGGTGTCAGACCACCAATTACGCCCTCCAATTTAGAACGTATGTAAGGCTATTTGGACAAAAAAAGGATTTGATGTCATTGTTCATTTGAACTAACCAATTAAATCTGATCTTATCCGTTAGATGTCCATCCACATCCGTTTCATGTCCGTTTAGTGTACGTTTTATCAGTCGATGTTCTCTTTGTCGGGTGGAAAAATTTGAGCTTGTTTAAAACTTTGAACGGACGTCGAACGGATGAAGTGTCCATTGATCGTCCGGAGTCATCCGTTTTATACGGTACTCGTCCGTTGCGTTTCCTTCTATATCTTTTACTTTTCCGTTAAACATCCGCTGGAGGTCTGATAGACAAATTCACCAAAGCACGTCTACTGGACGTTTAACGGATAAAACGAATGATGAACGGATAGTAAACGGATAAATGCCAATTGAGAATCTCGCGTCAAGAATGCCAATTATTGGAATGTCAGATTTCTTGAGGTTCATGCATTCTTATTATTCGTATAATATCTTAAAGTAAGGGCACGTTTTCGCTATCAAGCAGCTCTTTGGGCGCCATTTTGAAGAACACACCGAAAGTAGTTACACAGAAACATTTTGACTATTTATTCGATTTACATGTATTATTATTGCCGCCTTTAATTTGTCCGTATATCTTGGTCATTCGTTTTATCCGGAACGCTACCGTTAGATGTCCGTTTTATGCGATACTTGCCCGTTGGATATACGTTCGGCATCCGTTCTGTCCGGTACGTTTCCGTTTTTCGTACGTTGCATATCCGGTGTGTGTCCGTTATAAATGCATTCGTTACGCGTCCAGTTTATTTGGTCAGTACATCAACGGAATCCCAGTGGATAACAATTTTGCCAACGGACAATTTTATTTTCAACCGTTAGCCGTCCGTTTGTGTCATCCGATAAAGTGTGACCGAGGCTTTCAAGCCATTTTGAGCCACACTCTACTTGTCTACGAGTTTGTATTCAACATTGAGGATTAATACACTCCATATTATTTTAATTTAAGATTTCCATAAAACCATTTTTTTTTGTGATACCTCTATTCGGGAGATCGCTTCTTTCTTATTGATATTAAAAGTCTGTCGAAAATTGTCATATACAAATGTGATACATGTACAATTTAAGATATACCTGGTTTCTATGAAGTTAAAATAAAAGTAAAATATTTAGAAAGCTGTGGAAGTTGCAAAATTGATATGGATTTTTAAGTGGTGGTCTTACACCTTGAAAGATGTTTCAGTAATGGTTTTAAAATAGTTGAATATTTGTTTTGTCTTAAGAATTGACATAAGTCTAGAATTCAATATTTATGCTATCAGTGAAAAGAGCATTAGTTAATAAACAAAATAAGCTTACAAAAATGATTTGCAATGCAGCTCCTTTTTGATATATTTGACTTACTAAAATCTGAATCGGACTTTAACATGTTTTACCTTACATTTGCTTTTGTATTATTCAGGTCTTAAAAAGAAAAATAGATTAGATTACCAATAGATGTCCCTTTTACTCTTTTTAGAACTCCAACAATTGTGATA
Organism: Mytilus trossulus; assembly: GCF_036588685.1. Lineage (NCBI taxonomy): Eukaryota > Metazoa > Mollusca > Bivalvia > Mytilida > Mytilidae > Mytilus > Mytilus trossulus. The sequence goes on along the minus strand of NW_026963315.1, from coordinate 1,713,771 downwards.
GAACCTCCAAGTAGAACAACAGGAATCATTACAAGCAAAATCACTAAATTCTGTTCCTTGTTTCCTTGTTGATTGATTGGAACTACAACATAAAAAAAAATCATCAAAATATACATGCATGATTTGCGTAAGTATGGTTGGTCAGCAATTTTAATTAAATTCACAATGTATTGTTTATCTGTATAAATAATAGCATTCATTGACCAATCGTGACCATGGATGGAATCTGTTATTAAATTTTATATTCTTTGATAACATGCAGATGACTAAACAGTACTTACATTGAAAATTGGTTGTCTTCACAATCATTGGAAAACTCGACATGTTCCCAAAACTTTGAGCTGTATAACTTTCTGTGGTTTCATTTTCTTTGTCTTTCAGAATCAGATGAAATTTAAAACAATTTATCAATAAAATTTCGTTTAAAATAACATACGTCCCATGTTTCTCTTGTATTTCTCAATCAATTTGTATTGACATACCTTTTAATTGCTTAAGTCAAATGGGATAAATACACTAGACTGTAAACTATAGCTGATAGGATCCGTCTGACAATGCAAGATATATAAATTTTCAACTTTATTATCTAGAAAAATGAAAATTGACTTGTTTGCCTTGTGTAGATTGAATATAAAGTTATATACATGTTCATAATGCCTTGCCGAACATGGTTTAGGTTACATTTGTGAGAGGAATATATTGGTCCATTTCATCTTGAACTCCTAAGTAAGTACCATAACAAACGTTTTATGGATGTAGAATAGGAGCCCTTAAGTTATTTATCTTTGATCAAGTTAGTTTAAAATCATTTATTTGTTTTACACAAAGCAACGGATCTCCGTTAAAGTCTTATTATGTAAGGCTAAAAAATACTGTCAACGAAAAAATAAATTCATAAAAATATTGAAAATTCAATCGAAATGTCTCAAATCACATGGCAAAATCAAAGGATAAAACACATCAAACGAATTGACAGCTATCATATTCCTGACTTGGTACAGGCATTTTCAAACTTTTCGAACCAAACTTACATAAGCACAGTGATTTTGAATAAAAAATATCAGCAAATAACTTGTTCTTTCTTCATAAACACTTTCAGTGTTATTTTTGTTTTTGATAAACGATTGAAATGTCACACAAAATATATCAACCTGGAAAACAAACCACTCCCTTATTTCAGTTTATTACATTCTTCATATTACGTAGTTACCTCAAAACCCAAAAGACTATTTGAAAAAAAGTCGAGGTCAATTTTCTACGATAGGCAGGAACAAAAACATGTTACAAGTATTTCATGCTATTTGTGGAGACAGATACATTGCTTTTTAACCAATTGAACAAAAAAACAAATAGTGGTTTAGTTATTTTCAATTGGCATTCGCAGGCTTTGGTTCGGGAAGGTTTTACATATAGTTGAAATAAATTTGACATATGAAAAACAATTTTTATCCAATATCAATCTCATTCTATTGTTTAATGTTTATTTCTTATACATCACTGCGTTAGATATTCATATAATTTGGCATACAAATATGTAAATACTTACCTTCTATTGATACGTTATACTTAGTCTCATAAAAATGTCCATCATTATTAAGTCTGCAGATATAAAAACCAATGTTTCCTTTCTGAAAATTCTTGATGACCAGTTCATATCCTCCTTTATTTTCTTTAAATGAATATTTTGCTTGGTTCAATTTAGGATTCTTCTTATTATTTGAAAAGTAAACTACATAGTTTTGTATTGTGTTGTTGATATCTGGCCCTAACCAGGTCACACCACAGCCAGAACGGGAACATTTGAAAACAACAGTTGCACCTTTTTGAACTTTTATATTGGTTGTGTCATTTCCGATGCCTGCGATTGAAGACAATATAAATAGAATGATAAGTAATTGAATTATGTTTAGTGTCTTGGTCTCCATATAATTATAAATTCTTCTGATCAACTGATGGTTAAGCATAAACACATTCTGGTTGAAATTCGTATTATTTTATAAAAAGTTTCTACGGCCATTGTTGACATTTTCATCCCTATCATGACGTAACATCAGGATCAATAATCTAAGGAAACCGTTTAGTTGTGATGTGCCATTTTTTTCCTGTTATGTGATCATGTTAATTATCTGTTAAATAGGTTTGATAATTTTTGAAGGCCGTTTGGTGACATATAGTTTCTAGCATGTGGTGTCTGGTTACAGATTGTTTCAATTGCAATCCTTCCACTTCTTCGTATTTTTGAATTGTTTGTCTTGTCGATGATTATCGTATTTTTTTAAGGCGTTATAATACATGTTCGAGTTATAAGTTTTTGGATGTCTCATTGTATCTTCAGTAATATATTGTTACATTGTATGTCTCTAGATATAGTATTAAGTTACATTTTGGATCAGCCGTAACTAATGTCTAATTTTGGTGTTTAATTAATATACCTGCAACCATTTTTATTTGAAGTGTTATCGCAATTACAGCTAGAATTGTTGACATCATCAACCATTTCCCGCAAACTATGACTTAATACAATAAATCAAGAATAACGGACAAATCTGATCTCGGAAAACTCATTGAGGTATTCACAACTTTAAATTTCCTAAAAAAAATGCAGAAATCGTTAATTCATCTTCATTAAGGTGGTATTGGTGTCTTTCGCCATCATTGTAAAAAACAGAGAATCTAAGGTCCATATTTTCTATCAAATTAGCAAAAGTTGATGCAGGAATGCAGATTTTTAATGTGAATTTTCATTGAAAAGAACCAATTTATAAGAATATAACTTATGAATATTAATATTTTTACAAGTGTAGATTATTTTTGGTTGTTTTTTTTAATATTTTCAAATTGGCAATTTAAGGGGAGGTAACTCTAAAACAGGGCATTTTCTGAAGGACTCTACACGAAATTTTCCTATTTTGTCTTTTAGCCGGAAAAAACTTACGGTGACCATATCTTTTCTTTTGATATTCTCAAAGCATTGTCTGAAAGCAATCTTTTCCTAATTTATTTTACAATTCTATCATTTTGTTTAGTTTCTTTTCACAAAATGTTGTTTTTTCCTGTATAATCCATACAAAATTTGTCATTTTGTCCCAACCTGTAGCTTGAGAAAATGCGCGGTGACCTATCATTTTTATAATATTTTTGAACATGTATCAATAGATACTACATTTTGACCAAGTATGAACAAATTCTATCATTTTTATTTTAGACTCCCATACCACCTTAAATCACATTGTTGCAAGTATTTAATTTCATTGGCATACATGTACGTTGTTGTGTATAATTTATGAAATAGTTTTTGGTGGCTATTGTATCTCTCTTTCAAGTTGGATTTTCGTCAACGTCGATTTTTGTTCAAACTGTAACAACTGTCTTTCAAGTTTTTGTGATTCTAAGAGCGGATCCATGGTAGAAACAGCATGAGTGAAGAGAGGATTAATAATTTAGGGATTTAATGCTTAATTTGGGTATTTTTTCCAATCAAATGGGAACAGCTAATATGATAAAGAATATGTTTTAATGTAATATCGCATTAAAGACTACAACGGATGATACATACATTCCTAATGACGAACCTGATATCATTTGGAGATATGATTATTGTTTGTTCTCGATATTCTTATGACTTCCTATGATATTTGTACAATTTATATGTAGACCGTTTGCATGCAAGTTAGTTTCAACTTATCAATGTTCTTTTAATTTCAATAGAAACTAGAGAAATTGTATACTCCAAAAAAATGTTAGAAACACAATACTGCTTAGAATCATGAAAAATTATTTTAAAGAAAATAAACAAACACTATTTTACACATGGTATCCATCGTGTTTTTTTTACGTGTATGGCAGATGTATACATCAAATCAAGCTCCAGCTAAATATAAAAAAGTACGTGCATGCGTATACATATAAATGTAAAGGTCTTTATAGTAAATACTTTACCTTTCAGTTATTCTTTTTATTTCTCAAATATTTGGTGGTACACGCAATACAACATAAATCTATTTGATACATAAATGGTTGCAGATTCATAAATTTTCATCGTTTTCATTTATCATTTTATCGTTTTATTATTTCCGTATTGTGGCACATTTAATTTGTAACATTGTGTTACCGGCACAACTTCCGTACTTAAATAAATAAATATATATATATAAATTTCAACAATGGGTTGTACTTTAGTCCAAACTTATTAAAAATAAAATTAAACATTTTTAAAGTTATCAAGCTAATCAAAGTGCTCTTGAAAGATGGAATGTAATAGCTACATGTATAGATAAAAGTTTTGTTTAATTGAAAGACATCAATCTTGAGATAACTTTAAGTTACGAGCATACTGATGATTTAAGCCTTATAAACATATTTTTTTTTATGTATCTTAATAATAGATATGTGATTTTTATATAATATTTACATAAAAATAAGGACATGTTATATGATTTCATATGAGAGACACATATCCACCAAAGTTCAAATGCAGTTGGTCCATACAATTACATGTAAGGGCACCTATATTGCCTACCACAATGAGAAAAACATATTAACCTAGTCTTTAAAAGTAACATTTGTATCCAAAATTCTTATTTCATGCATTCTTCGAGATGAACTACGACATAACCAACGGCAGCTTTAAAATTTGCGATGAAAATATAGATTGACCGATAACACAAATGCATTTTTTTTTCAAAGACAGTAAAGAAATGCAACCAGTGCAATGTTCAATGATATTTCTAGTCGGGGTCAATATGGTTAATTGTATGCGACTGTAGAAAAACATAATACAGATTTATAATGGAAACACTCATTGTATGTGTGTTTTGGTGACAAATGACTTAGAATAACAACAAAAGCTGACAAAAATTAGACTATCGAAAGGCACATTCATGATAAGTTTTAACTATTTTTTCTTCATCCCTTAATACAAGAAATGTCAAATAACTCGCACTGAATCAATAATATGCAATCAATTACTCCATGAATTATTGGATAAAAACTCTTTAAGCCTCTCGAATTTTACCCCAGATATTTGTCATCAAAATGACATCACTGTTGTATGTACTACTATAATTGCAATGGCCAGGATAGAAATACATGGTGACGTCCGAACAAGTTTATTCTTAATCAATGTAGAGTCGGACTAGACTCAAGCTGGCAGCCACTTTTATCGGCCAATCAAGATAGCAGCCACTTTTTTCCAGCAGCCAATTTTGGTGATATGTCTAAAAACCAAAAAACTGAATAAGACTCAAACGTTCCAAAAATCGCTAAAAATTAGTTAAATGCAATCTAACACCGGAAATCGACGATTTCACGGCTTGTACTGGTTCTAAAAGTATTTCATTCCGTTTAAAATATGTATGTGAAGCTAGCGGTCTGTTCGTTATTTGTTTGGGTTATTTGTTATTCGATAATTGATATTCAATATCCAACCGGCTGCTAGCAGTCGGTTAAATATTAAAATTTAGTTAAAAATCATTAAAAAGCATGAGGAAAGGCTACGCCGGAAATCGTTTTATGAACCCTTCAAGCTGACGTAAATTTTCGTTGTCCTCGAATATAAACCCGTATATAAGTTGCATATTTGTCTTTATTTTATATAATTTTTTATCAATAAATCTACAACAAAGATGTAATTTGATATATTATATTATATATTATATACAAACAAAAACCATCACTCCAGAAATATTTAAAAAAAAAAAAAATATGTATGGAAAGCCAAAAATAATAAAAACAGAAATATATAGTGAAAACCTATCGAGGACTGCTTAAATAAGGTTAAACCCGGCCGATTTTGAACCTCTGTGGTGGCTAGACGGGCCCGGATCCCAGAAAAATATTTAAGTGGGGAATAGCCTGGGTCAATACCTTTAAAATGAGCTAGGTCCGGTTCGGAACTTTGCCGTAGGGATATGCCGAAATGTACCGAGTGTGTGATTAATAATGAAAATTTGCCATAAGGGCAACTTTAAACCTCTATGGTGGCTAGACAGGCCCGGATCCCAGAAAAATATTTAAGTGGGGAATAGCCTGGTTCAATACCTTTAAAATGAGCTAGGTCCGGTTTGGAACTTTGCCGTAGGGATATGCCGAAATGTACCGAGTGTGTGATTAATAATGAAAATTTGCCATAAGGGCAACTTTAAACCTCTGTGGTGGCTAGACAGGCACGGATCCCAGAAAAATATTTAAGTGGGGAATAGCCTGGGTCAATACCTTTAAAATGAGCTAGGTCCGGTTCGGAACTTTGCCGTAGGTATATGTCGAAAAGTACCGAATGTGTGTTTGGTATGGAAAATACGTAAATGGGCGACTTTGAACCTCTATGGTGTCTAGACGGGCCCGGATCCCAGAAAAAATATTTAAGTAGGGAATAGCCTGGTTCAATACCTTTAAAATGAGCTAGGTCCGGTTCGGAACTTTGCCGTAGGGATATGCCGAAATGTACCGAGTGTGTGATTAATAATGAAAATTTGCCATAAGGGCAACTTTAAACCTCTGTGGTGGCTAGACAGGCCCGGATCCCAGAAAAATATTTAAGTAGGGAATAGCCTGGGTCAATACCTTTAAAATGAGCTAGGTCCGGTTCGGAACTTTGCCGTAGGGATATGCCGAAATGTACCGAGTGTGTGATTAATAATGAAAATTTGCCATAAGGGCAACTTTAAACCTCTGTGGTGGCTAGACAGGCCCGGATCCCAGAAAAATATTTAAGTGGGGAATAGCCTGGGTCAATACCTTTAAAATGAGCTAGGTCCTGTTTGGAACTTTGCCGTAGGGATATGCCGAAATGTACCGAGTGTGTGATTAATAATGAAAATTTGCCATAAGGGCAACTTTAAACCTCTGTGGTGGCTAGACAGGCACGGATCCCAGAAAAATATTTAAGTGGGGAATAGCCTGGGTCAATACCTTTAAAATGAGCTAGGTCCGGTTCAGAACTTTGCCGTAGGTATATGTCGAAAAGTACCGAATGTGTGTTTGGTATGGAAAATACGTAAATGGGCGACTTTGAACCTCTATATATGGTGGCTAGACGGGCGCGGATCCCAGAAAAATATTTAAGTAGGGAATAGCCTGGTTCAATACCTTTAAAATGAGCTAGTTCCGGTTCGGAATTTTGCCGTAGGGATATGCCTAAATGTACCGAGTGTGTGATTAATAATGAAAATTTGCCATAAGGGCAACTTTAAACCTCTGTGGTGGCTAGACGGGCCCGGATCCCAGAAAAATATTTAAGTGGGGAATAGCCGGGGTCAATACCTTTAAAATGAGCTAGGTCCGGTTCGGAACTTTGCCGTAGGTATATGTCGAATAGTACCGAATGTGTGTTTGGTATGGAAAATACGTAAATGGGCGACTTTGAACCTCTATGGTGGCTAGACGGGCCCGGATCCCAGAAAAAATATTTAAGTAGGGAATAGCCTGGTTCAATACCTTTAAAATGTGCTAGGTCCATTTCGGAACTTTGCCGTAGAGATATGCCGCAATGTACCGAGTGTGTGATTAATAATGAAAATTTGCCATAAGGGCAACTTTAAACCTCTGTGGTGGCTAGACGGGCCCGGATCCCAGAAAAAATATTTAAGTGGGGAATAGCCTGGGTCAATACCTTTAAAATGAGCTAGGTCCGGTTCGGAACTTTGCCGTAGGTATATGTCGAAAAGTACCGAATGTGTGTTTGGTTTGGAAAATACGTAAATGGGCGACTTTGAACCTCTATGGTGGCTAGACGGGCCCGGATCCCAGAAAAATATTTAAGTAGGGAATAGCCTGGTTCAATACCTTTAAAATGAGCTAGGTCCGGTTCGGAACTTTGCCGTAGGGATATGCCGAAATGTACCGAGTGTGTGATTAATAATGAAAATTTGCCATAAGGGCAACCTTAAACCTCTGTGGTGGCTAGACGGGCCCGGATCCCAGAAAAATATTTAAGTGGGGAATAGCCTGGGTCAATACCTTTAAAATGAGCTAGGTCCGGTTCGGAACTTTGCCGTAGGTATATGTCGAAAAGTACCGAATGTGTGTTTGGTATGGAAAATACGTAAATGGGCGACTTTGAACCTCTATGGTGGCTAGACGGGCTCGGATCCCAGACAAATATTTAAGTAGGGAATAGCCTGGTTCAATACCTTTAAAATGAGCTAGGTCCAGTTCGGAACTTTGCCGTAGGGATATGCCGAAATGTACCGAGTGTGTGATTAATAATGAAAATTTGCCATAAGGGCAACTTTAAACCTCTGTGGTGGCTAGACGGGCCCGGATCCCAGAAAAGTATTTAAGTGGGGAATAGCCTGGTTCAATATCTTTAAAATGAGCTAGGTCCAGTTCGGAACTTTGCCGTAGGTATATGTCGAAAAGTACCGAATGTGTGTTTGGTATGGAAAATACGTAAATGGGCGATTTTGAACCTCTATGGTGGCTAGACGGGCCCGGATCCCAGAAAAAATATTTAAGTAGGGAATAGCCTGGTTCAATACCTTTAAAATGAGCTAGGTCCGGTTCGGAACTTTGCCGTAGGGATATGCCGAAATGTACCGAGTGTGTGATTAATAATGAAAATTTGCCATAAGGGCAACTTTAAACCTCTGTGGTGGCTAGACGGGCCCGGATCCCAGAAAAAATATTTAAGTCGGGAATAGCCTGGGTCAATACCTTTAAAATGAGCTAGGTCCGGTTCGGAACTTTGCCGTTGGTATATGTCGAAAAGTACCGAATGTGTGTTTGGTATGGAAAATACGTAAATGGGCGACTTTGAACCTCTATGGTGGCTAGACGGGCCCGGATCCCAGAAAAATATTTAAGTAGGGAATAATCTGGTTCAATACCTTTAAAATGATCTAGGCCCGGTTTTGAACTTTGCCGTAGGGATATGCCGAATTGTACCGAGTGTGTGATTAATAATGAAAATTTTCCATAAGGGCAACTTTAAACCTCTGTGGTGGCTAGACAGGCCCGGATCCCAGAAAAATATTTAAGTGGGGAATAGCCGGGGTCAATACCTTTAAAATGAGCTAGGTCCGGTTCGGAACTTTGCCGTTGGTATATGTTGAAAAGTACCGAATGTGTGTTTGGTATGGAAAATACGTAAATGGGCGACTTTGAACCTCTATATATGGTGGCTAGACGGGCGCGGATCCCAGAAAAATATTTAAGTAGGGAATAGCCTGGTTCAATACCTTTAAAATGAGCTAGTTCCGGTTCGGAATTTTGCCGTAGGGATATGCCTAAATGTACCGAGTGTGTGATTAATAATGAAAATTTGCCATAAGGGCAACTTTAAACCTCTGTGGTGGCTAGACGGGCCCGGATCCCAGAAAAATATTTAAGTGGGGAATAGCCGGGGTCAATACCTTTAAAATGAGCTAGGTCCGGTTCGGAACTTTGCCGTAGGTATATGTCGAATAGTACAGAATGTGTGTTTGGTATGGAAAATACGTAAATGGGCGACTTTGAACCTCTATGGTGGCTAGACGGGCCCGGATCCCAGAAAAAATATTTAAGTAGGGAATAGCCTGGTTCAATACCTTTAAAATGAGCTAGGTCCATTTCGGAACTTTGCCGTAGAGATATGCCGCAATGTACCGAGTGTGTGATTAATAATGAAAATTTGCCATAAGGGCAACTTTAAACCTCTGTGGTGGCTAGACGGGCCCGGATCCCAGAAAAAATATTTAAGTGGGGAATAGCCTGGGTCAATACCTTTAAAATGAGCTAGGTCCGGTTCGGAACTTTGCCGTAGGTATATGTCGAAAAGTACCGAATGTGTGTTTGGTTTGGAAAATACGTAAATGGGCGACTTTGAACCTCTATGGTGGCTAGACGGGCCCGGATCCCAGAAAAATATTTAAGTAGGGAATAGCCTGGTTCAATACCTTTAAAATGAGCTAGGTCCGGTTCGGAACTTTGCCGTAGGGATATGCCGAAATGTACCGAGTGTGTGATTAATAATGAAAATTTGCCATAAGGGCAACTTTAAACCTCTGTGGTGGCTAGACGGGCCCGGATCCCAGAAAAATATTTAAGTGGGGAATAGCCTGGGTCAATACCTTTAAAATGAGCTAGGTCCGGTTCGGAACTTTGCCGTAGGTATATGTCGAAAAGTACCGAATGTGTGTTTGGTATGGAAAATACGTAAATGGGCGACTTTGAACCTCTATGGTGGCTAGACGGGCTCGGATCCCAGACAAATATTTAAGTAGGGAATAGCCTGGTTCAATACCTTTAAAATGAGCTAGGTCCAGTTCGGAACTTTGCCGTAGGGATATGCCGAAATGTACCGAGTGTGTGATTAATAATGAAAATTTGCCATAAGGGCAACTTTAAACCTCTGTGGTGGCTAGACGGGCCCGGATCCCAGAAAAGTATTTAAGTGGGGAATAGCCTGGTTCAATATCTTTAAAATGAGCTAGGTCCAGTTCGGAACTTTGCCGTAGGTATATGTCGAAAAGTACCGAATGTGTGTTTGGTATGGAAAATACGTAAATGGGCGACTTTGAACCTCTATGGTGGCTAGACGGGCCCGGATCCCAGAAAAAATATTTAAGTAGGGAATAGCCTGGTTCAATACCTTTAAAATGAGCTAGGTCCGGTTCGGAACTTTGCCGAAGGGATATGCCGAAATGTACCGAGTGTGTGATTAATAATGAAAATTTTCCATAAGGGCAACTTTAAACCTCTGTGGTGGCTAGACGGGCCCGGATCCCAGAAAAAATATTTAAGTCGGGAATAGCCTGGGTCAATACCTTTAAAATGAGCTAGGTCCGGTTCGGAACTTTGCCGTTGGTATATGTCGAAAAGTACCGAATGTGTGTTTGGTATGGAAAATATGTAAATGGGCGACTTTGAACCTATATGGTGGCTAGACGGGCCCGGATCCCAGAAAAATATTTAAGTAGGGAATAACCTGGTTCAATACCTTTAAAATGATCTAGGCCCGGTTTTGAACTTTGCCGTAGGGATATGCCGAAATGTACCGAGTGTGTGATTAATAATGAAAATTTGCCATAAGGGCAACTTTAAACCTCTGTGGTGCCTAGACGGGCCCGGATCCCAGAAAAATATTTAAGTGGGGAATAGCCTGGGTCAATACCTTTAAAATGAGCTAGGTCCGGTTCGGAACTTTGCCGTAGGTATGTCGAAAAGTACCGAATGTGTGTTTGGTATGGAAAATACGTAAATGGGCTACTTTGAACCTCTATGGTGGCTAGACGGGCACGGATCCCAGAAAAAATATTTAAGTAGGGAATAGCCTGGTTCAATACCTTTAAAATGAGCTAGGTCCGGTTCGGAACTTTGCCGTAGAGATATGCCGAAATGTACCGAGTGTGTGATTAATAATGAAAATTTGCCATAAGGGCAACTTTAAACCTCTGTGGTGGCTAGACGGGCCCGGATCCCAGAAAAATATTTAAGTGGGGAATAGCCTGGGTCAATACCTTTAAAATGAGCTAGGTCCGGTTCGGAACTTTGCCGTAGGTATATGTCGAAAAGTACCGAATGTGTGTTTGGTATGGAAAATACGTAAATGGGCGACTTTGAACCTCTATGGTGGCTAGACGGGCCCGGATCCCAGAAAAATATTTAAGAAGGGAATAGCCTGGTTCAATACCTTTAAAATGAGCTAGGTCCGGTTCGGAACTTTGCCGTAGGGATATGCCGAAATGTACCGAGTGTGTGATTAATAATGAAAATTTTCCATAAGGGCAACTTTAAACCTCTGTGGTGGCTAGACGGGCCCGGATCCCAGAAAAATATTTAAGTGGGGAATAGCCTGGGTCAATACCTTTAAAATGAGCTAGGTGCGGTTCGGAACTTTGCCGTAGGTATATGTCGAAAAGTACCGAATGTGTGTTTGGTATGGAAAATACGTAAATGGGCGACTTTGAACCTCTATGGTGGCTAGACGGGCCCGGATCCCAGAAAAATATTTAAGTAGGGAATAGCCTAATTTAATACCTTTAAAATGAGCTAGGTCCGGTTCGGAACTTTGCCGTAGGGATATGCCGAAATGTACCGAGTGTGGGATTAATAATGAAAATTTTCCATAAGGGCAACTTTAAACCTCTGTGGTGGCTAGACGGGCCCGGATCCTAGAAAAAATATTTAAGTGGGGAATAGCCGGGGTCAATACCTTTAAAATGAGCTAGGTCCGGTTCGGAACTTTGCCGTAGGTATATGTCGAAAAGTACCGAATGTGTGTTTGGTATGGAAAATACGTAAATGGGCGACTTTGAACCTCTATGGTGGCTAGACGGGCCCGGATCCCAGAAAAATATTTAAGTAGGGAATAGCCTGGTTCAATACCTTTACAATGAGCTAGGTCCGGTTCGGAACTTTGCCGTAGAGATATGCCGAAATGTACCGAGTGTGTGATTAATAATGAAAATTTGCCATAAGGGCAACTTTAAACCTCTGTGGTGGCTAGACGGGCCCGGATCCCAGAAAAATATTTAAGTGGGGAATAGCCTGGGTCAATACCTTTAAAATGAGCTAGGTCCGGTTCGGAACTTTGCCGTAGGTATATGTCGAAAAGTACCGAATGTGTGTTTGGTATGGAAAATACGTAAATGGGCGACTTTGAACCTCTATGGTGGCTAGACGGGCCCGGATCCCAGAAAAATATTTAAGAAGGGAATAGCCTGGTTCAATACCTTTAAAATGAGCTATGTCCGGTTCGGAACTTTGCCGTAGGGATATGCCGAAATGTACCGAGTGTGTGATTAATAATGAAAATTTTCCATAAGGGCAACTTTAAACCTCTGTGGTGGCTAGACGGGCCCGGATCCCAGAAAAATATTTAAGTGGGGAATAGCCTGGGTCAATACCTTTAAAATGAGCTAGGTCCGGTTCGGAACTTTGCCGTAGGTATATGTCGAAAAGTACCGAATGTGTGTTTGGTATGGAAAATACGTAAATGGGCGACTTTGAACCTCTATGGTGGCTAGACGGGCCCGGATCCCAGAAAAATATTTAAGTAGGGAATAGCCTAATTTAATACCTTTAAAATGAGCTAGGTCCGGTTCGGAACTTTGCCGTAGGGATATGCCGAAATGTACCGAGTGTGTGATTAATAATGAAAATTTTCCATAAGGGCAACTTTAAACCTCTGTGGTGGCTAGACGGGCCCGGATCCTAGAAAAAATATTTAAGTGGGGAATAGCCTGGGTCAATACCTTTAAAATGAGCTAGGTCCGGTTCGGAACTTTGCCGTAGGTATATGTCGAAAAGTACCGAATGTGTGTTTGGTATGGAAAATACGTAAATGGTCGACTTTGAACCTCTATGGTGGCTAGACGGGCCCGGATCCCAGAAAAATATTTAAGTAGGGAATAGCCTGGTTCAATACCTTCACAATGAGCTAGGTCCGGTTCGGAACTTTGCCGTAGAGATATGCCGAAATGTACCGAGTGTGTGATTAATAATGAAAATTTGCCATAAGGGCAACTTTAAACCTCTGTGGTGGCTAGACGGGCCCGGATCCCAGAAAAATATTTAAGTGGGGAATAGCCCGGGTCAATACCTTTAAAATGAGCTAGGTCCGGTTCGGAACTTTGCCGTAGGTATATGTCGAAAAGTACCGAATGTGTGTTTGGTATGGAAAATACGTAAATGGGCGACTTTGAACCTCTATGGTGGCTAGACGGGCCCGGATCCCAGAAAAATATTTAAGTAGGGAATAGCCTGGTTCAATACCTTTAAAATGAGCTAGGTCCGGTTCGGAACTTTGCCGTAGGGATATGCCGAAATGTACCGAGTGTGTGATTAATAATGAAAATTTGCCATAAGGGCAACTTTAAACCTCTGTGGTGGCTAGACGGCCCGGATCCCAGAAAAATATTTAAGTGGGGAATAGCCTGGGTCAATACCTTTAAAATGAGCTAGGTCCGGTTCGGAACTTTGCCGTAGGTATATGTCGAAAAGTACCGAATGTGTGTTTGGTATGGAAAATACGTAAATGGGCGACTTTAAACCTCAATGGTGGCTAGACGGGCCCGGATCCCAGAAAAATATTTAAGTAGGGAATAGCCTGGTTCAATATCTTTAAAATGAGCTAGGTCCAGTTCGGAACTTTGCCGTAGAGATATGCCGAAATGTACCGAGTGTGTGATTAATAATGAAAATTTGCCATAAGGGCAACTTTAAACCTCTGTGGTGGCTAGACGGGCCCGGATCCCAGAAAAATATTTAAGTGGGGAACAGCCTGGGTCAATACCTTTAAAATAAGCTAGGTCCGGTTCGGAACTTTGCCGTAGGTATATGTCGAAAAGTACCGAATGTGTGTTTGGTATGGAAAATACGTAAATGGGCGACTTTGAACCTCTATGGTGGCTAGACGGGCCCGGATCCCAGAAAAATATTTAAGTATGGAATAGCCTGGTTCAATACCTTTAAAAGGAGCTAGGTCCGGTTCGGAACTTTGCCGTAGGGATATGCCGAAATGTACCGAGTGTGTGATTAATAATGAAAATTTTCCATAAGGGCAACTTTAAACCTCTGTGTTGGCTAGACGGGCCCGGATCCCAGAAAAATATTTAAGTGGGGAATAGCCTGGGTCAATACCTTTAAAATGAGCTAGGTCCAGTTCGGAACTTTGCCGTAGGTATATGTCGAAAAATACCGAATGTGTGGTAATTATGCCTCGGGCCATTATAGACATCCTCGACCATTAAAACAGACCTTGGACATATAACAAGGCCATTATAAAAACACCCATTCATTAAAACTATAATGCAAAATACGCTTAATATGGGCAACTGTTAACCTCTGTGGTGGCCAGACAGGCACCGATCACAGAAAAGATATTTAAGCAGGTAATAGACCGGGTCAATACCTTGATAATGGGTTTGGTCTTGATAGAAAATTGTCCGTAGTGATATCCCATGAAGTACTTAATGTGATGTTGGTAAGGACAGTACTTTTAGGGGAAACATTGGTCCCTCATAACAAGAAATATGTCACGGTCAAAGATGCATTGCAAGCGTTTATCACACCATCATGGGTTGTTCCAAAGCTATGAACAGATAAAGGTGCTGAATTTTGCAGCAACGAGGCTGAAGAGTTTCGTCAGAAACACAACATTGAACTGTACTCTACCGAGAATGAAGAAAAAACAAGTTTCTTTGAATGTTGGATGAGAACAATGAAAACTATCTTTTTTAAATACTATTGGCTTATTCTACGCGTACTAATATCGATGTGTTGAATAATCTCGTTCATCAGTACAACACCTCCAAACATAGATCCATTAAGCTGCCATCTTTTAATGCTAGTTAAAATGAACACGAACACAGTGTACGGAACTTTTATGGTAATCTTCTTCCATTAAAACAGGGTTAATTTAAAGTAGTCGATACAGTTTGAAATACTTTAAAAAGCGTGTTTAAAAAGGAATACATCCCTAGGTGGAGCGAGGAAGTCTTAACTTTGTCCCACATATAGAACACTCAAACCCAAACGTATCGTACCATGGATTTTAATGAAGTCTACGTAAAAGGGTCCTTTTATGAACCTTAACTTCAGAAAAACGAACCAAGGGTGGTTTGAAATAGATCTTTCTTCTTGTATTTAACAATAATATTTGCAGTAACAACCTTTTATCAAGTATAGTCTTTAGCAATTTGCACAAGATCATAAAGGCTACTTTCCCTATGCAAGCAATATGGTGAAGGCTTAAACATCTGGGTTAAATTTACCAGGTGAAGAACCATCTAGGGTTTTTGATCTCACACCAACATGTTTCAATAAATCACACATCATCACACTCTCTAGATCTTCCTTGTTTTGCTCTTAAGCTTCCATTGACAATGGACGTTCCAAGAGTTCATCAATGTGTTTATGTGTCAAGTTTTTAATCTTATGTACCTAAAGTTTTTGTTGCAGAGTGGTCTTAAACTCATCTACCTTTTTCTCAAGTTCTTTAATGGTTGTTATAAAATCTTTCTCTAGTCGGTTTATATCCGTCTCCAATAGGTTACACTGGGATTGTAATTTATTTCTCATTTTCCATAGAATCCAAATGTGTCTGTCATGTGTTGTAGCACATTTTGATTTCAAGAAATTTACCTTTACGTAGGGAGGGAAGGAAGTTTTATAGTCGGGTTGTTGTCTCTTTGACACATTCCCCATTTTCATTCTCAACTTTATTTGTTAGTTGTCGTCCAATGGGTTACATGTCCCATAACGGTAGGATTAGAAGGTTTGGAAGGTAGGGTAACCCGCATCAACAAACTTCTCAAATATGAAAAGTTTTAACTGTTCTCTACAATTTCCCGTTGAGAGTGGCTTATTTGGAAGTAGATTGTTGTGTACACGTTACACTTATTTTAAGTTTTCGAGCCTCCAAACAGTCACGAAATTGCAATCATCTTTCAATATCATTCATATTATTTTAAAATATGATAAATGTTGTTGTTCCTTATATAACAATATTTTTTAGAGGTTTGATGAATCCATGCATTGTTACTTCTATCACCACACATCTCTTAGGTATTCGTTTTCAATTTGAAAATGTCCATGTGCCAGTGTTCTGATTCCATCTTTTAAAATGTAACATGTGTCATCTTGCGTGTTACCACGTTTTAAAGGTAACTGATAATGACGTTTATTTTTCTATGACAACTTTGATAGGTCATAAAACACGTCTGGTAATCGTTCCACGGAATATTCTGTCGATTGACCTGTTTGGTTTTTCCTAAGCTTTCCTTGTGTTTTGAACAATAGTCGGACTTTGTTCCCGAAGGTTTCATAATGAATGTCGTTCTTTAAAATCTTTGAAATGTCTAAGAAGCATGCTCCCAAATACACAGACTTGTCAAATTAGTTCGGTTTCTTCATGTGTACGATTGTTCGGTATTAAAACATCTTGCACGAAGCCCTACAAACTCAGCAATCATTTGACCACCAAATGTATCTTCAAACACACCAATTAAGGAATAACAGTACTGTAGTTGAAGAGTTGCCACCGTCAATTGTAGATTTGACGGTCGCAAATGCAGTTTTACTGGCGACGCGGAGCGGAGACAGTAAAACGGAGATGTGTGACCGTCAAATCAAAATTGACGGTGGCAACTCTTCAACTACAGTACTGTTATTCCGATTCTAATGCATTACAAAAAGTAAAAAAATACGCTAAAACTTGAAAAATGTTTAAATTTGTCAAATAAAAAAAAATCCGCGAAACTTCATGAATAATTTTGGCATTAAGACGTCATGGCTAAACGTAACGTCATACACACGAAAAATTACAAACTGGAGGTTATTTCGTTACCTGTACGCTTCAAATTTGGATAAAACTACATTAAAACGGCAAATTCGAGGTAGGTTTTGTTTTATTTTTGATTATATAGTAGTAATCGAACATTTGTTGATTCCTCAATTCAAAATGGCGGGTCTCTCCTTAGTTACGCCTGGTCAACTGTGGATTTGACGGCAACTGTTAGCCAATGAAAAAAAATGTTACATCCAAATTGCATTAGAATCACTATTTGCTGACGTTGTTTGGAATTCAACGATAGGTTGTCCGTACAATAGTTAAGTGTGTCAAACTTGTTTTGAATTTGAGATATCATGTCTTTAGAAAGTCGCCAGTTTGAATTTAGTAGACTAAATTATCAGTGTCGGTAAACAATAGTCGGACTTTGTTCCCGAAGGTTTCATAATGAATGTCGTTCATTAAAATCTTTGAAATGTCTAAGATGCATGCTCCCAAATACACAGGCTTGTCAAATTTGAGTTCGGTTTTCTTCATGTGTACGATTGTTTTTCGGTAGTCACTTTTTTTATATTCATCCGTTTAAGTATGTTTACCATGGTTTTCCCAAACTTTGTTCATCAGTTAAAAGAAAATGGTTTTTTTCAGACACGGTGCGAGTGGTGGTTATGGTTATAAGGTGAATATTCAGGTAAATGCAAATTTCAAGCCTACATGATTGTTTAAATTTTAACACATGATACACTTTTGTTAATACCAACCCATTGGAATAACTCTGTTTCAAATTTCTATTATAAAAAACATACTTTACACATTTGTCGGATTTGAACACGGTACCAACTTATGAAACTTGTTCATTTCTGTTTTCATGTAAAAACGATAAATCGTTAAGCTTATCGTAAAGGTCGACTGAGTAACCAAATCCCATTCAATTATGTACCCAACCTTATCCTCCTCTTTCCACATGTCAATGACTTAAAAATCGTCCACCAATTCAAAACCCTTGTTGGCTACAGTTCTGACATGGCCAACACATACTAATAGTTTGTACTACTAGTTAAGTATTCCCAAAAAGTCATTGGGAAGGTTGTGGAGGGTCGCATTCACTCATGTATTTGTTGTTGGCCACACAATGTCATGGCTTATTTGAGCATAGTCCCCTCTCGTGTTGCTTATTCAAACAGAAGTATCATGTCTGTGTCGTGTAACAATTGTGATATAACTTTGCTTATATTTAACGCCGAATCGTAAGCTATCCCTGATGACGTGTAATAATGAAATACGTCAAGGCCCGTAAGCTTTTAAAAATGACACTAGTTATCAATTATATCATCCAATTGCACAACGTTCAAGTACACATCATGGTAGTCTTGTAATGTTTGACAATTAAATCTAGTTAACACATGTTTTGCTTGAGCATAGTCAGCCACACTAATGTGTTCATTGTTAAGTCGGTTGTAAAACTGGTCAGCAGATGGTAGTTGTATTTTCTTCTTCTTATGATGACCCTACATGAAATCGTAAGGGTACACACTTTGTTTATTAGTATCATTCATTCATAATGCTCATAAAAACAAGACTTCAATACCTTACATTGGTTCAACTTCAAATGGCAAAATATAGAAAATAACATAAACATACACTAATCACTGAATAGAATGTCTTACCCATCAACTTTCTTAGAAAGACTAATGTTCTCTTCATCGGTATTTGAAATGCAGTTCACTTCAAAAACAGTATACCCTAATGCCTTTACGAACAAGTGGGCGTCACACATTGTTAAGTTGTGAAATATAATGGATGAATAGGCAAGTTTGTTTAAGTTACATTAATTACCGTGCTGCATCACGATACTTACGATCAAGTGGTCGCGATCACGCACTTTGCCTTCCCCTAATTCATCGTCGCGCACGTGACAACGTGAACTCGCTTTAAAACATTGAGGATCTTCTTCAGTCATAACCAGGTCTTTTTATCCATATACATGTCTGCAATGTCCTTCGTCTCCTCTTCCTTACAAGCCACACATATATAACCATGTCACCCCCTAGGTACACTTTTGTTTCTTTGTACTTTCTAACATCATACCTGACGCGGTAGTAAAAAACCTGTGTGTATTTTGTTGGTAAGCATTCGTGTAAGCTTTTGACTTGTCAGGTTGGCATGTGTCTATATGTTATAAGTAACATTAAACGTCAGCATAATTAGCCTAAGGAAATCGCATTTTACGTTTACAGTTGTATATCTTATGAAGGTATCTTCTTCGGGTATCTTGATTTTCACTCCAGCCCTCTAATCCCAATACTATAAATTTTCGTCTAAAATATCTTCTATCAGTGCTTCTTACACTTTCGACAAAAAATACTTTAACATTGTAGATGACACTTGGGCTCTGAACAAATGTGATAAACTTTTTTTTTATCTAGCAGTAATGTTGTTTATTTACATGTCTGCGTGGGTTCTGTCCCTTCCGATGTTCTTTGAAATTTTTCTCGGGTTCTTCATTTTTTTAATCGTTGTTGCTTATTTCAACACCATCATACACAAACACGTTAATAGAAAAGCTAGTTCTAGTATTTAGCCTTTACAATTGGTCAATGTGTTTCAAACACATGGGGGAAACTAAACCCTTCCAGTTCAACTCATTTTCACGGGTTTTTTTATATTGGCGCACGTTGTGTGTACTTTTCTGATTCAACTCGTTATGTGTACTTTTGATAACACAGCTGACGTTAATAATGGCCTTCCTTTGTGCTAGTTTTACTGAAAGGCGAATGTAAGATTTACTCCTCAGGGGTACAATTTATCCATATGAAGGTGTTATTCTACAATATGTCTTAACGGTCACCCCCTTCAATCACGCATGCAATATGCTATACTTTCATAACTTTTAACGTTAGTTAAGTGTCTTAGTTGGTTGATTCAGTAAAAATAACTTCAGTTGACCTAAAAAATGGAACGACTTTCACCTGTTGCGGGGTTGGTTTTTACCAACTCTACTCGAAGCATCTACTGTACCTTCGATGCCTTCTTCACTTTTGTGTTTCTGACATTTTACTAATCAAATGTATGCAAAGCACTTTGACTTGCCTAAAAAAATGGTGCAATGGTCACTGTGGTAATTTTCTACCTTCTTTCACCTTAATAACAGATTCCTTTTCTATGTCTTGTTGAAGTCGTATTTCCTTAATCTAGATGTATAAGGTATACCACGTATTTTTTTTGCTTGTAGTATAAACTCATTTTTAGGACACACTTCTGTACGGGTTCACACATGATGCGTTATTACTCCAATTAGCTTTACCAGCACTTCCTTTGGTTTTCTTCTTTATCCTTTTAACCCAAAATCCTTTGCCAAGAGGGTACCCGTTTTAAGTAGTAAACTTATAACCTGTAGGGCATCACTAACCCTTATGAGACGTTGGGAATGATTTTCTGGTAAATACCTACTCCGGAAAATATTTGTTTCCTATTTTTTATTTTCATGCAAAAAGTGACTAGTCCACCCAACTCAAGGTGGTTTTTGAAAAGTTCCTCTTATACATATTCCTGCAAATATCGAAATGTTCCGAATTGTATTTTTTTTAAATGATTGTACCTTTTTGACTTGGTATTCAAACAGTCTGGAAAGTACTCGCTGTCATACCCAATCTAATGCATCATTTTTCTAAAAACTTTGTTTATTTCTTTAACTCAACATACACTTATATCTTCTTTACAGAAAAAAAAATCAATTGTAAATTCTCTTGAAAGGGTTCTATGAAAAAATGACTCTGTTTTATTAGCTAGGTATGACATCAGTTTTACTCGGGATTTTGTCATTTTAGGTTTTTTTTAAATCCTGTATTGATGCAATAAACTTACAGAACTTAGCGTAAATCAACAGCAGTCAGAATGTAACGTTGCATATTAACCCTGAAGTTTAAAGTATCATCTCAGCAAACTTCCCAGATTAACAACACATTCTGTTCTTCTCGGCATATTTTGACGGCAAAGTTCCGAACCAGAACTAGCTCATTTCAATGGTATTGACCTGGACTCCTCCTTGCTGAAATTTTTTTTTAGGATCCGGGCAAGTCGGCCATCGTAAGGATGTAAAGTTGTGTTTTAACGTACTTTTCATTTTAACCAAACAATCGGTACTTTTCTGCATATACCTACGGCAAAGTTCCGAACCGGACCTAGCTCATTTCAATGGTATTGACCCAGGCTATTTCCGACTTAAATATTTTTCTGGGATCCGGGCCCGCCTAGCCGACACAGAGGTTCAAAGTTGCTCTTATGGCGAATGTTCCTTATTAATCACATACTCGGTACTTTTCGACATATACATACGGCAAAATTCCGAACCGGACCTAGCTCATTTTAAAGGTATTAACCAAAGCTATTCCCCACTTAAATATTGTTCTGGGATCCGGGCCCGTCTGGCCACCACAGAGGTTCAAAGTTGCCCATTTACGTATTTTTCATATCACCTACACATTCGGTACTCTTCGGTAAATCCCTACGGCAAAGTTCCGAACCGGACCTAGCTCATTTTAAAGGTATTAACCCAAGCTATTCCCCACTTCAATATTTTTCTGGGATCCGGGCCCGTTTGGCCACCACAGAGGTTCAAAGTTGCCCATTTACGTATTTTTCATATCACCTACACATTCGATACTCTTCGGCATATCCCGACGGCAAAGTTCCGAACCGGACCTAGCTCATTTTAAAGGTATTAACCCAAGCCATTCCCCATTTAAATATTTTTCTGGGATCCGGGCCCGTCTGGCCACCACAGAGGTTCAAAGTTGCCCATTTACGTATTTTTCATATCACCTACACATTCGGGACTCTTCGGTATATCCCTACGGCAAAGTTCCGAACCGGACCTAGCTCATTTTAAAGGTATTAACCCAAGGTAGCACTCCACAGTAAGAAAATAAAATTAAAAATGAGCCACAAAATGTTTTATCATCTCCTATTCCTGGATTTCTAATACATTTACCTTACTGTTTGTGTTGTCCATGTGCTTATGTATGTAATCAGTATCTTCCATAGAATTGATTTTTCAAAGTTAGAAGGGTGAAAAATAATTCCTTTTATGTGTATCCATGGCAACATTCTGCATTTATTTACAATAAAATATTGCAAAAAGGGGGGTAAGCATGTCACATATCCCCCCAAAATTTAGATCAAACTAAAATTTCAATGCCTTTGAGTGATACATTTTTAGAAACTGTTGGCATAGATCTTCCTAATGATTAAATAAAAAATGGGTGTCTTTCGCCTCATTTTTTCGTAAAATCTAATCACAGAGTTCGTGCCACAAAAAGTTGGAAAAAAAACATTACAATAATTGCCGGACCAATGTATGGTATGGGCATGCAAATACGGACTGTCATTCAGAAAACTGCCTATATTACATGCATTACATAATCTTGATGTTCATATAAACCCAATACGAAGGCTATTTTAGTACTCAGCTATCCAAAAATGAATTGTATTTCACACTAGCTCTCATATTTTAAAAATCCACAGGGGCCAAAATCTGAAACTACACACCTAACTGTGGAGTGCTACCCAAGCTATTCCCCACTTAAATATTTTTTGTGGGATCCGGGCCGGTTTGGCCACCACAGAGGTTCAAAGTTGCCCATTTACGTATTTTTCATATCACCTACACATTCGGTACTCTTCGGTATATCCCTACGGCAAAGTTCCGAACCGGACCTAGCTCATTTTAAAGGTATTAACCCAAGATATTCCCCACTTAAATATTTTTCTGGGATCCGGGACCGTCTGGCCACCACAGAGGTTCAAAGTTGCTCATTTACGTATTTTTCATATCACCTACACATTCGGTACTCTTCGACATATCCCTACGGCAAAGTTCCGAACTAGACCTAGCTCATTTGAAAGGTATTAACCCAAGCTATTCCCCATTTAAATATTTTTTTGGGATCCGGACCCGTCAGGCCACCATATAGGTTTAAAACTGCCCCTTACGTATTTTACATATCTTCTACACATTCGGTACTCTTCGACATATCCCTACGGCAAAGTTCCGAACCGGATCTAGCTCATTTGAAAGGTATTAACCCAAGCTTATCCCCACTGAAATATTTTTCAGGGATCCGGGACCGTCTGGCCACCACTGAGGTTCAAAGTTGCCCATTTACGTATTTTTCATATCACCTACACATTCGGTACTCTTCGGCATATCCCTACGGCAAAGTTCCGAACCGGTTCTAGCTCATTTTAAAGGTATTAATCCAAGCTATTCCCCATTTAAATATTTTTATGGGATCCGGGCCCGTCTGGCCACCACAGATGTTCAAAGTTGCCCATTTACGTATTTTTCATATCACCTACACATTCAGTACTCTTCGGTATATCCCTATGGCAAAGTTCCGGACCGGAGCTAGCTGATTTTAAAGGTATTAATCCAAGCTATTCCCCACTTAAATATTTTTCTGGGATCCGGTCCCGTTTGGCCACCACAGAGGTTAAAAGTTGCTCATTTACGTATTTTTTATATCACCTACACATTCGGTACTCTTCGGCATTTTTTTACGGCAAAGTTTCGAACCGGACCTAGCTCATTTTAAAGGTATTAACCCAATCTATTCACCATTTAAATATTTTTCTGGGATCCGGCCCGTCTGGCCACCACAGAGGTTCAAAGTTGCCCATTTACGTATTTTTCATATCACCTACACATTCGGTACTCTTCGGTATATCCCTACGGCAAAGTTCCGAACCGGACCTAGCTCATTTTAAAGGTATTAACCCAAGCTATTCCCCACTTAAATATTTTTCTGGAATCCGGGCCCGTTTGGCCACCACATAGGTTCAAAGTCGCCCATTTACGTATTTTTCATATCACCTACACATTCGGTACTCTTCGGCATATCCCTACGGCAAAATTCCGAATCGGACCTAGCTCATTTGAAAGGCATTAACCCAAGCTATTTCCCACTTAAATATTTTTCTGGGATCCGGGCCCGTTTGGCCACCACAGAGGTTCAAAGTTGCCCATTTACGTATTTTTCATATCACCTACACATTCGGTACTCTTCGGCATATCCCTACGGCAAAGTTCCGAACTGGACCTAGCTCATTTTAAAGGTATTAACCCAAGCTATGCCCCACTTAAATATTTTTCTGGGATCCGGGCCCGTCTGGCCTCCACAGAGGTTCAAAGTTGCCCATTTACGTATTTTTCATATCACCTACACATTCGGTACTCTTCGGCATATCCCTACGGCAAAGTTCCGAACCGGACCTAGCTCATTTGAAAGGTATTAACCTAAGCTATTCCCCACTTAAATATTTTTCGTGGATCCGGGCCCGTTTGGCCACCACAGAGGTTCAAAGTTGCCCATTTATGTATTTTTCATATCACCTACACATTCGGTTCTCTTCGTCATTACCCTACGGCAAAGTTCCGAACCGGACCTAGCTCATTTTAAAGGTATTAACCCAAGCTATTCCCCACTTCAATATTTTTTTGGGATCCGGGCCCGTTTGGCCACCACAGAGGTTCAAAGTTGCCCATTTACGTATTTTTCATATCACCTACACATTCGGTACTCTTCGGCATATCCCTACGGCAAAGTTCCGAACCGGACCTAGCTCATTTTAATTATATTAACCGAAGCTATGCCCCACTTAAATATTTTTCTGGGATCCGGGCCCGTCTGGCCACCACAGAGGTTCAAAGTTGCCCATTTACGTATTTTTCATATCACCTACACATTCGGTACTCTTCGGCATATCCCTACGACAAAGTTCCGAACCGGACCTAGCTCATTTTAAAGGTATTAACCCAAGCTATTCCCCACTTAAATATTTTTCTGGGATCCGGGACCGTCTGGCCACCACAGAGGTTCAAAGTTGCCCATTTGTGTATTTTCAATACCCATAATCCAAGATCCTTATAGTCACGTTAATCTCTACACCAAATTTTATATACTACAAAGTCTATAATATCGTTGCATCTTGGGTATTGAAACACCAGGGGTGTAACTGTCATCTGAGCGGTCTCCCGTAGGTTTTCACAATATATTTATTCTATTTTCGGCTTTCCATAGATATTTCTTTTTATATTTTGGAATGTTTTTAATGTGACCGGCTTTAGTTTTAGTTTTATATATAATATATTAAATTAAATCTTTGTTGAATCTTTGATGTTGTTTTATTGATAAAAATCTTTATTACATAAAGACAAATATGCAACTTATATAAGGGTTTATATTCGAGGACAACGAGAATTTACGACAGCTTGAAGGGGTCATAAAACAATTTGCGGCATAATTTTTTACTCCTGTTAACTATGAAATCATACTTTTTAATGATTTTCAACTAAATTTTGATATTGAACCGACTGTTAGCAACCGGTTGTATATTGAATATCGAATATCAATTAACAAACCGGCAGTCAACTTCACATACATATTTAAAACGTAATGAAATGCTTTTAAAATCAGTACAAGACGCGAAACTGTCGAATTCCGCTGTTAAACTATATTTTACTAAGAATTAGCGATTTTTGGAACGTTTGAGTCTTAAGCATTTTTTTGGTTTTTAGACATATCGTCAAAATTGGCTGCTGGTAAAAAATTGGCTGCTAACTTGATTGGCCGATAAACTGTTAAATCAAATTGCGCTTATGGTAAATAGAAATCAGGGTTGGAGGGGCAGGGGCGACTAAGCGACAAATCATCAATTTTATAAAATAAGATTTCTCCGAATATTTTTTAAAGTGACTGTATGATCATTTGAACATATATGACTATTAAACTTTTTTTTTTATTAATTGGCTTCTCCGATATACCACGCACAAATTGAACAAAATCTTTTTGGAACATCTGTTTCACAGGGGACGATAGATTGTTGTCGTAACACAATCTCGTCATCTTTTCCCCGAAAGTAAAATCCCAAATAAAACCAAATCACTGAACTTGTACTTTAACGAATATCACGACGGGTGCCACACTTTGAGCAGAATCCGCCTACCCTTTCGAATCACCCCGATGGATTTATAATACCAAGTAATACTGATATATTGAGTTGAGCCAATCAAAACTGGCTTTCATTCCTTCTTATGATGTGCTGTTACACTACAGTCAGAAGTTAGGTTAGAGTTTAGCGCTTACATACATCATCTTAAACTCTACCGCTTGCACTTTCCTTATATTCCTGCCCCAAGTCAGGAGCCTGTAGTTCATTAGTTGTCGTTGTTTAATGTGTGTCTGTCATATTTGTTTTCTTCATGCCGTATCAAAAAGACGGACATACTTGTTTTTCGATGATTTTTTAGTTATAAATTAGACCGTTAGTTTTCTCGTTTGAACTGCTTCACATTTTTACATGTTGTTCTTCGGTAGCTGACTTTACGATGGGTGTTGAAGGCTGTACGGTTATCTTTAATTGCTTACATCCACTGAATTTAAACACTGGTAGATGATTGTCTCATCTAACTTTATTTCAATTTCTATGTTGTGTTTTGTAACATTGTCTAACTTACTTTTGTACGCAAACCTAGTACCCCTGAGCCCTCTTTTCGGAATATTGGACAAAATACCTTGATCTGCGATAACAAATGAAAATAGAACTCGTTATAGAATTTCAACTCTTAATAATAATCTAAAAGAGACTCAAATGAGGATCTAACACGAACTCTACGTCAAAAGGTGACTCGAATTCAAAGTTGAAGTCAAATTGTTACACGGAAATCTACCTATAAGTTTGACTAAAACTAGAAATTCAACCCAAAATTTGGCATATTGTTAAGTGTTGTCTAATTGGTCAGCACACCACATATTTTTTATTTCTAAATAATGTTATTTTTGCATTAAATATTACTCAATTAAACTGTTTTGACATTATAAATTTGTAAACAACATTGAATGTTATTACACTTATATAGCAGTTTTACTTCTAGATTAAGATAAAAGCATCTACAGAAAAAAACATTTATGTTATCGATAAATGTACCGATTACTGTACAGTCAACATTACGCTTTTACCCTGACAGAATAATTATCAGGCGTGACATATGGTTCCTTAAATTTTTTAACGAATTAAGTATGATACTGCTTCAACCAGAAAAAAAACGTTGTGAAAATAGTCTTTTACATGCGTAAACTCCGATCAAAATTGAAAGAATGCTGTCACAATGTTTCGTTCATGCTGACATTTGTGTACATCATGTATTGCTAGTTATTTCTGTTGTGTTCAATTTTTGTTTTTCTTGTACAATAATTGTGGTCGAAAAATATTACAGTGTCTTGTTGTTTTTATTGTCCGTTAGTTTAACAATATGACTAATGATCGACAATAGAGAGTCAAATACATAATGTAACAAGAAATATTAAATAACAAAGAAGTAATATTATATAACAAAGAAGTAATATTAAATAACAAAGAAGTAATATCAAATAACAAAGAAGTAATATAAATAACAAAGAAGTTATATTAAATAACATTTTACAACATTTTGTTGTTATTGAACCGGGTCTATAATTTATAGCGTTATGTGTGTCACCTTTTTAGATATGAGAACGATAATAGCTTGCTTCCAATCAGTTCCTCAATGAATGCGGATTCTTCAAAAACAAACAAATTATGCGCCATTTATTTGTCACAAAGTTTCCTGTTTTAGTTTTTCCATAGAAACTGCTCAAATGTAAAACTAGATTTAGATTCAAAATCTGATATACTTGTAGTTATTCCAGTTCCAGGGTAATGATGTCTATTGAAAGTTGACATTTTTACAAATATATCATTTGTAGTACGGATTAATTTTAAACCCCAATTGCAGTCTTTCTTAATTTCTTAATGAAACGAGATATATAATCCTTATCTTTGGTATTATGAGTTAGATTGAAAAGATAAGATTTCATTGATGCTACATTTAATCTGGAAACTTGAGTTTCCTCTTTGAATTGATTAACAATATTCAATTTTGTGCACTTTACAGCTTGCTGTTCAAAGTGAGCGGTTGGCAATTGTTGATATAAATGATAATTGTTTCAATTTTCATCTTACTGTTGAAAGCCGTACGGTAACCTATATAATAATATCTGCGTCACTCAACTCCAATTGAAGCTATCTAATCGTGTATCTTGTCATCCCTGCATCGATAGAAGATCTGTGATTTTTCGTAAAAATAATTTTCCATTCGACATAGTGTATCATTATTGATATAACAAGGTATTTTTATAGCGCATTATATAAAAATACAATTACTGTAAGAGCTTTACATGTTAAACCAAAAGCACACAAGTTCGTACATACACGAAATCACAAAGTTAAAAATATTCCGAAATATGTATAAAGCATACATCAAATCAACTTTAGAAAGTTAAGAGTACAGCAACATGGTAAAGAATGACGTAAAAGAATTATTAAAGTAAAAGTAGTAAGTTAATAAATATTCCAGTTATAAAAAAAAAATACAAAAAAAAAATACAAACGTTATATCGAAATATACAGAAACACATAAAATCAGAATAAAATGTACAAAATATTGAAAAAATCAACATCAGTCAAATACAACCAATCACATTTCCAGGTCTTAAATATGAGCGATCTACAAATGCAACTTTGAATAGATGCGTATTTAGTCCTTTCTTAAATAGTTCTAGCGATTGTTCATTTCGAAGATTTGTTGGACGGCTATTCCACAGAGTCCCGGCCGCCACATCGAATGTACATTTGTTTAGACACATATGCTATGAACTCATTCTTGTCAGGTGTATAAATAAAATAAGGCTACAATATAAATGTGTTGATAATTTAATTTTAAAAAATGTCATACAATACGTTTATCGAAAATAGGTAATAGCTAGATTAGAAGGCATTCTCATGTATGTCTAGTATTCCGAGATGATATAGCTCACACAATAAATTTTCAGGTTCTACGACATAATGCCTTTGTATCTAATTAATTATTGTTCAGAAGTTGTTCCAAATGTAATGCTCCTCTATTAACTTCAATTACAATGAAAGACACGTGTAAAAGGGCACGGTTATGTGCGAGACTTTTTTGCATAGTACAGTGAAGTGGTATACGTCTTGGACGCATTCTTAATTTAAGGATAAACTCAATAATATTTCTAAATACTGTCAGCAATGTGATACTACCACAGTTCTGAATTTCCATAAATGATTATTTCCTTTTAGATACAGAAGAAAAAAGTCTGGTTTGAAGTAAATCTGGAAGTTATTTTTTTTTGACAATGTAGACTAAAACCTTATGAACCAAATCTATGAGATTGTCTCCTTCTCCTCCGTATGTAAAATTTTCAACAGATAAGTCAAAAGAGTCGAAAACTTGCCCTTCCTTCATATATAAATCAAAGCTGTGTAATTTGTATACAAAAAAGATACCAGTGCTAGTAACATAACATTTCCTATCATCTATCACATTTAATTTAAAATAATTTAACAAAACAGCTGTTAAAAATTACCAGTCACCAACCAGACTACTTTTTGATGAAACATACACACGTGAACCGTTATTTTAATTAACATCTATAAACATAAACATGTAATTAATGTCAAGTTGATACATATAATCATATGACTAGACAGTATCTGTAAGAAGACAATTTCCTTTATTTGACAAGTCTTCACCTGAAAGGAAACCAAATAGTTATTATTTAGAATCAATGATACATGGAGGTATTCATGGTATTCTGCAACGTATAATCACTTTTTTTTTCAAAACATATTGGAATAATACTCTAGCAGCTTAAGGTGGCTCACCCCAATAAGGACTCCCGGTAATTTTTTTTTTATTTTCACACATTTTGTAGATCTTTTATGCTGAATCCAAAAATGCAAAGAAAAAATGGGGTCACCAGGCTCGTTTTCCCCTCAAATTGAAGCAAAATGTGCGATTTTGACCCTTTTTCCAAACATGTCCACCCTTTCAACAATAAAGGTTACATCAAATTCAAAGACATTTCGAAACCAAGTCAGTATGATTTTTATGTGAAAAAACTGATGTGAGTAAACGAAATCTACGAACAATGTGCACGTGCAAACAGAAATCACCACATTCCAGAATGGTATGTTAAAAATCCTAGTACAGCAAAACTGAAAGGATTACTATCATTGGTTAATATTAAGGTACTTAAAAATATATCTCGTTTCGTTTCAAAGTTTATATTATAAACATTGTAACAAACCTAGGGTTGGTATATAAGGCTGTTTATAACCCTCATTCAGGAGGATTGGAATCAACGGCAGAGAAACAGATTTGTAATAAACATTACTATGATATTTATTTCAACCGTATTTTCATTTTTTCTTTCAATGTAATAAACAACAAATACACATTTATCATTCAACAGTCATGCAAAACAATGCATTGGGTGGTCAATATGATGTAATTGACAGCTCAAAGGCTTCATTCAGAATGCCATGTTTGTCTACAGGCTCCTATTTATGTCTTTTGGCACTAACTATGACGTTAGAGTAAACATCATTTCATGCAATCAAAAGCAACGTTTCTTACGTCTTTCGTCTAGAAACGTTTATAAAAACAAACAGAATTCGTTATTCTTAAGTAAAGAAACATTATTAAGTTGTCCTAACTTTGTCCTTCTTGTCCGAATTATGTTCAAAAGCGTATAAAACTAAGAGGACATTTCTACATAATGCTATTTTTAAACGGACAGTAAATTCCTTTCTCGATACGGCGTATGAACTTGGGTGTAATTTACATAACCTTACGCACTAAATATAATGCTTAAATGAGATCAATGAAAACCCTGTACTATCATATATAAAGACAATGTTGATGAAAAGGGAGGCACAAACATAATAAATACGCAATGTATATGCATTGATAAAGTGTTAACTTAAACAAATACTAATAGGAGATCGCAAAGTGAAAGTACAAAACGGTGTATGAACGTGTATTTGTTCCACCTAACAAAAGTTCCAGTGGAAACTTTATTATAAACAATGTCATAATACCTGTACCTGTTGGAACAAAATTAATATTCTATACTATGTATTTCGTTAGGAACATTTACTTTAATAGTTCTTCCTGTGGAAATAATATTCCAGATTAGTTTTACCATTTGGAACTTATATTATGAAGGAACTTCTATTCTGTGACAACGTCATGGCAGATGTAAACAAGTTGAATCTCACGACGATATTTGTCAAAATAAATCACTATATGACGGGATAATCAAAGTATTTCATAGGTAAACATTACCAAGATATACATATAAAACTGGCCCTTATCACTTGCAAAGTACAAATAGTTTAAATCATGAGTATGAAAGTCAATGCATTTATCAGTGGTTGTGCACACATGAGAAGTTGACCATCCGGCAATATTCAAATATATTATATAATATACAATAAATAATATGTAAAACAAGAACAATTATCAGTCCAGATTTGTCACAATATTATAAAATAGAGTAATCATTGGTATATTCCATTTCAAAGTTGCTTTATTTATTTCTAGTATTATATGTGCTTATATTTTGTATACATTTTCCTCTTATTTCACATGTGAATGTAACGGAGTGTTTTTAAGTAAACATATTGCATTGTATAATTCTTGTTTATGGAACGTATATCAAACTAACTGGGTTTTTTTATTTGTTGACTTTTTCGGACTATAATCAACATATTAATTTTTATGTTTCATTTTCATACTTTAATTTAACAGGTACATGTAAAACTCATTAAGTATGATAAAGCTTATCGACGATTAAACAAATGCAATATACCTATATACAAGTTTTATTCTTTTGTAAACAAAAAGTAAAGTTGAAATCGAAGTTTCTTAAAAATAGTGGTTATCTCGTTTTTTTAATTCTAACGTGAAATTCCTAATTATTCATTTTGTTTCTTATATTTTGGAGTCTATCATAGTAAGTATCTTTTTATTGTTGGAATGAACAGTACCCTCCCACGTGCACTCTTAGCTGTGTTGTAGATAAATTTCGATTTGTATCTGTCTGATGAGTTAAGCCTTTTTCAACTAATTATTGCAATGTGTTATTTTGTTGTACAGCTACACCAATGTCCTATGTTAGGAGAGGCTTGGGCGCCCGCTTTCATATGAATATATCTTTTACATTCATTTGTTAAAATTTACTGTTTGCAATAGCACGAATCGTTCTATATAATAGTGTTCTTATCCCGGGCATAATACAATGCCGTATTTAGCAAAACCTTTTCAAATTTTGATCTTCAGTGCTGTACAACTTTGTACTTTTTTCACTTTCGATCTTGTATACCGTATAGCGGGTTATTTTCGCGGGTGTAAAATTTCGCGATTTTCATTGAACAAGGGTATACGAAATATTTTGGCGGTTATTATTTTGGCGAATTAAAAACTTTTATTAATACCTTTGTATGTACACTTTTAATTTGGCGGAATTTATTTTAGCGATTAAGTTCTGTCCGCGAAAATAAGCGAAAATTTGCACCCCGCGAAAATAACCCGCTATACGGTATCTGGGCGTTATGTATTCGGGTTTAGTTTTCTGTAATTAGTTTTTACTTCAGTTTCATTATGTATATCTCTTTCATATTCATTTGTTAAAATTTACTGTTTGCAATAGTGTGAATTGTTTTATATAATATGAATGTTCTTATCCTGGGCATACAAACAATGCCGTATTTGGCAAAACCTTTTCAACTTTTGATCTTCAGTGCTGTACAATTTTGTATTTTTTTCGTCACTGGTGAGTCTCGTGTGGACTAGACGCGTTTTTGGCGTATTGAATTTTAAACCTAATGCTTTTTGTTATCTATTAATCATGCTTTTCTTTGTCTAATATGTTCTGCTTTTTATTTGTATTGTAGTCCTGTAATATTTTGTTTTCATTTCAATGTTATATTTAACTGTGCCATTAAAGTGCGAGGTTTGGCATGCCTTAAAACCAGGTTCAACCCACCACTTTTATTCCCCTTTAAAAGTGTCCTGTACCAAGTCAGGAAGATGGCCATTGTTATAATATTGTTCGTTTCTGTGTGCGTGTTGCATTTTAACGTTGAGTCGTTTCTGTTTTCTCTTATTTTTGAGATAAGACGTGGCACGGTACTTGTCTATCCCATATTAATGTATTTGGTTTTGATGTTATATTTGTTATTCTCGTGGTGTATTGTCTGTTGCTTGGTCCGTTTATGTGTGCTGTTGCGTTTCGGTGTTGTGTCGTTGTTCTCCTCTTATATTTAATGCGTTTCCCTCGGTTTTGGTTTGTTGCCCCGATTTTGTTTTTTTGTCCATGGATTTATGAGTTTTGAACAGCGGTATACTACTGTTGCCTTTATTCATGTTAAACACTATCACATTTTGTAGGAGTCTGTCACAAGTCAGGAGCATGAAAATTTTAATGGTTGTTTTTTGTTCCTACCAAACATATTTGTTTTTCGTTTATTATGTTGTACATCAATTAGTCCGTTAGATTTTTGTTTGATTTTTTCTATCATTGCACTTTTTGGGCCTTTATGGCTAATTATGCGATTTTGGGTTTTCTCACTATTGAAGACCCAAAGTTGTTAATTTCTGTGTTATTTATTTCTTTTAGCAGATTTGTCTCATTTGGCATTTATACTACATCTTATTTCTTTATCCTCAATTCAGAACAAAAAATTATCAACATTTGCAGTTAATATCCTGTTTTGATTAATAATGTTCCTTCATCCAAGCATATCTTGGATGTGCAGGATGAAGGTCATTCTTAGAATATGAGCCTGAAGTAATGAATTAGCTTAACTTCTCTGTGAGGGGTGAAGTTAACATGTTATAACTCTGTTTAAAGAAACAAACTATAACCACCAGACCATAGATAGCCAGTGACCTTGACCCTAGTATATAAGCACCTGTTCCATAATAACTCGTCATAATTTAAAGTAAGTTTGTGTCGACCATAAAACCCATTAGAAAAGGGTGGGTCTAACTCATAACCCCTAGGGTGGGAATTAATTACTTTCGAGCCTCAGGCTCATATTCTAAGAATGACCTCCATCCTGCACATCAAGATATGCTTGGATGAAGGGAAATTCTTATTCATATTTCGCCTTCGGTCTCAAGTAATGAATTAGCTTGTTTAAAGTGTAGACACAAACTAAAAACAAAATCATACAAATGCAACATTTAATAAAGCTTAAACAATTACAAGATCAAGCATTAATAACTGCAGAAGCAAAGTCTGTATTGCCAGTATCATTAAATTCTCTGTTATAAAACTTATAAAATGTATTAGCACATGTCCAATTAGCTGTTGCCATAATGTCTTTCACAGAACATCCAGAAGCTAATGCAGCTGAAGTAGAGGCACCTGTAAATGAGTGTGCCTTAAAAATGTCAATATCTATGCCTGCTAAAAGTAACACGGTTTTTAACCATCTAGATAACGTAGAAGTAGAAACTTTACGAAAAGTTGCAAAAGAAATGAATAAACAAGAAGTCTTCCTGATATCTCTTGTACGTAAAACATAATTAATCAATGTCTTCACCACACAAAGTTCTGGTTTAACAAAACGCTTAAACACCACATTAGGCAGACTAAAACCAGGTCTAGTAGTTTTCAAAAGTTCCTGTATATGAAAAACTATAATGCCTTGTCTTTGACTAAAAGACATAAAATTTAAATCTAGTGCTGATATAGATTGTGCTCTAGCAGCTGTAGTCAAGGCAACTAAAGACACAAGTTTAAAAGACAAATTTTTCAAAATTAAATCCTCCAATGGATATAAAGAACTCAAAAACGTTAGAACTAAATTTACATCCCAAGTCAAAGAGTATCTTGCTCTTGGCGGATTCAGGTTAAAGCAACCTTTCAACATACGTTCAACAAAAACAAATTTAGTAACATCTACTCCAAAAAAGGATAAAGTCTGTGTCAACATTGACCGAGTAGTATTTAACACTGAATATGAAAAGTTACTGTTTTTCAAAAAAATTAAATAATCTATTACATCCTTTTCAGATGGTCGAAAATAATTGGTTTTCCTTTGAACACACCAAAAAACGAATTTTCTCCAAGAATATTGGTATTGCTTGATTGTAGAAGGTCTCCAAGATGCAATGATGACATCTGCAGATGATTCTGAAAATCCTCTATCAAGTAGCGATTTCCAGATACAATACACGCGGTTAAATTTAGTCTCTTCCTTAATGAATGGCATTCTCCTGTATGCGGCATCATAACTAAATCTTTGTGTTGAGGCAGTCTAACTGGCAAAGAAATTAACATTGGTATTAGTAAAGAAAACCAACTTTGTGCAGGCCAAAATGGAATAATCAAAATAGCCTAACTCAACTTTGTCACTTATAATTTTCATTAAAATTTTCCCCAACAAAGTAAAAGGTTGGAAAATATATGGTCTAAAATTAGACCATGAAATAGTAAAAGCATCAACATAAGTAGCCTGTGGGTCAAATGACCACGATGCAAATCTAGGGACCTGAAAATTCAAACGTGAAGCAAATAAATCAACGTTTGGAACAAAGAAATGTTTACAAATTCTATCAAATATTTCTACTTTCAATTGCCACTCTGTGGAGTCTGTAAAATTTCTAGACATATGATCAGCATCAACATTTTCTATTCCAGGAATATACTGGGCTGTGATAAAAATATCCCTTTCTGAACACCAAGCCCAAATCTCTGCAGCAAGCCTGTCAAGTGACAATGAGACCATGCCTCCCATTTCATTAATATAAGCTACTGCAGTAGTATTGTCTGATCGTATACCAATATGGCATGACTCTTTGTGACTAAAAATTGCTCTTAAAGAGAAAAATTTAGCCAACAATTCTAAGAAGTTTATATGAAAAGAGCGTTCTGACAAGCTCCATCTACCACCAGCAAATTGTCCTTCAAAATTAGTTCCCCAACCTTCTTATGAGGCATCTGTTTCAATCCAAAAGTTTATTTGTATGGGTTTTATCAGTTTTCCATTTTCAGATTTTAAATTGTTAACCCACCAAAAGATTTCAGTTCTTGACTCTTGTGTGATAATAATTTCAGAGTCAAAATCACCATTACAACTATTCAGTGCTCCCACTTTATTTCTCTCCATGTTTCTGTAATGAAGTGGTCCCACAGATACTGCATTAAAAGCATGTACCACAAGACAAATAAATAATGCAAAGCATCTTACAGTAACACACTTCTGTTGAAGAATACTTTTCCCAAGGGAGATAATTTTATCCATTTTCTCATCTGTCAGAAAAATCTTAAATAACTCAGTATCAATAATGAGACCAAAGAAAACAATGCGTTTTGAAGGAATAAGGACAGACTTCTTATAATTAATTCTGAAACCAAGTTCATCAAGCTTCTGCACCATTTTTTCTGTATTTACAATACAACTTTCTAAATTCTGATCCATAACAAGAGAATCATCAATGTAATAAATACATCTAATGCCATAAACAGGTTTTAAAACCTTAGTAAAAACTCTTAGTGCAGAAGCCAATCCAAAACAAAGAACCTGAAATTCATATAAATGTCCTTTCCACATGAAACGCAAGTATCTCTTAAAATCAGCATCTGTAAGATCTATGGATGTTAGATAATCATCCCTTTGAATTACATCTAAAACAAATGATAAATGTTCCTGTTTCAAATGATGATAAGCCACAAAATTGTTTAAATGTTTTAAATTGATAACAGGCCTTGAAGACCCATCTTTCTTAGGAACTAAGAAAATATTGGAAATAAACTGGTTCTCCAATGATTCAACTTCTTTAATAGCTCCCTTAGCCAATAATTTTTGGACTTCTTCTGAAATAATTTCAATTTTGTGAACAGGGAAATGTATTTCATGCATAAAAGATGAACCTTGTGGCACAACATCAAATTCAATTTTATAACCATTTCTAACTGTATCAAATATCCATAGATCACTTGTAATATTTTCCCATTCGGGATAATTAAGTTCTCTCACCTTAACTATTGTCGATAATGGTTGTTCTGGTAGAACACTCTCTGAGAGTTGTGACCTCTTTGAGACCCTCTGTTCCCTGTCGGGAAACCTCTCCCTCTGCCTCTTAGGGAGGGGAATTGCCGTCCGCCCTGTCGCCCGACAGGGCCTCTGGAGTTTAACGACTGATAATGGTCTCTACTATAGTTGCTTGGAGCACTATTGTTGTAAGACCTGTATCCTCTACCTAGGAATCTAGGACTAGCTATTGGAATCTTGGTGTAATCACCAAGTTCCTTCATCTGCTTCATGCAATCAGCCCCAAAGAGTGATGAATCCACCGGAACATCAGAATTACATATAGGCTTAAACTTATCATTAAAATAAGGTCTAAGAGCTGAGCGTCTCCTCTGTGTCAGAGAAAGAAAACCATGGCCTAACAAACAAATAGAATCAGACAAAAGCTTTCTAGTATTGTCAACATCTAATGGCTCATTCTTACAGCACTGATTGGCCAACTGAACAATAGGGGTCAACCCTTTAACAAAATATCTTTGAGTTTCCTGCATTTTAGAATCAACAGTGTGGGCCTGTCTAGGCAGTGCGGTCCAAATCTCCTTATTGACCCTAGGAACACAAAGGTTCTCACAATTTTCTGGCCGTAAATATCTCTCCTCGATCAATTTAATACTTTCGTGATTTGATTTAACAGACATTGCAGCATTTACAGCCTTTGAAAGCCAGAAGATAATTTAGGCCCAGTCGTCTCTTCCATATTCAATTGTGGGATTTCCCAAGCAAAATCATAATCGTATTGTTCTACCTGTTCAACAACAGGTTGAGATTGTGGTACATTAACCTCACTAAGAGGAGTCCTAAAGGCATTAGAAAACCCTAGGGGTGGGTCAAAAGATGTGTCAAAATCAACTGGTGCTGGACTATCATCAGCCCGAGCAGAGACTCCAGAAGGAGGTAAATATACTGGATCCTCTAAGTAATCCAGATCAAAATCCTGAACAGAATCTGCATTTAAATTAACCTCTAGATGCAAAATTTGAGTGTTAGAGGATACAGCAGCAGGGTTCACAACCTCTGCTTGAATGGAAGACTGTGAAACTGTCTCACACCTAGGGGCCCTTACAGGCTCTTTCCCACAATTATTAATAAATCCTCTAAAAAGATGAGTCAAAGTGTCAATCGACTTGCCCATTGTAGATATGCCCATCTTATCCCTCAACACTGATAATTCCTCTGAAGATAAATCCTCAACTCTGGGAGATTTAGTGGCTTTACTAGTAGCACTAGTAGCCTTAGCCTTCCTTTTGACTGATTTAGGTGCTTTGTCACTCGTAATAGCAGTGCCTTTTCTAATTCTATTAGGCTTTTTAGGAGGTTTATTTACACTACCTCTAGTTTTCCTATTCAAATCATCATTTTTTATTTCATTAGCAACATACAGATGCTGAAAATCATAGCCATCGGCTTCATTATCAATATCATTTTCTTCATCTTGCAAAAGCAAAACATCTTCATTTTCAGACTCAGCTATTTTAATAGTTTTAATAATATAATGTGTACCTGTGCAGGTAAAACACGTGCTAAATCTGAAGAGTACAAGCGACCTTCAGGTAAAGAGAAATACACCTGTAATTATCTACCTGTTTCACAAACAGGAGTAAAATAATAAACTACCAAATTGCCGTACTTCGTAGGAAAAACTTTAATGAATAAACTTGTCATACATCGTAGACAATAATGTTTTTATTTTATTTACAATAGCACTTGTCGTACATTGTAGACAAGAAATTCTTTATTTCTAATTAATATCAACACTTGTCGTACATCGTAGACAAGAAATTCTTTATTTCTAATTAATATCAACACTTGTCGTACCTCGTAGACAAGACAAAGAGATTTAAGAAACTAGGAATTAAGTAACTTACCAACCTACTTAACTAAAGATAACAATAAATTAACTATTAACTATTAATAAAATATCAGTGAAGTGCTGTTCACTTCACACCCTCTAGAAAAATAATGACGAGTTATTATGGAACAGGTGCTTATATACTAGGGTCAAGGTCACTGGCTATCAATGGTCTGGTGGTTATAGTTTGTTTCTTTAAACAGAGTTAAAACATGTTAACTTCACCCCTCACAGAGAAGTTAAGCCAATTCATTACTTGAGACCGAAGGCGAAATATGAATAAGAATCTATATTGTACCAACACAGCGTGCATTGTCAACTAGTATTCTTAAACATTATTTTTATACTCCTGACCTTTAGGAAATGCAATAAGGTTTTCGTATTTCGTAATGTTTTCATCATTCTTTTGGTGCACATCCTTCGTTTCTGAAGTAGGAATCAATCTATATAAGATCAATTTGCAGCTCTAGCGCGACAGCTATGATTATGAACCATTAGTTTGATTTTTGGATTGGTTTAGTTCCAAATATCGTCAACAATTACACGAGAAATCATTTTTGTAGATGAATACCCCATCTTCATGGATGGATCTGCGCTTGATGTTGATGAAAATATTTTTATAAATGTACTTTAGTTATTTTGAATACTGGTCATAGCACGAATATACGCAGCTGTTTTTTCCTTTATTAAATGTAACTACTTTTATTCAATTTTATGTTGGTTTTTTTTTATCATAGATAATAACCATATAGTTGCAGTTAACTTGTTGAAATGTTTGATTCAATTCTCACTTTGACATTCAACTGTATTTGCTTAAAGAAGATGCAAACATAATGCGCTAAATTTCTTATATTGTGTGTATACTCAAAATGAATATACAAATTTTTAGCCGGTAAACTATTGTTGCAGGTTATTTATCATCTATTAGAATACAAAATATTACTCCCTTAATTGATAATGAAGACATATTCTATTCAAACGTATAAACTATAAAATTAAGTTATTTTGTTGTACTAACTACGTGTACTAATATACAAAAGTGTAATTTAATAAGGTATTATTTTATATACCTTTTCCTGTGTGTTTTCGTTTTCTAAATGCCAAACCTTTCACAATAAGATAAACTGTAACCAAACCCAACATCACTATACATGCAATAGGAATCAGGGTAAATACATAGCTTGACTTGGTGTCAATCTTTCCTGGAAAGAAGAAAATAGACCTAACATAATTTGAAATTCTTTTTTGATTTCTGATGAGGGAATTTACCTTTAACATACGCTACGTGATCAACATTGAAATAGAAATAAAGAAAAGAAACTTCAAAATGTTAGGATTGTAGCAGCAATCAATGCATTGATTTTCAAATAGCCTATTAAATGTATTACGCAGTCATAAATGCAACACAAGCAAAGATTTTGTCA
The DNA here is from genome assembly GCF_036588685.1 of Mytilus trossulus. Lineage (NCBI taxonomy): Eukaryota > Metazoa > Mollusca > Bivalvia > Mytilida > Mytilidae > Mytilus > Mytilus trossulus. The sequence continues at coordinate 1,673,306 of NW_026963315.1, read as the reverse complement.
CGAATTTTCTGATTATTTTGCAAAAGATAGAAAGATATTAACGGGACAATTAAAATGATAGGAGAAAAGTTAAAACAAAGGCAAACAAACATGAAGCTAACAGGGAAATAGAGAAAAAAAACACTTAAAAAAGACCTGTAGCCAGTAAATAGTGAATTGTGTGCTCAGATATTTAGGAAGAACAACGAAGTTTGCTTTGCTTTTTTACTTAGAGCAAAGCACAAATATACTGATGAATCGCTCAAAATGGCAAGCCAGAAACCAGTAAGCTAGGAAAATTTACTATAAGTAAGTCAAAGCAAAATATCAATTTCACTTTGAACACCGATATTCTACGATTAGTAGGTGAATGTTAGGGTACAAAGCAGACCCTGTACGATGTGTTGCATCTCATAATTACGTGAAATATTCTTATATGAAGTTGAGCAACATAGTTAGTATCATTTGGATTATTTAATAAGTGCATATATCCTACTTAGCAGAACGTGTTTATTTGGTTACACTTCTAATTTTGAAAAACAAGATATCTGTATTTACATCGCTATTTTTATGATACATATCATATATTTCATTTGCATGTATTTATATGTCTTTAAGGATGTATTTTTCTGACTTTTCAGTCTCGTTCAGTCTCGTTGAAATCTCGTTCTTGAATTATTTCCAAAACATGTGATACAAGTAAATATTATAATCAAACATTATTCTGTGAAAAAAAATGTGTGTTTACAATGAATGGTTTTTAAGAAATCCAGTTTTCCAACTTTACGACCAATCAAGTCCGCATTTTTAGCCCAAATTTTGAGAAAATGGGTTAGGGATACAAATAATGATTTTACAAGAATCATGTTCATCTCATATTATTTTGGTCTTTTCAAATTTCTTAGATATGTATTTTTTCAATCATTTATAACAAAACAGTTAAAATAATATGCATTTTTTTTTATTTAAACTAAGAAATATCACAAAAATACAAAATTGACAGCATTGTAAATTTACACAAAAGAGCGTCAAAATATGATAAAACTTTCTTATATTAACACCTAAATATAGTCTTTTTAAGTAAGATTTATTCAGATTGGTCCACTTCAACTTTATAGAAAGTATGAAAAAATATTAATTGTGGAACTGTGATTTTTTTCACGGTAATAGATCATAAATAGGTAAAAATCGATGAAAAATCGAAAACATCAAAATTTGGAATTTTCAAAGGGCCGTAGCAAAAAAAGAAGTGCACCATCATATGATTTTTTCTTCACCAATTATTTTGATATAGTCTCATAAACCCAAAAATCAGGTTAAGAAAAAAGTTTAATGCTAGAAATTTTTGGCTCCTCAGAGGTGTACATCCTTAAATTTACAATAGGAAATACATAAAATATTTGTCTTAAGAATGTCAAACGTTAAAAAAGCAAGTGCACTAAAAACTTAAGTTCAAGCAGATCACTGGAACCTTCAACATTTAAAAAAATAATCACAGCGGCGCTAGAAAAGGCTAGATCAGACAATTCTTCATAATCACGAAATACTTTTTTTTCCATTGCTGACAGAAGATATAGAAGACACGAGAAAAGAACATTATATTATTGAAAGCCAACTTTGTAATTCTGTAAACACTTATAACCTCCTTGATTTGATTTGATTTTTGGTGTTTTAAAGATTTTTTTAGCACCGCATTAGGCTATTTCGTGGCGGTCAGTTTTTATTGGTGAAGGAAGCATAAGTGCCCGGAGAAAACCACCGACACTCGGTAGGAAAACTGACATTCCTAGTCAATTAAGATTGGAGTTAAATGCAATGAGTGGGATTCGAACTCAAATCCTCAGTGTTGACTGGCTAGTGAATACAGCAGTAACTTAAACCTCTCGGCCACCGAAACCTCTTATAACCTAAATGATAAACATCTAAATTATAGGATGGCAATCTATTTATCATAAATATACGTTTACCTTTGAAGGGACATTCATCATTAATTTTCAAATTGCCTACATGATATGGTGTTCCCGCAATACAACAAGATATGTTGAATGAATGGTAACATGAGACATTTTTTTGTAGACTTATACTAAGGTTAACTTCCATGGCCATCTCATTCGTAGAAAAGTCAGCTATACCAAAGTGAGAATCCTAATATCATAAAGTAAATAAAGTATATAAATAAGCAACTCATTAATACACAAATATGTAAATGCTTTATAAATATATACTTTTTTTTTCTTTTTTTTTTTAAAACAAATAAATATTCTTTATTCATCAAATTGCTTGTTACAACTTTACTTTATTGTCATTATATTTTTTTTAGTTATTTCATCAATTTGAATTTGAAGAACTGTTCAGTGTAGGAAAACTAACATCTCTTCTTTTAAAAATATTCACAAGTCAAATTCAAAAGTCGAAAGAAGCTGGTTCGGACAAAGTTAAATGTGAACAAGAAGCATATATAAATAAATAGTACTATTGCAGAGTACCTACGTATTTTTAGTGTCTTTAATATTTTTATGCTCAGATATGGGAAAACTAAGGGACATACTTACATCAATATTCAACGAACAATTAGGTAGTGGAAATACTCTCTTGAAATAAACCGAAATGTCAACTGTTCCGATTTGCTTTCTAACGACATAACTAATTATTGTAGACGCATGCGTTGGTAAATCTGGAAATATATATGATTTTTACTTCTCATTTTAATTGCACAACCATAATTTGAAAGTAGATAAAGTGTTAACCTGGTAGAATACTTTAAATATAAATAACAGTGGCAACTATCTCCCACAAACTAATTGGTATTATGCCTGTTTTGGATCATCCGACTTTGCTCCTTATTTTGGTTTTCGACATCAAAGCTTTTTTTTTTTGATATCCTTTTTTTCTTATATTTTACATCTCTTTGAGAGACATGTGTTTCATTTCAATTTCTCGTGAGACTTAATTTGAATTTAGAACTTACATTATGAGTAACAACTTTTATATTTTTGTTGTTGATAAGAAGATCAATTTTTCATTTCTGTATATCTGTTATTGATATCATAGGTTTGTGTGCATCTACCATGTCTATGCCTATGATAATTGATTGGTTTTACTATTTGAATTACTTACAAACAAAGTTATTTTCATTTATTGCTATGAATCTGTTGGCTGCATTGAAACCATATCGACATCGATAAGTTATATTTACATCTTGTTCTGTTACGTTGACTATTTTTAGACTGAACTCATTGCCTGGAAAAATAGTTTCTTCATACTTTCTGTGATTGTTAATTCGGCCATTGTAGCTTAAAAGATGGTCATCATTTCCCATTGACCATTGTCTCGTTACTTCATTTTCAAGTGTGGTGATTCCATTTATGGTGCATTTCAATATGATAAATCCTCCAAATACAATTAAATCGGTTTCCAATCTTAATGATACTAAACGAATCAAAATAATAGTTATCAAATAAAAAAAATTGTTTTCAATAACATGTATATATTCAAACTCCAACGTGAATGACAATTTATAAAAATTGAATATCATTAAGAATGTAATTGACCAAAGATTAATCTCAATTCAGTATTATGGTTAGTAGCAATGCGAAAAAGAGGACAAATGCGATAGGGTCCTCGTAAAGCGTTGTCTCCAACACATTGAAATATTTGCTTAAATAAGAGCAATTCTAAGTAAAAACATGTATTTAAATCATTGAATGACTCATTTGTATGGTTGACTAAAGTTCCTCGGACACATGACATCAACAGCGAAAATGAATAAAACACCGGAAAAATAACAAAATTAACTCTTACTTAAAGAGGAAACAAGTTGATTTTACTGATATCGTCCCGGATCGCTACCCATCATATTTATAAAGCAAGCAACTTCGCTATGGTTCCTTGTAAAGTTTTTCAACACATCAGATAATTCGCAATCTATATGATATATATATTATAGCGGGTTCAGATAATCAAACTATACGCATCCGGTTATTACAACCGAACGCACCATAAGTATGTGTCGATAATATATATATATATATATATATATAAGTTAAAATATATAGCCAAGCCCCGGAAAAGAAGAGTGTAGTAAATCAGATTTACTCTAACATTTTTAGGTTGATTGTCTATGCACTTCATAAAAACACAAAGAAATTCGATAGATAAGGTATACTATGTATTGATTCAAATGTAAAGTATTGTATATGCTTCTAACATATTTGTTAAAACGATGAAGAAATATGATGTTCAGCATATAACGACAAACACGGCATTACAGTCTCTAGACATGAGTTTGGCACACACATATTAATGTTATTTTAGTTATACGAGACCGCGTACTTACAACACAATTTGGAGTCACCTGCCTCAATTAATTTACTAGCTGCATCGAATCCATAGCGACATTGATAAACTACGTTGAGATCTGATTCTGTGACATTAAATATTGTAAGACCAAATTCATTTCCAAGAAGTACACTTTCTTCATACTTTTTGGGATTATTTATTTGACCATTGTAACATAACAATTTGTCATCGTCACCCATGGACCATTGTCTGGTGGTTTTCCTGTCAATTGCTGGTATCCCGTGGACTCTGCAGGTCAGTACGATATCTTTTCCTATCGAAATAGTATCTGTTGATAAGCTCAATGAAACTGAAACATTAGAAATCAATCAAAATTAAGACATTTGAATTAGATTCATTACCAGCTTGTTTCTTTATCATTTTTATAAAAGAAAGGCGAAAGATACTAAAGGATATTCAAGGAGGAAAATAAACTAATAACGTCATAAACATACATACATTTTTGAAATACTTCAAAAGTGGAATATGCATTGTCGGCGCAATATTCAGATCAACGATTGGATAATGATTAATACGAAATTGTTATGTTATAAGTATTCGTCTTTTCACTTTTTGATGAATTTCTCCTGGATTCGAATCTGAAAATTTAGTCTCTTCCTTAATGAAAGTCATTCTCCTGTATGTAGAATCGTTTATAAATCTTTGAGCTGAGGCAGTCTAACTGACAAAGAGATAATCATTGGTGTTAGCAAAGTAATCAAAAACTAACCAGACGACAAATTAATAATCAAAAGCCTTTTAAACTCATTAATATATATAATTATGTCATTAATAATTTTCAGTTAAATTTTCTAAAATAAGGTGAAAAGAGCGGAAAAGAATGGTCTTAATTCAGACCAGGAAAAATAAAAACTTCGACAAAAGTAGCTTGTGGGTTAAAACACCAAGATATAAATATTAGGACTTGAAAACTCAACGTGATGCAAACAAATTATTGTTTGAAACAAAGACATTTTAAAAATTCTTTCAAAGATTTCTAATTTCAATTGTTACTCTGTTGAATTTTAAAAATATTTAAAAATGAAAAAGACAAACAACAAATAGTACACGAGGAACAACATAGAATAGCTTATACTGAGGAATACGACCCCCACCAAAATCTTGGGGGGTCTCAGGTGCTCCGGAAGGGTAAGCAAATGTGGCATGACTTTTGTGACTAAAAGGTGCCAACAAAGTGTTGTGTTCACTTCACACTCTCTATAAAAATAATTACAAGTAATTATTAAACAGGTGTTCAGATACTGGGTTAAGGTTACTGGCCATCTATGGCCCTAGTGGTTATAATGTGTTTCTTTTAAAAACAGAAATTCCATTTAAGCTTCACCACACACAGAGAAGTTTGGCAAGTCCATTACTTGAGACCGGAAAGCAAAATATGAATAAGTATCAAAATTGATGACAACGCAACACAAATAATAAAACAAAGTTGCAGAGCATTAACCAAAACTGACAACTCCAAAAGGTAATGCCATATTTGAATGATTATACGATCCAAGTATTACTTTCAATGTAATTATACATTAACTAATCCGACTTAAATATCAAACGATGCATAGTCAAAGGTAACAGAGTTATTTGTTTAATTTCCCCTTTCTTTTGAAGTTAAATTTATGTATAGAGAGTATTAATCGTAAGATTTAGATAAATACACTTTTATGATACTTCCCTTGATCTTTATAATTGTTACCAATAGAAGTTAAAGTCGTAAAGGACATACAATGGTATATGGTTTGTGATTAAAAGGAAAGCAAGTGATGCTTAGTACATTGTTTACTTTAAAAATGAATTGAATAAAAGGAGCAACTGTTGGATCACCTTGTGGTTAAGTTCTTACCAAGATCAATTTTCTACGAGATGGCAATGTATAAAAAGAGGGACGAAATATACCAGAGGGACAGTCAAACTCAAAAATTGATATTAAACAGACAATGCCATGGCTAAAAATGAAACGGACAAACAGAAAAACAATAGTTCACATGATACAGCATAGAAAACTAACGAATAATCAACACGAACCCCATAACTGATAACTTATTTCTATATCCGCTGTACGAAGTTTTTGTGAGTCTATTTGTGAGAATTCTGAAATCAATACTACCTAAATTCAATTGTTATTAAATTTAAATTTCACCGATTGTGTCTATTTAAGATTATGAAACGTTGACTCAATAAATTTGAATGGAGGAATGCAATGCAAAGAAGGAAACACACACACTCTTGCTTGTCTATAAGGGATTAGGGGGTCCATTAATTATTTTTTTTAAATGTAGTATGATCATTTGAATCTTCGTCATCGTTTTTTTATATTTGAACATCGGTTAAATACTGAAACACAAAACTTAACCATCGACACGAAAAAAATACAAATGTTTGGTAAAGATGTAAGTTGTAGTGGATGCTTTAGTTTGTGTACCTACCCACAACATTTTTTTGACAGTTTTGGTCATCCATTTTTATGTATCTTGAATCTTTTTGGAGAAATATAATTTATAATTACCTCGCTGCCCATGAACGTTGAATCCAATTAAACCTAGGAGTAATCTGTAATATTGTCGTAAAGTCATTTTTGAACTACAAAAAGATAATGTTCAAAATTATGAGTAGGAAAATTCTATTTTTTTTAAATGAATATAATCAAAAATTAAAAGCCACAATCGTTTGACAGGTTTGTAGGATGTAAACAAACGGTGCGAAAAGTAGTGTTGATTATTTAATTGAGCTAAGATATAACCTCAATAGTATTTCATACGGCATTGATTGCTCTTTTATGGCATAGGTTGCTTAACTGTGACATTGGATGTTTTGATACAAAAAATCATCATTGTGATGTTAAGTGAACACTCACGATACTGTTAATATAATAAGGTGACCAATGGTAATTGTGTTTTGATTGCTCAAGACGAAACTTGATTGTCTCCTTCTCATCCATTACTAGAGTGTTACAAAATAATGTATGTAACGTTATTAATCAATTTGCAAAGTTGTGTAATATAAGTATAACACAAACAACTGTGTTGATTACCTTTCCTTTGTATACTAGAGAAAAGCTTAAAACCCCTTTGTATATGAATGAATATGATCAAGGGCATCCGTCTTTGTCTTATTGTTTTCTATTTTTCTTTTTTGGGGGGGGGGGGGGGGATTTTGTAAAAATCTTCCCACACATGATCAAATATCCATTAGTTTTGTAAACATTTTGTAGATATTGCGTCAGGTGGTAAAAATATTTATAAAGGAAAATATGTACACTTAAATTATAAAATAATTATGTAAAAAAACAAGAGCTGACAAAACATTTGGTGTGAAAAATCAAAAAGAAACATTTGTGTGTCATGTTTGAACGATGTTAAGAACATAACATTGTAGGTATGAACAATTATGTGTAATATACTTGATTGCATAAATCTGATATTTTACAAGAATTTCCCATGAGAATAAATTCAGTTTTGTATGGACATATCTTGATGAATTGATGTTTCATTTCGCCTTGATAAACTATTGTTCTTTTGCGCTTATTATGGTGTAAATGATTCAGTACAGAAAAAAAATATATGAAATATGTTTTCCACTTAAAAATACATCTAACTAATAGCCATTTCTTCTTTGAAACATGTTTGTCAAAATTTATAATCAAAGAATCGATACATGTTTCTGAGACCTTTTTCTAGTGCTTATTTCAATCAGATTTGTTTCATTGAAATAAAAATGAAATGTTTTATAACGTTTAATGTAACACTCGTTACTTTTGTTTGACTTTTCCTAATAAAATGCACAAGCTAACTTTGAATATTTTAAAAGGTACCTTCAAACTTTCAACAGTGCAACGTTCGAATAAAATAGATCGATATTTCATTTTGAAAACCATTGTCTAAATTATCGTTTCTTATCATAATGCAAGGCTTTTAGTCAGTACGACATTTAAAAATTATTACGTTAAAAAATATCGGTGCGTAATGGTTGCCTGTTTATCCTGAATGAGATATAGAATTTTGAACCTTTCCTGGACAGGCAAATATATCAATTATAGAGTTGTTACAGTTTTTTGTATTTAAAATCCGATTGATACCAGACAAATAAATAATTTTGCTTTCACTAATCTACCTTGCCATATATTGTAAATAATTTTAACAAATTATCTGAGAGACACAAAAAAAACCAAAGGAGTAGGTCCGGTAAGGACCGATTTTGGCCTCAAATTTCAGGTTCATCTGACGAAAGATTTTGACCACTTTTTAAAAACTTAAGTGTCTATTTCATTTGAATCAATTAGTTTATATGAAAGATTTTAACTGATTTTGTCATTAAAAACGACCCGATTCAAGCTCAAATATGACAAATTTACCAAATATGCCGAACAATGTCACTTTTCAGATGGTTTTCGTCAAAATTAAAAGTGGCCGCATCCGTGTTCATCCGCAATCTTTATATATGTTATGTTTCATCATAAAATAAAACTTCCATTTGAATATTAAGCATGAACACGAATGCGGCCACTTTCTTTTCACACGAAAACCGTCTAGAATTTAACTAAAATGCTAGAATTGTGAAGATTTTAGTAATTATGCATGACTTAATGGTTCTAGTTCCTGATGTAGGTGCATTGTATTGTAAAAAACAGCCCATATTTATACAGCAGAAGCATTCTACTGTACAATGAATAACTAAAAGTTTACACATTTTTTAAAACTGCTATATTTTGGTGCCAAAAAGGGGTCTTACTGGACCTACTCCTTTACGAGTACTCATTTGATACATGTGTATCCCACTGACACTGAAAAACATAAAAATACTACAGATATGGATGAAAATTGTCCGAATAGATGTAATCCGTGCTATATAACAAAAAATGTATTAGTACAAAAACAGTTAAGACAGACCACATAGTACCATATATTATTCATTACATTTTTGCAATGTTTATTCATCTAATTACAAATAAGGAATATTGACATATGAGAAACGTCCATGAGGATTTGTTTGTTAAAATTCTAATAAATTTAATGAAACGACAAAACAATCCAAAATCAAAAGCGAGTCTAGATTCGCCAGTACCAACAACAGCGTTAACTATGCAGTTAATTCAAACATTTTAGATCGAAAGTATCAAGGCATATCTATGAATTGATAAATAGTAAATTTCCAAAATCAAACAGCCCTTATAATCCGTTTTAGTTGTTATAGAATTTGTAAAAGTATTCATATACAAAATAACCCCCCTCCTCTCCGATACATTGAAACATCCATCTTTGATGTGCTGATAATAACACATTGATGTGTGTACACAACTAGATAAACTGTTTCGCTGATCTTGTTTACTATGGTTTTGGATATCGTGTAAAATAAGGTTGAAATCGTAACAAATAGTATTAGATAACTTATAATGAAAGAGGCCAAGTTTATTTAAATTTGGGCTAGTACATGTAGTTGAATTATAAGCAGGTCATCCCATTGGAGTTTTACAATAGTTACTAAAGGTATCTTGTCATTATTTGACCATTTGCAATTGCGCTTTCACATTTTCCTTCAGACTTCTGAAGTAAACCCCTGTGTTATTGTTTTAGCCATAGCGGCCATATTTAGTGGCAATGTCATCGGAGACATGTGTCAATCGAGAAATCAGTTTGAAAATTAATAGTTGAATTCTTATTGAAGAATTTTTTTGCAAAACTAAAAATATTGAAAAAAAATGATAAAATTGACCAGAAATGGCAAAAAGTACATCAAAAGTCCAATGGCAATTTTGGTCAAATTGACTTATTTATATACCATATCAGTTGAAATAGATTTAAACCAATAAAACATGTTTGTCCATATCAGGTTTGCTTTAAAAACTTTCAAAGATAAAAGCAAGAACTGCATTTCACACTTATGTTCTGTTTGTAGACATGTTGGCCATGTTGGTTGTTAGGCGGGATAATCGCACACATTTTAGAACTAAATACACTGATGGTGATTGTTGCCAAGTTAGTTTAATTTGTCTTAGAAAATTTCAGAGGGGATGATTTTGTAAAAGATTACAACAATTTACCCAAAAGCATAATCAATTGCCTTAAAAGGACAATAACTCTTCGAATGGCCATTTGACAATTCATCTAATTTAAGTGAACAGTATTGCTGTTTTTGTGTATCTCTATCAATAATTATATAGCAGATAAATATCAAAAACTAAAAATTTCCATAAAATAACCAAATTCATTGACTGTAACCAAACAACGGGTTGTCTGATTCAGGGCAGATATATCGTAACCAAATAAACAATTAACCCCTGACAGATTTGCTTTAAATACCTTAGTTACAGAGATACATTGGTTAGAAGACAGGGTCATCACATCTTTAAAACTAAATACCCGTATGATGATTTAGGCTAATTTTGGTAAAATCTGACCCAGTAGTTTTTTAGAAGCAGAAAAGATTTTTGTAATAGTAAACATAAGACGATGAGAACAGCTCACTTGGCCCGGTAGTGATATTCGGAAAGTGCAAAAAACCTGAAACTTCTATCGATGTCATATGTATTGTTAAAAAATGTGTCATGGTACAAATGCAGGAAACACAAATACCGTAATCAACGTTTTATACATCGTATAAATTATACACTTGCTGATCTGTTATATATACACCTCTCCAAAAGTTAAGCAACGCCGGATCATTCTCCAGAATCCTTTTTTCTGAATCCATAACTAATCGAAACATCGATACAATGAACTGAATTTGTGTGTTTATAAGATAACATAAAGAAAGTTAATTGAAACGTGAAAGTTTGGACTGTTATTATGATTGAACGTTTTATACATTTCATTTGGGGCAAATTGTTGTAAAATGGCCAAATAAAATACAATATAAAGTGTCTAATTATACTAAAGTTTTTGAAAAAATTGCTTTGCACCATACACAAAATTCGAGAGTGACAATTTGTGAATACATTAAAGTACAGATTATATAAAAAGCGAGAGTATCCCTCACGCTTCCGGAAAATTTCACCCACATGTCGTCTCATGCTTTGAACTAAACATCGTAATGTTCTTACATGAATTAGTTGCCATCCTTCAATCAATACTGCTCCTTATTTCTGTCAGTTTTTACTAGCTGGAACCAAGTTATTGATTTTTCTACCAATATCATCCCAGACATGCTCAATGGGATTCATATCTGGTGATATACAAATGTAGCTGGACAAGGAATAGTGTCAGTTACCTGCTGGCGTAAATAATCTGAAAAACTGCGTGTTCTGAGTGGCCTGACATTATCGTCAATGATTTTTGGTCTTGTGGCAAGATTGTGATAGTCAAAATGTGGCACAACGATATTCCGGATGATGTTATCGCAATATATTTTAACCGCCGTAGTTCTTCCCAGAACATAAAGATCCATTTTGCAGTCTAATGAAAAGCATCCCCTTACTTCAAACCCCAACCATTTACGCTGTAGTTCCACGAATGTGCTGTTTCCTGTATACTGTATTCCAAGGCAGCCATACGCGCATGCGCTCGTCACATGATGTTGAAGGCATCTTCTCTCATCCGACCAATGGACTTAAAACCACTGCCTCAATGTCCTATTGCGGGGACCAAGTGACATTTGATGTCGGGCTAGACGATGCCTACGAGTCAGCAATGGTTTGTTGACTGGTCTACGGGCACTTAAATTTGCACAATTTAGTCTGCGGATATCAGTTATATTTTATAGCACGAAACTTGCAAAGAAAAAACATGTATGTAGCTTTATAAAACCTGCTTTCTAAAGTACCTAGACATAAAATGTTTACCTGAATGTTTACCTGTCGATTAACAATATATTAACACAGTATATGGAAACATAACAGTTTCAAATTTAATTTTAACACAAAAAATAGCAGCAAAAAAAACATTTAGGTGCTGCTTGACTTTTGTTACTTTTGCGAGGTGTAACAAATAATAATAGAAGACAGCAAGTAGTATACATACTTAATCATATACCAATAAGTATATTAAAAGTGTAATACAATTTCATTTTGTATGCCTTTGTATGAATACATCCGTATTATTACCTTTTTTTGTCATCACATGCATAATATCAATAAAAATCATAAACGGCATTATGAAATTTATAAATAGAGTACTTTATGATTTTATTAACTTATCTAGTATATAAAATGACTCAAAATAACAGAAGCTTAATTCTTAATTGCAGGCCAGTTACAGCATGACGTCAATAACATGAATAAGGAAAATACTGTTTTTTCCATTTGAGACTGTGAAACATCTACAGTTATTTTCGTCTGCTTATGTCATTACAGAAGACCTCAACATCATAGAAGACTGCGGGGTAAAAACTTATCTTACGCAAAGACCTTATTATCGTCTTCCATCTATAACAGATTAGAAATAGTGTCATCATGTCACATAAGACACTTTGTCTGTCCACTATCAACATTAATGTTCAATTGAAATATCTGATAAAAGTTTCTTGACATTTGTTTGAATAAAGGTATGTATACCGTTGATATTCGAATATCTCATTTTGAAAACAATTCTGAAAGTAATAAAAGGGTCCATGATATACCGATTTCTAAAAAAAAAATTGATTCTAAGTACTCGCAAGGCAATTCGTTTTTGAACCAGCAGATACAGCAGCCAATACTGTAGTGGTGGTGTGACGCACCTATTACACAGCGGTTCCTCATAACTAAATTATCAACTCGTCTACATTCAGATCCGGCCGGTCCGCAGAGATTCAATTTGTAAACAAGCATAGCACTGCCACTACCTAGCTTATAGCTGTATTTACTGTAACATGTTTAAAGCCCTTTTGTGTAGCGAAAAATGATATAATGGATTACTTTTACAACTTGTGGCTTGGGGTTGTCTCATTGGCACTCATACCTGATCTTCTTATATCTATATAGGTTGTTAAAACATAATTTGAATGAATGAAATCATAGGTGAAATCCAATTAAAGGCTTTCTTTGCAATTTTTTTCCTAAAAATTCTTTTAAGGTTTTATAAGATAAACACAATTTCTTATTACTATTAGACAAATGCTCAAATATGTTGTACACATTGAACCTGATTTTCAATTTCTAATTAAAGTGTTGCCAGAAAAAAATAAATCCTGAAACCAGAGGAGTTAACCTTAAATCTCGTTTTATAAGTTTACCATTATAAGTGTCTCACTAAGTGACTTCTTTTTTTTTTTTTTTATAAACCGCAGCCGACAGTGCAAGACACTCATAGGTTGTCAAGATAGTTAAATCAATCTTTTCTAACAATTATGTTAAAGCGAGCACCATGAAATATACATGACACATAAGTAAAATTGCATTCTAAGTGGGTTTTTTTCTCTCTCACAACAATGTAAAATGCTCAAATACGGTATGTGAAAGATGATGATAGAACTGAACCCCATCAAAAACCTGTAATGTTCAAATGTAACTTCTTCTTTTATTCCAAAAACAAAATCGAACGTATTCTGAATCAATGATTTGCATTTCTTTCATTAAACAAAGCAGGAAGAAATAATAAACCTGTAACACTAATTTCATCACTGATTTACAATTTCTCCTAACCCGGACATATTAAATGTTTCCTTGTTTTTAAAGTCTAGATTACAGATACATCTTAAAAAGAGGGGTTTTTTTTGTTTTTTTTTAACTAGTTTTTAATTATTCTAAAACATATTTTAATCTTTTGTCATACCCAATAAATAATATACATCTTTTTTCCTTTAACATGTTTAAATATATACATCAGTTAAATCTTTTCCGTCACGGCAACTACAAATAGCATACCGCATTTTAACTTGAATGGACTAAATTAAATAAGAATAATAAACATAAAAGTTTAAATGGCAAACAACATTGTAAAGTTTTTCTACTTCAAGAAGAATAATAAACATAAAAGTTTAAATGACAAACAACATTGTAAAGTTTTTCTATTTCTGAATTTTACTGTCAGTTAATGTTTTTTTCTATAACAAGCAGAGACAAAAGATTCAACAAAAAACTTATATTTATTATGAAACCGGAAATTTGCATGTCATGTATCGTAAACAATACATAAATTGAAATCTCTTAATTCACATTCCCCTGAATATTCAAAAGAATCTTTGGAAAGTATATATTAAAGAGGTGTTTCTATTTACTTAAAACTGTAATGATCAATAAGACAAGCATCATAGAATCATAAGCTTCAAAAACGGATTGTGAAAAACGGCAAGCAAAAACAAATCAAAATTCAAGCGGTATTTGTAGATTATTTCCAATAAGATTCAGTTATTAGAGGGAAGATTTAATCCGACACCTGCAAAAGGGATGATCATGTGCATGTATTCAATCGAAACAAAAAAGCGCTATCGGAACGAAAGGAACAAAAATTTGTATGACAAACACACTAAGCGAACATTTCGCATTGCTACTCTTATGTTGCAGTACAACATACGAATACACGGATAAGTAGATTGATTGAGCTCCTGTAGCAAATGTTACGTACGAAAATAAGAAGATGTGGTATATGTGCAGATTAATCAATTGTCCACTAGAGACCAAATGACATAGAGTTAAACCTAAAATTATATTCAGCTAAATAAGGCCTCTTGTATAATTATCTGGAACCAAAAACTTCATCAATTGAATATTAAATAATTCTCCGCATTAAGATACTTTTAGGTACCATATTTCGAATCGAATAGCTTTATGTTTGACTATATAATGTTTGATGAACAAAATAAAGGTAGATTGAAACCTCGTAAAAGAAATCTCCCAAAAAGTTTAAAATTGAAAATAGATTTCACTTAGTCCTTAAATGCAGGTCTGTAAGTAAATGCTTATAATAAATGTCTTTTGACACAGGAAAATATTAAATTTATCACATACAAATATGTGTCATGCCATGACAAACCAATATTAACCTACACCGACCACACGCAAAGTGGAGATAATGGAAAAACAAAACAAATTATGTTTAATCCCAGAAATATCTAAAACTACAAACAATATATCTTGTAATTTTCCAATTACGTTTGTCCTTGCGAATGCATTAGCAAATTCAAAGAAAAGTCAGTACTTAATATTTTAAATGTTAAGATTGATACTAGTTACTTTAAAATAGTAAGTATCTGTTTCATAGAAATGCAATTTTTTTGTCAATTTTTAAAGAGCATTTATGCCATGAACTTTATACAAATATATCCAATAAGTTGAAATTATTTTATTTGTTTTAAATTCATTTGTTTTAATTATTTTTATGATTTCTTTTACATATATCAATTTGGACCAAAATAATGTCAACACAAATTATTTACGTTTCACATTCAAAATTTTCTATTGGAAAATTATGATATGAAGTAAAGAAATTCAATGTTAGATTTAACTGTAATTTACCTACATACATGTATCCAATTGAAAATATTACAAACCCATACCCTCCAAACACACACATTAAAGAGAGAATTAACATGAGGAATATGTTTATGTCTAGCACAATACCAGAGTGAAAGTTAAATCATAAAAAATCTGCATAACTGAAATCGGTTTTAAAACGTAGTTATTGACTTTTGACTGCTTACCTTTTTGTAGTGTTCGTATTACTCAATTTATTTCACTTGACTGGGTGGAGTTTAGCCAGTTCGTTCATAATAAACTATTCCATCTATAGATAAGTGTTTTAGAATAAACTCATCAATGAAGTGTCCCGTCATTCTTTTGTAAATTCCTTGATGACACTGAAAGGTGATTAGAAATCGGTTATAATTATTTCGGCAATCATCCTTATCACACACATCTTCAAATATACTGTCCTTATGCAAATTAAAACGTAAGCTCCGCCCGTTCGGTAGGAAAAAAATTGGTTATATTGTTGCTAAAGATTTACGCATGTATAACAATACTTACAGTTTAATTAGTTCCGTAAAGGTAAAAGATTAGAATCATTTATATGTAAAAACTGTTTTAATTTAAATATAAATACAGAATACATTTTCAATTATCGGAAAACATTCGTGAACTAAATGTTAAAGCCATTTTATATCACGATAGTTTAAAAAAAACTTCAGAGAAGGGGGTAGTTTAAAATTTTATTTATTATAACAAATTAACTGTGATCAAAGTGGAAGTTGTCAATGACGAATATTGTCAATTAAAAATCTGCAGTAAATCAAAGATCAATAAAATGATAGTAGATAATATTTTAAATTACAGAATTAACTGGGTAAGTATGTGACTTTAATTTGTGTGTGATATACGACAATTTCAATTATGGAGATTCTTTCAATCGAACATACTGCACAATGTCGATCTTAAACGTTTTAAGGTGTCTCGGGCCTATTCAAAGTTTTTGTCAAAAGTGCTTCAATTTTTGTTTTTTAACCATTACAGAGATTAAATTAAATTGGTCGAAAAAAATAGGGGGCCACGGATCATTAAAGCTGAAAATATCACTTTTAAACAGGTATGTGAAAGGGAACATTCTTGTTTAAAATAACTGTGGAAAAAAATATGTTGACATATTTTTATCGGAATATTAAAAAAACTGTCGGTGACACTAAACTGTAATATAAAAAGTTAAAATATAGCTTCAAAGAATAAAAGCAATTTCAATTTTGATGTAGATTTAAAAGTTCTAACAAGATTCAAAATTACCTTGGGGTTGTTTTACATTAGTAAATCTCTAGTATCTGTGAAAAATTTTGAACGGTTTTATCTTATATATACCATAAAGTGTCAAAATATATAACATCAATTGGTAATCATTATCATGTGAATGCTATGAGAACATGCAGAATATTCACCAGGTTTGGTGTGAAATGAAGATTAGGATCTGTTTACTCTTCCGAAGCACCTGATAGTTTTAGTGGGCTCGAGTTGCTTAGTATTAGTGTCTATGTTATGTCTTGTGTACAAATATTAGTCTATTTGTCTTTTTCTTTCTTAGGTATTGGCATTGTCAGTTTATTTTTGATATTTGAATTTAAATGTCCCTCTCGTATCTTTCGCACATCTTTTTTAACACGTAAAACAAAATTTAAACTAGAAAGTATTCTCAAAAAAGAATGTTTATAACTTTCGTATCTTTATGTTTTTTTACTATCTCTGTTGTACGCTGAGAACTAACTTTTGACAACAGTTTACAGAACAGACTGACCACCACAGCTTTAAATTCTCCTGATAATAGGATAAACATTTAATTATCGAATAAATAGATTTTTTCTTGCATTACAAAATAAATATGTTTTGTTCCAATTGTTTTTGTCATTTATAATCATGTTTATCCTACAAGTTAACGATTATGAGTAGTTATAATAATCGTTAACTTGTAGGATATACAATGTACATTGATAATGTATCCCCTTTATATGATTATCAACGGTACAAGGATTATAATTTAGTACGACAGACGCACGTTTCGTCTACATAAGACTCACCAGTGACGCTCATATCAAACATTTGATAAAGCCAAACAAGTTCACAGTTGAAGAGCATTGAGGATTAGATCGAACTTGAAATCTTATGACAGTCAAAGACGGGAGAAAATTAGTAAAATATAAGTAGCTTTTATGTCAAAAAGAACTTACAAAAAAAAACTGAATCGGATAAGATCACTCTGTCGAACGGGTTGAAATTTTTTAATTTATTTTAAAAGAATGTATAAAACACATCCGGTGCATATAATTTATTCAATCTATGGTTATTGAACTTCAATACGGATAACAAAAACACAAACATGGAAACTTACATGAAAACAAGCAGTTTTATGCACCGAGTTCTAAGATAATACAGTATTTGACACCCGCGGTAAATCAGGAAATCTTAAAATCAAACAAAAGTGTCGAATAGGAGAAGGGCCGGATAATGATTATTTAAAAAAAACAAAAGCAAAAATACATTCGAATTTAAAGGGTATTTTCGAAGTGTATTTTTGGAAGGAAAACACAAGATTGATAGCTCTTTTTATCAAATATATTGTATATTTGTAAGGTACTCTATCTTTTACATTACCCTGTTTGAAGATGCAAATGCCAAAGTTCAATTTGTTTTGATCAAATATAACTTTTAGTAGGTGAACAATTTGTTTTGTCTATACTTTGTTGTTACTTTTGAGTGTCGAACTAGCTTTCTGATCAGACTATTGTAATGACTTTACATGTAATAATCATCGTTGTCAATGTGAATCGTAAATTGAGTTTAAATCCCGCACTTATGACAACTCAAAGTTTTTTTGGTATATATGCTATAAAAACAAGCGTAGTAGAAGTTTTAAATACTTTTAAACGTGCGATTATCTTCCATTTAATTATTTTTCTCTGTAATTGTACCTTAAACCTTCTTTATATGCGGTATATTTTTTAAACGCATTTTTTTTACAAATACAATTAATCTGAAATAACCAGTTAGCAAAGCATGGACATGATAATATATCGGAATTTTGGGTATACTTAAGTTCAGACGTCATCTACTATTGACATGACACCTGAATACTTCCAATGGTCACATAACTCAATATTGTTTTTGTTGGGGTCAAAACTGATTTTGTTAAAATTCCATGAATTAAAACCATATTTAATGTAATCATATAATAATTATGTTGTTATACATGTAATACACATATGCACAATAACATTTTTTTGGCATTGCACAAAGTCATTGGTTTCTTTGACTGTTAATGACATCTTGTAACTTAATATATTTGGACGTTGGATGTGTACTCATTGATGCTTAGGTCGCATATAGATTATTTTCTCAATAATTGTTATGGGCTTGTAATTTGGTATCAGGAAATGCAAGTACTCTCTGATTTGTGTTTTGTCCTTTCTTTATTCTTTTTGTTTGTGTTGTCTCGTCTAGTATGTGTTTATGTTGGTGTTATCTATATTTTGTATTGTTCCATGTGTTGAGCTCTTTTCAACTGCTTTTATAGTTTGTTCTTATACTGTACTGTTACACCACTATCAAAGGTTATGGGGTGAGTTTATTGCCATCAAACATGCTTAACCCTGTCACATTATGTATGTCCCTGTAATTCCGTGGTTTTCACGTGTTGCTGTATGTCATATTTGTTTTTGTTTGATGTTTAGTACATGATTCACGCTGTTTGTTTTCGCATTTGAAGTGTTTTACATCCGTTTCTTTTTTTCAAGGTTATTTATAGCTTACAATGTGGTATGGGTTTTCCTCATTGATAAAGGCCGTACGCCGATATTTAGTTGTTAAATTCTACTCATTTGGTCTGTGCTGAGGGAATATCTTATTGGCAATCATACGAAATCTTCTCGTTTTTATATTTACAACCTCTTTGAATGAAAATTATAATGATGCATCAAGACTAGAAATACGGCTCCAATTTTCTTTGGGGTAAAACATATATAACACGTTAGCGAATTCCGATTTGCCTTGAATTTATGACATTTTATATCGTCCAAATAATTTACAAATAAATCAGTTGATTCATTACAGTTTTGAAAAAACCTATCTGTCGCCGTTCTAAAGTCCATAATTGAGATTGCATTTCTAATTTTAGGAATAGGTGAAAAATCACATGTTGAGTTTAAACAATTTATTTAATAACAACCGGCCTGTTTGATGATAAATGATTGGGCGTGCGTTTCACGTTTTTCAAATATAACGCCTGTGGGAAACTCTTTTCAATCTAAATGTAAATCGGAAAATTAACATTTCCTATTATTTGAACAAAGCATTAAGTTTTCTCATATATACTATGATTCAGTTTTAGAATGATATCATGTTGCACTACGTTTAAAATTTATTCGGAACCTGATTAATAAAATACCAAGATTCTAGATAAATACTGGCAACAGTAGTATATCGCTGTTTGAAAGTCATAAATCGATTGAGTGAACAATAAATCCCGATTACAAACTAAACCACATCAAATATAAGGGAAAATACAAAACAACGAAGTGCAACACAAAAACCAAACGACAATGCAACACACACAGAAACAAACTATAAAATCACACCTGCCATTTTCCTGACTTGGTACAGAATATTTTAAGAAACACCTGTCGGTTGAACCTAGTTTGGTGACTAGCCAAACTTGGCACTTTTATGACAATGTTATATATAACACTAATATGACAACATTACATGACAGGACTACAGTACAAATAAATGCAAGACTATGCAGGACAGAAAAATACATACATCAACAATACATTGGAATATTTCAACATGATAATAGTTATCATAAGTACAAGTTTTTAATATAATACGCCAGACGCGTGTTTGTCTGCATATGAACCATCAGTGACGCGCTAAACTAGTAAAGTAACCCAAACAAAGAGCATTACTGATAAAAAGAATCCAAAACATTGTGCTAAATCCGGATCAGTGTCAGAAATTTGTGCTCTCAATTACATTGTGCACAAATAAATTGTAAACGAGACTATAACATCCCAGTATCACATAAATCTAAACTAAGGACAAAACGCCATTTTAACATGTTTAATTGGTATTACAAGTGACGCTGAAAATATACCTAAATATGTTGGAAAGATTATGAAGTTCAATGCATCTGTATACCCCATATTATATATAACATGTATAGCGATTAAATTGTACACATTGTTTTCCACCTTTAAATTATTGGCTTATTTCAGCTGAACATAAAACAGCAAAACACCAACCCCACAATCCTACCCGTGTCCCGCATGTGTGTTGTGACAAGTTAATTAATGGTATAATGGATGGCTATTAAAAATGAAAATAGGATATAATAAGAATATATGATATGATTGTCAAACAGACTGCCTTCCACTAGAGACCAAATGACGTTAAAGATAGCAACTATAGGTCATTGTACGGCCTTTAACAAGGGCCTAACATAAACGGCATTCACTAATCAGTAATTCCAAAAACGGCCTCGAAATAAAAATTTGCAACTTGATATATGTACATAAAAATATGGCATGCGGCCAAAAATGAAAACTGTGACTCCGGCCAATACATAATACCAATGAATGTAGCGGGATAACCATAGGAGAGATGCCCACACGTTCCCCTATCACTAGACAGCAGTACAAAAATCAGCACAAGAACACACTTTTCTATTTGATAAGTTTGACTGTCCCTCTAGTATCTTTCGTCCCTCTTTTATAAGGCTATGATACCGAACCCCTTATGGATTGTCCTTGAGTATCATATGATGAAGAAATAATCTTTCAAACAGTTAAACTGATGTCTAGAGCTGGCACGTTAGTCACTGCTAGTAGTCTTTTTTTTTTACGTTTATGCATCATTGTCTTTTTGCTTAGTTACTTATGTTACCTATTCTGACCTTGGACTCGGACTTCTTTTGAACTGAGTTTTACTGGGCGTATAACTGTGTGTTTTTTCTACGTTAGCTAGAGGTATAGTTAGAGGGTAGACATCTCATTAAACATGTTTAACCCCAACGCATGTTTGCGCCTGTCTTTATTCTCTTTTATTTGCTAGTCGTGTATGCTTTTAAATCCTAGTTCATGTGTATTTTATGGAGTTTAATATGACGTCATTTTTCGCTGAATTAATACCGGTTGTGGAGTTTTCTCGGTACGCGGAAGACCCATACGTGACTTCCGGCTGTTGTCTTTTATTGATTGGGTTGTTGTCTCATCGACATATTGCCTAATCAATTTACTTTGTTAATACATGTTCATCATTGTCATTTTGCTCATTTTAATCTGTTATCTTATCTAACATCGGACTCGGACGTATATTGGACTGAGTTTAACTGTGCGTATGGCGATGTGTTTTTCAATCCTACATTGTCTAGAGGTTTAAGAAGAAAGTTACGTTCTCACATAACATGTTAAACCCCGCTGTATGTTTGCGCCTGTTGCAAGTAGGGAACCTTTTTATTTAGATATAGGAAGATGTGGTGTGAGTGCCAATGAGACAACTGTCCATCCAAATAACAATTTATTACAGTAAACCATTACAGGTGAAGGCACGGCCTTCAATAAACCTCTGTAGTTCATTTATACGTTTCGGAGACATACATTTTCGCTTCTTTAGTATTCATATGTGTAGGGGTCAGCTTAAGACCTCCTCCGAGTGCAAAATTTTCTTGTTGTGTTTAAGACCAATTGGTGGCCTTCTGCTGTTTCCTGCTCTTCGGTAGGGTTGTTGTCTCTTCGAAACATATCCCGTTTCCTTTCTCAATTATATTGACAAAAACATAAACGAAAGACAAATATCACACAAAAGCCAACCGCATATGCATATGCCTTTTCATGTGGTACGTAAAATTAATGCCATTAGTATATAAAGTTACACTGGGATATGGTGTTTTTTTGTGTTAAAAGAGTATGCATATCATGTTATGATTAACCCCAATCATATTAATATCATAATGCCAGCACCATTAATAAATTATTGATTTGAGAATCTGTTTTTATTCCTCTTGAAACCAGAACATACGAACAAAACTAAACACACATGTGTTTTGAATTCTATTCGTCTTGTTTGTAATACTTATTTTAACAGTCTAAATTAGTATTCAGAACTTTACAGTAAAAAAAGTCTGATATGTTTGTTATTTTACTCTTTGCAGTTCTTGCATTATGATACTTCTATTTCTAGTGTTTGACATCTTTAAAGTTTTTCTCCTCTTTAAAAGTACTAAAATATTGCATTGGTCATGTTGGTTAAAATTGAAACCTGACTTTTCCGGTATTTAATTTAAGGATGTTTACGATTATATAGTGCGTTATTTTAATTTCTTAAGTGGTACCAATTTCTTATTATTTATCAAAGGTACCAGGATTATAATTTAGTACGCCAGACGCGCGTTTCGTCTACACAAGACTCATCAGTGACGCTCATATCAAAATATTCATAAGGTCAAACATGTACAAAGTTGAAGAGCATTGCGGATCCAAAATTCCAAAAAGTTGTTCCCAATGTGACTAAGGTAATCTAAGCAAGACATATTTATAATCACTGTGTTTTCCCCATAGTTAACTAAATTTATATAAAAATAACTACAACAGATACAGTCAATCAAGCAATTTAATTTATAGCTAATTTATGAATATATTCTTTAATATTACTGACTGATAATGTCCTTCCGAAGCACAGTAGCGTGATATGCACAATTACTGATATAACCTACATGTATAGCGCACGTGTCCTTTGTCAAAGAAATTTACATCGTCGTCATAGGTAAAATAGCAATTAACAGATTATCCTTGATCAACTCGATTTCTTTTCTCACATACGACTTACCGGCTCAAGCGAGACAACCAATAGTATTGACATAGCCAACAACCATCTATAATAATTGCTGATTTCGTCAAAGAGAGGTGACATATATCAAAGGAACATTAAAACTTATCAGTCAAAACAAACTGCCATGCCATGATGGCAGAAAAAGGGAAAAGACCGAGAACAGAGAAAACTTAAAACTGACAAAGACAAACCCTACCAAAAATTGGCTGTGATCGTATTGCGAAGCAGATTTTCTAATATTATTAAAATAACACAATAAAAATAAAGATTTCGCGAAAGTGTTCAAATATTAAGAATGAACATCATTTCTTTTTTTCTAATTTCAATCATATATAAACAATCCACTACACTTTTCTTTAGTGTCTTGTTGTCTTTCTTATGACTTTAATGAATGATCGATTTCTGTATACATTGTTCTGTCGTCTATTCCTCGAATTCCAGTTTGTCTTGAAGTAAGCGGCTCCGTCAACACCTCCACATAGTTCAATCCATCCTATAAAACAAAATCAATATTAAATATATGACTCTAATGAAACGCATTAGAGTCAATTGAAATCAATACATCCTTTAACAATAAATTGCATGTCTATTTTAGTTATCGCCTATTTCATACAGGTGTTAAAGAGTATTAAAAATGTATATACATATGCACAGCCTAAGATTAGGATTTGTGTTAACGTTGTGCAGATTCATTATGATAGTTTTATACCAAGGTTTTTAAATTAGAAACGAACTGTACTTGACAAACTATTCATGTTAATTATTTCTTTCCTCTTATGTGAAAACACAAATTACGGACGTTCTCAACATTTTCTGTACATTATGTCTGTAATGATTATGTGTCATATAATATTTGTTAACCTAGATATAGGAAGATGTGGTGTGAGTGCCAATGAGACAACTCTCCATCCAAATAACAATTTAAAAAGTAAACCATTATTGGTTAAAGTACGGCCTTCAACGCGGAGCCTTGGCTCACACCGATCAACAAGCTATAAAGGGCCCCAAAATTACTAGTGTAAAACCATTCAAACGGGAAAACCAACGGTCTAATCTATATAAACCTACATGGACAAGATATTTTACATTATAAATAGAAACATAATGAAAATAATACATTACGAATTCTATGTTTTTATTTTGTCTGTACAAGGAAAGAACAAATCTATATTATTTGACAAGTAGGGAGGAGTTTACTTTGCTTTTTACATAACAATCACGTACAGTATTTCACATACCAGAGTTTTATCCTTTACAAACAGAAACACATTTTTGGTTTAGGAATTTAAAACGGACGGATGAAGTTAAAATCTTATTTCTGTGTACAATAAGCAGCGATTTAATAGGAAGTAGACCTTTTCATTTTAAGAGCAAACATGGAGAAGAAATTTAACAGCACTTGGTAACAGTATGTACCCATAATAGGTCCTGTCGGCAATTTGTCATCGTGTATCTTTCTTTCAATTGCATTTACAGGACTTTGTTTCTTATTTAAAATTAATAAAAAAAATAAAAATAAAAACATATATTTTGCTTACGGATTGCTCAGCTGGTTCATCAATGTTATCAAGCTGTTCTAAAAAAGAGAAAATAATTCACAATTCGTCAATGTTTGATTTTAACGTCATTAGTTTCCCTTTAAATAAATATATTAATATCAAAGAAACTGTTCACATCTGTTAAACTGTACAGATTTGAAATTTTGTATTTGCGCCAAACGCAAGTCTCGTCTAAAAACACTCATCAGTGACGCTCTTATCAAATAAGTGAAATAGCAACAAAAACAAATACGCAGTTGATGAGCATTGTAAATAAAAAAAATCGTTAAAGGGGTGATAATTCAATGCAATTTGAAAAACGACCGTCGTTCATAATTCTGGTTTGTTTTTAAATAGAAACTATCCTTATTTAATACTCAGTTAGAAGAACGGAGAGACATAATATGTTGTTTTTGGCAAGGTGAATACAATTGATGTTGTTTTCTTGATTGACTATTGGACAATTATATTTTCAAAAGTTACCGATTTTTTGTATTCCGTTGCCTTAATAAACCTGTTTTATTTGCAGTATTTGTCTTATTTTCTATATACGAAAATTTTTAAACATTCGTCTAAAAAGGGGTATGAGGACATGCTATCATTTTATGTAGACGGGAATTGATTTGATTATATTTTGACATTTAGTTTTATTCGTGACTTATTAAAAACATCAAACAACCTTATTGAACTACAAGTAAAACTGTAATGATATAAAGCTAATGCATAGAGTATAAACTTAGTTTGCAAAGCGACGTAGCTAAAGATTACACAAAAATGTAAATAAATATGTTTTATATATATACCTCTAGTATCTTCAGCTAAAATAATCCTGCAACAAATTTAGTTTTTTGCTATTTAAAAATGTTTAGGTATATATATGGTATTAATGTGATTTTTTTCGACTTTCTTTTACTTATAAAAAGAAGATATGGTATGATTGCCAATGAGACAACTATCCACAAAAGACCAAAATGACACAAACATTAACAATTATATGTCACCGTACGGCCTTCAACAATGAGCAAAGCCCATACCGCATATATTCAGCTATAAAAGGCTCCGATAAGACAATATAAAACAATTCAAGCGAGAAAACTAACGGCCTTATTTATGTAAAAAAAATGAACGAAAAACAAATATGTAACACATAAACAAACGACAACCACTGAATTTCAGGCTCCTGACTTGGGACAGGCACATACATAAATAATGTGGAGGGGTTAAACATGTTAGCGGGACCCCCCTAACTTGGGACAGTGGTATAACAGTACAACATAAGAACGAACTATAAAAATCCGTTGAAAAAGGTTTAACTCATCAGATAGACAAAAAATAAAAGTGCTATATTTTGCAACCATTGATGCTACACAAATTACTGTAGCATTTCAGAGATACTTAAAACATTTAAAATATGATTCGAATACCCATTGGTAGAGTCATGGGTATTTATAAATAGAAAATGTGAAACAAAAACGCAAAAGTTTTTGTCTTTTCGACCGTGTTTAAAGGTATCCAATGAAATATTCAATATACCTTATACCTAAAAAAAAATGAATATGCGCATCGATGCTGTTAAATCAATGGTTGCGAATAGTGAAATTAAAATCCTCAATTTGAAAAATGCACATATGCACAAATGTTATCATGAGTTAGTACTTATATTAACCCTTAAACATGACGAGTGTTAACTGATGATAGCAGGAGCAGGATCTGCGTACACTATCGAATCCCTAAGTTTACACCAAGATTAATGTTGCTCAGGCCTTTCATTTTTTAGTCATGGCATTGTCAGAGGGTGTCAGACCTCTGAGTTGGATTGTCTTTGTCGTATTTTTCTCTTCTATTTTGCTTTAAACAGTTACTATGATTCGCATTAAATGGACACTCTAAAAATGTTATAAACTACAAGGAGACATATTTAACTACATGTATGTAGACAATCGTATGTTGATATGCCTGTCATTCATTTATCTCTAGTTGCTGTCTATTTATCCTATTAATGTTATATGTTTCTACCAGATTAGTATCGTTTTTTTTCCCGTTGTATTTGATTTGTTGTTCGGTTAGACTTTGACAATATCTGCATTTACATATTAAATGAAAGTACAGTGGTCACCGTAAACATCTCATTTTAACTGTTTTACAAACAAGTATGTTTACACAGCTTTAATCACTTATGGAAATGAATAGGTCAAACAAGAAAAACATCCGTTATGAATTTCATTTTTCAAATTTTTATTTCTTTCGATTTGCTTTTTTTTTCTTTTGAACTTAGAGACATCGGGGTCAATTTACATCAATTTTACATCGACGGGACTTAAGAATTACCTCGACTTAACCGAGAATTTCAATCATCCATCTTCAACTCATCAGAGATTTAAATGCATTGATCAAACTGGAATTATGACGGGACCAAGAAATTACTTCGACACATCCGAGTTTTCGACACAACCGAGTTCGACAAAACAAGGTTCGACTGTATATGTTTGTTCCCTATAAGACTTTTCGTGTAAGTAATTTAAATAATTTTAAAAATGAAAGTTTACCTTTCTGCATCTCCTCTGAATGACACAACGAAGAATTTCATTCCCCTACCTACAAACATTTTGACAAAATTAGACATTTTGTTATCTTTTCATAGCATTGACACAATTATTGCTGAAAGAGTAAAATGATATTTTAAGTATTTCATTGCAGTACTGGCAATTTGTCACGTGCAACTGTATTATCTCTTCAAAGGTACATAATATTTCCAATTTTTTACCATTTTAATTGAAATGTTTAGTTTTTTTGAATGTATCAGTCAGCATTTTTTTAAAACATAAGCTATGATAATATGACGTCATAATGAAATATAGTATATTTTCGATCGTAATTTTTACTCAATGCATTAATATAGGATAAAACTTTTATTTGTTAAACAAACTTGCAAGCTGAGTCATAACAACGATGGTCTTACGTTTAGAATTATAATATTTTAATTTGTGGTATTTTTTTATTTTTTTCAATTTTTGATATATGGCACTTTTATAGCATTTTTTCTTACCTAAAGTTCCCCACTTTCTTCGAGCAATTAATCCAAGAATAGCCATTAATATCACAAGCAGAAACACAACCACCAATGTTATCGTTAATTTAGAGTTAGGTTTTGAATGTCTTTGGTTGGCTGGTACTACAATAGATATATACACTTTTCAACTATACAAGACAAATTTAAAATACGATTTAATAGATCTTCAAGTACTAAATAAGTACATGACATGTACATTTAATAATAATCCGTCAACAGATTGCATACAAGTGTTCAAAAATACTACACAGATTTTAAAATAAAAGTGTAATCAAGCTTCAAATACTGAATAATTTTATGACGTGTATATTGAATTAGATATCGTATTTAAGATTTAATGCCAGCCATCGTATGACACTCCAATTCAACATCATATCTTATTTCGAGATACAATATATCAGGTATGACTGCACGTGCTATGCATGTTACTTATTAATAAATGCATGAATATCAGCTCTTTGGTTGGGTTGTTGTCTCTTGGACATATTCCTAACTTCTATTCTCAATTTTATAGCAAAACCAACGGAAGTTTTTAATTCATCTCTTGATTTTGTGGCTGAAGCATGGAAATGTAAGCATAAGAATTTACTGCTTCTTGTTATATATTTTGGGAAAGAAAAGCGTTATATAAAATTATCCTTATTTTGTATTTGCCCCAGACGCACGTTTTGACTACAAAGGACTCATCAGTGATCGCTTGCTCATTTCAACTCGTAGTGCCTTAGCTTTTTGTTGAGCTATTGGCGAATTCACACTTGATCATCCATTATAGTATATTGAACAAAATAAATCCTTATATTAATATCGTGCTAACCTGGTTCAAATGTACTTACATTGAGAACTGGTTTCCTTGACATTAATTTGAATGACTGGTGCGTTTCCAAGTTTCCTTCCTCTTCCATAACCAATTCTACTTATTGTAACAACTTCATCTTAGAATGTAAAAAAAGTGTTTTATCACAATATATGAACATTGTCTACTTAGTATTCCACATTTATAACTATTAAGTGTCAACAATGTAATAGTTTGGTACTCGTGGACTTTTGGTCGACCAGGCAAATACAAACATCATATATACCAGGTTTAACTATATGTGCAATCGTAGCGCGTTCCGTCTACAAAAGTCACACTAATGACATTCGAATATATTAAACAAATTGAAGGTCGATTTAAGACCGAATTTGAAGTGCATCGAGGACCAAAAATTCCAGAAGGGATTCCAAAATACCGCTTAGGTTTAATTTTTCTCTCAAAGAAAATCCTAACGCTCTCCCTCTCTCTTATCTCTATAAAACACTACTAAAATTCAACACCCATTTTTTCCTGAGGAGATAGAAAGGGAGCAGTACACATAACGTTTTTCATAAGATTGTGAACGTATATCCTTGTTGATTTCTCTTTTTGTCTCTTGTTTTTTTCAGCATTCATACAATATCTTTTTATTTGCATCGTATTCTATATATCTAAGACAAATATAAAAAAGGACAATCGAAACATTGGAAATTTTTCAAACTAAATGCCTCGAAAATATTACATTGTCAGCTTGAAATGTCTTTAAAATGTAATCTAAACAATTAAATTAGTCTTAAGAATCGACAACCCAAGCTGTGTATAAACTATAAAATCGTTCCAAAGTTGACAAAAGATGTTCATGTTTCTTCTTATAAATCTATTAGTTAATTTGTTAGAAGGTTTCTATAATACGAAATGATTCCAACATCTCTATAGAAAAATTCTGAATTCATATGTTAAAATAAAGTAAACAATAAAAAACACATTGCTATTCACATGTTTTGTATCCGTGAAATTTTGTATTAAGGTTTTGAACTTTTAGTCCTATTTGTGTACGTACTGAAGCACCTGAAATTTAATTACGATTTGAATTGATATACATACCTAATAATGAAACGGTATACCTAGTTTCATTAAATGTTCCGTTATCATGGTCATTGAAACATCTGCAAATATACAGCCCTGTATTGACCGTTTGGAAATTTAAAATAGTCAAGTCATAGTTTCCATTTTTCGCCTGCACGGAATATTTAGACATGTTGAGTTTTGGGTTTTTAAGAAAATTCGAAAAATAAATCACTGCTTGTTCGTTTGTAAAATTGCTGCCATTTGGTCCCAACCAACTTCTCATAACTCCGGAGCTCACACATTTCAATATTACTCGTTCTCCTCTTTGAACCCTGACGGTGTCTATACCATTACCATTGCCAATGCCTGCGAATAATGAAGGTACAAACACAAATGTCACTTCATTTGATTCTTATGATAAGAAAATTGATGATGAAATAAAAAAGAAAACATGATGAATACGCGGGAAAAAATGTGATCTGTTTTTGAATTTCATCATTATTAAGTTACAGTGATTTCATTCTTTATATCGTTTGTCTAAATCACTATCACTGCTGTCGGACTTGTAGAAGCCAAATATTACCATTTGACACAATATTAACGATATGATCAAAATACAAGATGGGCATATCCAAAATGAGAAAACAATGCAAACGGGACATTAAAAGTGTGAGTAACTGTATATAATGTTGTAAAATAAATCGTTTTTTGTTTGTCATAAAATAGAACATTAAAGTATTATCTCATCTACAAGGATTCAATCGTTAATTATATCCCCATTTCAAAATCACTGCGTGATTGTATGGAATAAAGAAAAAAAAAAAAAATGCTACAGACAAAATAGATAACTACAGTCATTAATTAAACAAATAAGTCGGAAAAGAAACAAATTACATATTCCACCAGTTTGAGAGTGCAAAGAGGGATAATCGAAATCATGATAACGTTTATGAAAAAAGAATTCTAATCTTGTGGTTAACCTATCAACATATTGAGGAATTGTTATAACATTTGCAATTCCTGTTAATTTTAATTTGATTTTATTTATATATTACCAGTAATGATTTGTGAATGAAATGTGATTGCCATCAAAATTAATACTGGTGACATTTTCAAACACTATCAACTGTGCCTGAAAAAAAAAATATGAAATAAATATATTTTGCTAATTTTGCTATTTTGCTAGTGATCAATGCAGACATTCAAATTTAAATTTAATATAAAAAAAAGTTATATAATTCATTTGTTACTTACTGCTACTTGTACGGTTTTTATTCAATAAGGAAGTTTCATTTATGATTTTAACCTTTCCTATATATTTCAGGATATTTCCCCAGATGATGTAACTTTGACATTTAAGTGTTGCATGCAGTGCTTTTTGCGTTTTATGGTTTCCTGTTGTTTATTCGTAAAAGTGTTTTCTGTTAAAGTATTTATCAGGAGAGATTGATATATTTTCTTTAGAGATATTGCAGTTGCAAGTAATTTGTATATAAAATTAATTATTTTATACACCGATAAGACCATCTGTGTACATGAATATCGCCCCTTTTTTCCTTTTGTTGAGCAAATCGAAATTCAAGGAATACGACCAGTAACCATAGTATGCAAAACACACATTTTGCAATTCCAAGTAAAAAAAACAAAGTATAGAAATTGCTTAAACAAAAAGAGACAAAATATATGAGAGGAGATAAAAACGAATGAAAAAACATATAATTAACAATATTGGCATCTCACGAGACATCCACAGCTAGTTGGGTATTCAAACCACAAACCTAAAAATTTGATAAACCATGTTTCGACTAGAAAATAGATAGCGTTTCTGATAATTTTTGCTTTTGAAACTGTAAAAACTTATGTCTTAGGCTTTAAGAACAACTTTTAGTTTCTATTTGTGTGTTAACATTTTTTTCTTTCTTAGAACTGACAGTAACTTTTTTTATAGCTTTTAGCATCGCGACGGGTACCACATGTCGAGCAAAATCTGCCTAACCTCTGGATTTTTTTGTGCTTAGTCATTAGTTTTCAATGTTGTCTTTTAAGTATTACTGAGGTTTTTTTCTTTTTAAACCATGCTGTTGTCAGATTACTTTTGATTTATAAATTTTAATGTTCTTCTCGTATCTTTCACTTCTCGTATCTTTCACTTCTCTCTTACATTAACATTATATTTGCATTGTATTATTGATCACATACGTTTAACAGTAAACGAGTTTGTAAGGTATAATGACTTATGAACAAGAAATGAATAGAAAGTTGAAACTCCTTTATCAATTTCTGTAATGCCGTTTCTGATCACTTTTATCATCATATTTGAAGTTTTGATGATCTTGGCTACTGAACGTCCAATGACAAATAACCTGCACATCAGGGACAATAACGTTTTCCTGTAATATTAACTTTTACCGTAGCTGTTTTAAACAAGATCGACAGACTGAACAGAATCTTTACTTTTTTTTCACAAGGTCGGCTGCAAGACAAATATAACCCTACTTGGACTCGTTATTCGAACTCCGACTCTATCAGTTATTGTTTTAAGTTCTAAATTGTCCATTTTTAGCGAATAATACGCAAATACAAATTTTAAAGTCTTTGTCTTGACCAAATGATGTTGGAACTACAACAACACCAACAACAGAAACAGCAATCTGTATTTAAAGAGGGAGTCAAGTATGATAATAATGACCAATACAACTTGATAACATGTGATGAAAAAATAAACTTGATGACATAATCAGTTATACAGCTAGGTTGATTTCAATAGATGATCTGTTATTTTATATTTGCAAGAACTAACATTTGTAACATTTCTTAACGGGATTGGCAAATTATTCCACAAGAATGGTCCAGAATGCATGAAATATTTTCTGTTGTTTTGGTTTCGGGAGTATAAGGTTTCCTTAAACAGCATTTCTCAAGGGGTATGGACATCTGAACTTGGAACAGATGCCCTCTCTCACTTGAGGCAAATACGTTACCACGAGACCACTTAGCTGTCAATTGTGATTATGACTTCAATGTTTACACTATGTGACCTTATTCACAACTTATCATCAGTTTGTATCATAACGTAAGTGGTTTTACTTTGCATATTTTACATTTTCATTTTAATATTCAAATTGTTAATATATATTGACAACCTAGAGTATCCTTATTTTTATTATTGAAATATATTATATAATAAATAACAAATACAAAAGTTCACGTAAATTGATAAACAATGAAGTTGAACCCTTTTTTTACGTATAGATGTCTGAAAAACTTAACTTTATATATACTGAGTGCCAATGAAAACGCAACACTTTTGTTTTTCAAAAAAATCTTACAATTTTTATTTTATTTATATTAGAACTTTGTATAGTTGGTTTAAAATGACTTTTGAGACAATTGACGACAACTTTACGGTTGAGTGATTTTTGGAACAAATGCGAAGTAAGGACTATTTTGAACGGACATAAATCGAGTTCACCGCTTTTCAACATAAGCACCATTTTCACGATTTTGTCATTTAAAGCTTGGCTAATGTCATGAATTTTCCCGCCCTTATTGTAAGGAAACTGCAATAAACATTTGAGTAAATGCCAGGACTTTCTGACAACCAGCAACATGCAGTTTTGGGCATGATCCAATGAAGCCTATCACTGCATACAATTACGAGAAGACTGAAGTTGTTGCCTCTACAATAACCCAAATCATCAACAAATTCAACCAAAATGATCATTTAATGATAAGCGACATCCCGGGGTACAAAAAGCAAGAAACGCTCAGCCAGACCGATACATTTGGTCTTAGTCATATTCGATATTGACTCTGATTGGTGTACAAAGGTCACGAGAGTTCAATGGTGGTCACAGTAGATCCTTTGGAGCAATTTCAGTAAAGCACCATTGTGCAGAAATTGTTAAAAAGCAGCAAAGTCTTTTTTAGTGACATCTAAACGGCCGTAAGGCGTAAATATCGAATTCTGTAGACCAAAAATCATTCATTGTGTACCAAAAACCGTCAGTGGTGGTTTCAAAGACATGTGGCACCCATCTTGGCCGAAAGTCACGTGTTTCGCCCGATTTTGGTCCGATAGACCAAATTTTGCATCAGATTGGACATGGTTTAGACGATGAAAACCACCACCAATATCCTAAAGTCAGCTTGAGTTTGATATGCGGAACAAGTGGAACAACATTCCTCGAGATCACATTAAGCGTCCAGGATGATTAGTTCTACGGCGCTATCGAGATTGCGCTGCACAACGGGGTTGTAACATGTTTTGTTAGGACTGTAAGTTGATGATTCGACATTGGATGTTTCGTTTACCTATAGCGTCTGAAAGATGACAATGAGACATTTTTGTTTGATATCGATCTATTGTTAGAATTGTTAATTTTCAAGAACAATTTATTTTGAAAGATTATCATTTCTAATATAAATTTTATTTTTGAAAAACCAAGTGTTGCGTTTTCATTGGCACTCAGTATATATTGATTATATAAATTACGTATCTACAATAAAGCTACTGCAGATAAAAGATACAAAAGCATGCATATAAATTAAAATCGTCCCCATGAAATTATTTCATATTATGTTAACGCTATTTACCTGGTCGTCTCCACGCACAATACATCATAAAATTTATGTTTTTTTAATAAATGTATTGACAATTTTTAGGTGAATGTAGTTTTGTTCTCGATTTTATACATGTTTATTATATATAATTTCCGTGTATTGGTAATTTGTTGACATCATTGACCCTTACAACTTCCGAGAGGGCTTTTATTATCAATGGGAAGTTTTTAAATTCAATAGACAAAAAATTAAATCCATACAATTGTTATCATGTATATCGTATAGGTTTTTTGGTTTATTGTTGTCTACATTAATCAGACCGTTATTTTTTGTTGTTCAAGGTCTTATGGTGAATAATCGGGAAAACATGAACATGAACAACTGATAAAAAATTAGCATCTCTTTGATGGCATATTATAAAAATTGCATTGACTGGTTGCATTGTATTAATTTTGTTACAAACTTTAATTTATAGCAAGCAAACAAGTGACAATGGTACACATTTACAATTGTTTTAATTACAATAATGATATTTGAGTTATTTGACAATATATAATAATTTGTTTTACATCTACTTTCTGTCGCTCAATAAATCACATAAAAAATAAACAAGTTACATAATACAAAAGGTGACGAATTTGCAATTTTCAAATTCGTTTTACATATTTGATCACATGACAACTATAGATTATACAAATTATAAAGTAGTAGCAGAATTGATGTTGTAAAATTATAAGAAACCTTTATAACATTAAACATGAACATGCATGCAGAGTTTATAAATTTTCCATATATCTTTTATCAAACAAATGGAGATTATAAAACAACAGACTCGCCGCGATAAAGCCTTTTTGTGCTAATGCGGCGTAAAGCAAACAACAATCAATCAATCAATAAAACAACAGACAATACTTGTTCTACACCATACATTATTCCCTTTTGCATCTGGAATTTTATACAGCATATTGTCACACTCTAGAAAGCTTTCAAGGAATGTTATAGTTTTAGGCGTTTTATTACTTTTCCTACCCTTTTGTGTGCCTTTCGAAGGTTATCTTGAGAACTATTCTTAATTAGCTTAACGAACTACAAATATAGAAACCTCTAGATTTAAATTGATCAAAACTGGCATCAATAAAGGTTATCAGTTGTCCTGCTCAATTAATCTTGATATCTTTGTTTTAAACAGGTTTATAGTATGTGCACATTGATACACTGCCGATGTTTCTTTATTTTTATGTTATCTACGAAAGCCCAGAAGGATCATGCGAGATCCGATATTCGAAATTCGAGATTCAAATATCTTGATTTCGAGATTCGAAATTCGAAATTCTATATCCAGCGTAACCAATCAGAAGAAAGCTTATAAGTTTTGAAATTTTTTAACCAATGAAATATCTTATCACAGAAAAAACTAACAAAATGTAGCGACTGAATAAATATCCCGCGTATATCAAAATTAACCACATTAACAAACATGTGGGTAAACTTTCCACAAATGCAAAGATTCCCATCACCAACATACTTAAATTTCTTTTCGTTGAGACTTGGGTTTTTTCCCCTTTGATACTATTTATAAGTTCTAGGTTGGTTAGTGAGAGTAGTTGTATGACAAGTTCTTGTTTTGGTTATAAATATAGATGGGTAAAATATGCTCGTGAAATACTTTGGCGGTTTAAAAGGTGGGGTCCCGTTATATTATATAAAGAAAATTTGCGGGCGTCATTTATCGAAAGTGCTCGCTCACAGTAACTACGACAGTTTTGCAGTTTATTGTGTCATAAGAATGTGTACATATATGATTATGAATTGTT
This sequence comes from Mytilus trossulus, assembly GCF_036588685.1. Classification (NCBI taxonomy): domain Eukaryota; kingdom Metazoa; phylum Mollusca; class Bivalvia; order Mytilida; family Mytilidae; genus Mytilus; species Mytilus trossulus. The sequence continues at coordinate 1,636,924 of NW_026963315.1, read as the reverse complement.
TAATTATAGTCCATTTAAATGTATGGGACAAATGTGTTTGTATTTATAATATGTTGGTTTATAATGTTATTAAACATTGCTTACTAGAAAAGAAAAACGAAGTTACTGCGAGCAACTAAACCTATATCTAGAGTTTTGTTTTATTTATTATACCAAGGATTTAGTAAAGAAATGTTTTAAATTCGGACGAGCATGGCGAGGGAGAATTTAAATTCTTAAACCTCAAAAGTTGACACCGTTTTTATAGAGTCGTAATGACTAATTGCCTTTTTTTACTAGAAATATATATATAATTAATTAACGGTGTTCGGGATTTTTTAGCTAAGTTTTATTTTAGCAAGGGTCCCTTCTCAAAAGTTTCCCTATTTAAAAGTCTTGTTTTTGCTAGCTCTGTTACTAGTGTAAGTGGAATTTCCCTTTGTCTAAAATTATTTGACAGAGTACTGCATCGTTTAATCTTGTGTTTTACATCTTTAATGTTTTGCAGTTTCCAACTTATCATAGCCTCTATTTATAAGTTTATTATCCAAAGTCGAAAGATGTTTGTTGAGATCAGCGTCGTTGTTATTGTTTCTTATGTGACGAATTGTTAGAAGTATTAGGCTATGATAAGTTGGAAACTGCAAAAAAACATTAAAGATGTGAAACACAAGATTAAACGATGCACTACTCTGTCAGATAATTTTAGACAAAGGGAAATCCCAGTGGGCACTCAACGTTGAGACAACGTTGAAATTTGGTTGAAATCTGGTCGTGACGTTGATCGACCTAAATTCAACGTTGATCTAACGTCATGGTATTCAACGTTGACTTCACAACGTTGTTTCAACGTTGAATTTACGTCGTTAAAATCAACGTTTAAACAACAACGTTAATTCAACGTTGGGTTAACGTCAGTCAATCGCGACAGAAAAATCTTATTGTCAAAATTGAGGGTACAGATATATTGGATGAGCAGATCGAACAAGGAGCAGTGCTGCAGTATTATAAACGATTTGATAATAAGTGTCTAGTCTAGAATTTATAATACTTATAAGGGGGTCCACTGACTGCCATAAGAGTGAGGACCGTGAGGGGGTTTCCTCCTGTCATGCTTCCATGATCCCTATATAATCAATCATTTTTCCCACAAAAAAGGGGTAGGCCGAATTGCATTGTTTAGGCATGGAAAGGAGTTTTGGACAAGAACAAGTGGTCAGGAGACAACACCAATAACAAATCGGCTTTTTTCAAATTAATTTTGTTTCGTGTTTATTTTTAAAAAAATCAATTCTTACCAATTATTAAGAAGATCTAATTTTGATTTGATAATTTTGTATATTTTGGGAGATCTCAAAACCTGTTCATGCTATTTTATGTATATCTGTATAAATATGATATATTCTTATAGTTTATATTTTTTTTTAAATCAAATTGATTTTTTTAAATGTTTTCATTCAATTAAATAAATAGGTGAAATTATTTGGTATTTTTATTTAATTATTTTTACCGACTGATATTTAATATATAAACTTTTGAAAAATATCATCGATGTACAATGTAATCATAATAAGTTTTTAAATTTTCGCGGTTTTTCAACTGGAGTTAATATTTACATTTGGATGCGCACGCAAGCACGCGCACCTCTTTTTAACATCCGTTTAGAAAAATTTGAAAATCATCCTCGAGAAATTATCGCACCAGACTGATGAACAAATAGTGAACAACTGCGTCTAACGAATTTAAAGAAGATAGAAGACTTTTCTGTTTAAACCTCGTTATTAGCGTAAGTCTATTTTACAGTTAAATTAATGAAGAATCATATTATAAACAAACACATTTAAATTATTTATCAGATTATCTGCATATGTTTACCTTCACAGAAATTATGACAAGGTCTTATCTTACTGAATCTGATTCAGTTTCATGTCAAAACAGTGTAATGATTTGATTGCATATATCCTCTAATTAGCAAACTAACATAAAACATATCTAGCCATGCACAGAGTCAGTAATATCAGAAAAAGGGGGAGGGGTGTCATCGAAAACTAGCCATTCGTTCCAATACAACTCGATATGGTGTGTCTGACACACATAGAAATGGTCTGCTCTTAAACACTTATTTTTCTTTAAATATCTCTCATCTTTGATAGTTTTATCTGTATATGAACATTATGGTTATTGCAAAACACAGATCTGGTTTACAGGATTCATGCTTTTGTCTTGTTATTGATGCAAGCTGGTACACTTGTTTCAAATGAACATGTTGTTTTCTATGATTTAAAATATTTTTTTTATAATTGGTAGAATTTGATAACATTTCAGGCTTGTAAAAGTACACAACTTTATTTATGTAATTCAAATTTATGTTATTTCTTTTCCATGCTTTCAGATGCTGTTCTAGTCTGCCACAAAGAGACACCAGAATCCAAAATATCCGAGCAGTGATCAGGACCTTTGAAGTGTACCCCACAGAGAGCAGAAGGAGTTTCTAGGCCAAAAGAATGAATCATTAAAACAAAATAAATTTTTCATTTTGAAAACCTCTTTTTTTTAAATTTCTATAGTTAATTTAGTGCCAGTAAAAAAGGCAGTGAAATTTAGAAATACGTTATTTGGTGCATCTTTTTTCCCCGGTTTGCTCAATTGTATCGGGTGTATAGATAATGATTGAATGAGTAAACAGCTTGGTGATGGTATGGTTTGTTCCAAATGCCTTCAAGATAAATTAAAAAAAACATACGGTATACCCTCAAAAAGACAAATTTCAGATCATCAAGTATCAATAAAAAAGAAAAAAAGACAATAAAAAAGAAGTAAATACATGAAATTTCGGATTACAAAAACTTAAAATGAGAACATTTTATTTTATTTTAATGGTCCTGCTATGTATTCACATAAAACAAAGAAGGCTTTTGTGTCACTGTGTGAAATTTGCTGCATTTACATGATTTTGTTTAAGTTGGAAAACTTGATCAACCAGAATCAAACTAGTGTGTTAGTAAGTTTTTCCTTTTTCCATTGCTTTGAGAAATTGATGTGCTAGAAAAGTAAGCTTTATTAAAATTGATATATTTGGTTTCAAATAAAATTTTGATATTGTAACTGTCTCTTCTCTTCGTTTCTGATTGTTATTGTCTACTATTCTCTTTTGGAGTCCCTTGTTGAGAAAGGAACTGTTGATGGACACTAACTTGAAAGTGGCTTTTTCATTTCAATATTCAGGTATCTTGTTATTGTATTTGACCACGTGCCAAAAAGGATTAATGTACACCCAAAACCATAACTTCAACCAACCTACAAATGACCCAACTACAACCTATCTCGACCTGATTTCAATCTAAACCAGACCTGATTTCAACGTAAACCCGACCTGATTTCAACCAAAACCCGACCTGATTTCAACGTCACTGGACCCGATTTCAACATGTTATCAATGTCATTACAACGTTGAAACTGAAACGTTGATTCAACGTCATTACAACTTTCAAAACTAACCTAAGTTTCAACGTTGTAACAACGTTGAAGACTGACTTTGGATCAACGTTGATACAACGTTTTGTGCCTGCTGGGATTCCACTTACACTAGTAACTAAATATAACCCTACAGTTATAAATCTTAACAGAGCTATTAAGAAGCATTGGCAAATTTTGCAAAGAGATGAATATTGTAAAACAATATTTAAACAGATGCCTATCATTGCGTATAAACGCAGTAAAAATTTAAAAGAGCACCTAGCAAAAACAAGACTTTTAAATAGGGAGACTTTTGAGAAGGGACCCTTGCTAAAATAAAACTTAGCTAAAAAATCCCGAAACACCGTTGATTAATTTTATATATATATATATATTTCTAGTAAAAAAAAGGCAATTAGTCATTACGAATCTATAAAAGTCAAGTCTTGAGGTTTAAGAATGTATGTTGGTGATGGGAATCTTTGCATTTGTGGAAAGTTTACCCAAATGTTTGTTAAAACACATTTCATTGGTCTAAAGTAAATTCACAAGTTTTCATCTGATTGGTTACACTGGATATAGAATTTAGAATCTCGAATCTCGAAATTAAGATATGAATCTCGAATTTCGAATGTCAAATTTCGAACTTCGGATATTGAATCTCGAATTTCGAATATCGGATCTCGCATGGTCTTTCTGGGCTTTCGTAGTTATCTATAAAAAGTATTACAAAATACAGAATTCAAATTCAAATTTTAAAATGTTGAAGTCCATAAACGAACAAAATCAAATGATATATATCAACGGACCAAGGAAAAAATCAACTGACATATTCCACGAACAAGCATTTTCTAGAGAAACTTTTTTTAAAGCTAGCTAAACCTCTCACTTGTATGACACGTGTTTATTGTTCAATTATAATTACAAGTACTACATGTACAAACAGACACAATTTTTCGTATTTTTTTATGTAGATTAGACCGTTGGTTTTCCCGTTTGAATGGTGTAACACTAGTAATGTGCAGGGCCCTTTATAGCTTGCTGTTCGGGGTGAGTATACGCTCCGTATTGAAGACCGTACTTTGACCTATAATGGTTTTCATTTATAAATTGTGACTTGGATGGAGAGTTGTCTTATTGACATTCATACCACATCTTCCTATATCTACTAACAATATGTTTATATGACCATTATTGGGATCCAGAGGCTAAAATTATGTAAGCATACATCACGGAAATTTAACGTGACTGACGAACCATTTCGAACAAAGCAGACCAACTTTGATAAAGAAAGTGTATATTGTGTGACTATGTTAACACGTCATCTCATCTGTATTGCAATCTGTTTCTTTTTAATGAAAGTGCACGTGTTTGAAATCTCAAATAATAAAAAAATTAACACCGTATGCATGAGAATAACATAAACACAATATACAACAAAGGTTTCCCCTTTTATCAGTTTTTAACTTCTCGGAATACCAATCTAATGTTCCTTTTGTAATATAAAAAAAACATAATTTACATAATAAGCTGACTTCCTTTTTTCTCTGTTTGTGCATGTTATTGTTTTGTGAATACATATTCAATTTTCTATGCGATTGTAGATAAATAGCCATGGTGCTCTATCACCCTGATCACCTTTCATTGTTTGACTTGTAATAGGGAAAACCACAGTATTTGCATATACGCTAGTTAAAGTTGTGGTGCTAACGTTACATGTCTTTAATTCATGAATATGATTTTGAGCTAAGTTTATTGGTTCGTATGTTTTTTCAGATCCATCTGTTTTCCTTGATAATGAGTCATTGGTAGAACTGATGCTTGAAGTTGCTGATTGGATTGAATGTGTATCAATGTCATAGACACTAGCTGATGGCATGGTATTTCCAGCATTCTTTCTATGTTCCTGAGTAGGATTTTGATCCAGGTTTATTGATTGGTATGTATTTTCAGATCCTTCTGTTTTCCTTGATAATGAGTCACTGGTAGAACTGTAGCTTAAAGTTGGTGATTTGGTAGAACTTGTATCAATGTAGGTCCTAGAGAAATTCATTACAGACGTTCGGCATCTTGTATCGTCACGCAAGGTCTCAATGTTAACAACATTATAGTCAATGATGCCTATTTCATCATACTGAACCTCTCGAGGAACGTCCAAGAAATCCTCCGATGCTTTCTTACGTGTTTTGTAACAATAAATATTTGAACAGATTAGACATACAAGAATGCCTCCTATAAAACTACCTGATAACTTCCAAAAGTCATTATTCATTGTCGAAGTACATGAACAAGGAATATCTGAAAGAAAATAATGTGAAGATTTCAATTATCTACAGAAAAAAAAACTACGGAGCCCAAAGGCAAATTTAAAACGGAAATTCCTAAACAAATGGCAAAATCAAAATCTCACCAATCACACCAATACTCAAATGATAAGAAGACTACTTTTGCCGAATCATCTTCTTTAATCAAACATCTAAATATGCCAAACAATGCAGTTCCAATGTCAATAAAAAGAAATTCGCTACTCAGTTTTAATATGACAAAAGTTGGAACAAAAAGACAAAAAAAATAATATGTGCTTGCATTTGAAATATTAGCATTTGAAGTTTTGGAGAGAAAATATCCTCTTTTGATTTTCCATAGCTTTATCATTGACAAGTTTATGTTCTCAAAAAAAAATAATAACAACGATTTTATAAGACTTTTAAAGATGACTTATAATGAAACATGTAAATGATTTGTAAAAAAAATGGGGGTCAATGATCAAAATGATTTACGGCTTTCTAATAATAAAACCAGAGAATTCGAAAATCCGACAAAAATGCCAAAACATGACAAGCGGACATCCTAAAACGTATCCGCATTTAAACAGATTTAGGTCAAAAATTGAGGACAGCGATTAAAAACTCATAATCCTAAAATAGTTTCGTTGAATGTGATATATGTTATAAACTCATATGATAAAAGTTTGTTTTAATGCATTTAACTTAAAATTAAAGTTAATCAAACTTTGTTCAAATTGGTAATAAATTTCTTACTTATCATGACCATCATTATATTTGATGTAAGGTCAACATTTGCAAATGTTGTGTTAACATATTACATATAACAAGAAATTAAAACAATTAATTGGAAGTCATTACACATTTCCTTATACTTTAATTTGCTACAGATTCATTGTTAACTTATTAAACAAAATTCACACCAAAGAAACCAGAGTTCAAGAAATGCAGTTTCGATGTTAATACTGGTGACCTTGTTAAGAAGTTTCGGATGCATACACAGTAACGCTTTTGTATGTGTTTATTGACTCGAGGGCATACAGAGCATATACTTGTTTAATTATTTGTTTTTAATTCTATACGTTCATTACTTCTACATGTTCTATGTTAACTGAATAGTCAAATACTGATGACTTAATCAAACGATCACAGTGTTCATTAATTCTATACGTTGCAAGTTAAAAAATGTTATAGTGTTTTTAGTTTAGAGTTTATTGTGATCACACAATACTGTGTTTACCAATTCTTTTCATAAACTGTTTTGTATAGTAATTATCTTACATTTGGGCGGCCTGAAAATCACTTATTTCACCAAATCCGAATATTAGATTTGTTATACACATGAATAGATGAACATTTTGATTTAACGACTTTAAACTTAGAAATTTTAATGTGTTGAAATTGTCTTTATGCAGTGTTCGGTGTTAATATGATAAACACGTTTATATATAATGATTTTGATTCAGTGTAAAATGACAAGGAACTCTTGTTTTTGATCACCTTCTGTCATTTGTGTTGCGTTTGTTTCCCAATCTGTAGTAGCATTTAAAACAGAATTGCTTCCTTCGTCGTACATTATTGTTCTACTCGGTGACGTATCTGAAGTAAACAAAAAGGTATTATTTATTATATTTATTGTAACTAAACTTGCTTAAAGAATATAGTTATGTCTTTTAGATAACAATTAATACCCTTTATAATAAATTTTTATCACATAATATTAGAGTGTCATCACTTTTTTTGTGTTTTATATTCCAAATACTTAATTACAACATGAAGTTCACCTTGCACAAAACTATGTATTTATTTACAATATATCAAAATCAGATACAATTTTTAAAAAAAATATTCCTTTTGCAGTATATGTCTTCCTCTTATGCTCCGAGAAACTGTCTGTTAACCAATCCCAATCTCAATGTGTATATATTTACTTAAAACATCGCCATTGTAGCCGCTAGAAGGTTTCATCCCCGGTGGTATCAACAATTCAGTGGCCAACACTCAATGAAGTGTTCACTTATTGTATAGAATTACTGTTTATAACATGTTAATTTATCGATAGTGTTGTTTTTTTACTTCAAGTAAAGACATCGGTAGGTTCATTTGATACATTGCATTGTAATCGGCACAAAAATACTCCGTTCTAATTTATTGAATATACATGCAAAGAGAACAATATCTTGCAAATACTTAATTGAACTTTTGCCTTAAAAGGTATTATTGATATTAACAAATTCTAAAAAAGACATATGAAACATAAAACAGTTACGTCTTGTTAAGTTAAGTTATTTTACATTTATTTTCTTGTTATGAATACAAAACCGTACATTTTGAATGAAATTACGTGCAGAAGCCCTTAAACTATTCACATGCAATTCAGACATTTCAATGTGTAGCTGGTTTGTAACGGAAAGAATCTTCTTAATATTCATGCTACAACTCTTTATAACTTTATTGCATGCATATATAGGTAATCAAGCAACCTTAAAAAAGTTTACAGGAATAGGAATTTGAGGTTACCCTATTAATGATTGAAAGACATTATTTGTCGTATTGCATTACTGGTATAATAGAGTATAATCAAGCTTATTTAAGATATAATACAAACCTTTCAAAGAGACGTTAAACTTAGTCTCGTGAAATCCTCCATTATTTACAAATCTGCATACATAAAAACCAGTATTCTCTTGTCGAAAATTAAAGATATTCAAATCATAGTTTCTGTCATTACTCTGAATGAAGTATTGTGACCGGTTTAGTTTTGGGTTTTTGTTATTGTTTGAAAAATAAACAATACTTTCTGTCGATGCATTGTTGAAAGCTGGGCCTAGCCAGGATCTTGCATTTCCAGAGCCGCAACATTTCAAGACGACTTTTTCTCCTATTTGAACACCTACTGGGACTACATCATTCATAATGCCTGAAAATCAAAAATGTAAGAACAAAACGTTAAGTCGTGCTTAAGTGCAAAGATAACCGAATATAATTTTGACAACTTCATTACACGTTTTTTGGTCAATGAGATTGAAGATCCTTTCATGTTCCGAACTATCATTTTTGTGCGTACCATATAAAGGGTTGTTCCATTCATTAAATAATAATATACATTACAATACAGGTTTTCTAAGAATTATATGTAATTAAAGATTATTTTCGTCCAAAATCACCATAAGTAATCATTTGATAATAATAACATAATGTGTACTAACAACGGAACAGGCATGCATTCACAGATAACCGAGTCACTTTTGATGTTGGATGATATTGTCTGAATCAAACAAGAAAGAGGTAGAACAATGTAATCTGAAAGTAGGAATATCACGCATTCATCTATGTTTAGTTTTTTTCCTCGGTGAGATATGCAAACAGGGATATTCAAAGGCATAAGACGCGTCAAATACCATCTATTAGTTTTCGTAATTTTATAATTGATTGATTTTGTATTTCTCATTCGCAGGCTTTTTATTCATATGATTCTATGTTAATATATACCTGGCACCATTTGTATAAAAACTGTAATCACTATCATTATGATCAAAGAGAAGATTGGTGGCATTTTGTGACAAATTTCATTCGTCAAATCTGCAATATGAGAACCAAGAATAACTGTAGATATCACGAAGTGTCATTTCATTTAGTTTTATTTATATTTAAAAAAGAAAAAAGGAAGAAAGTTTCTCATAATATTCAAGCGTAAGAGTGGCCATTTGAAATAAATAAAGGCAACACATTTCACAATGGGATTTTCGTGTAAAACATATACTTAATTAATAGAGTTTTATTTCTTTTTATCGTCAATGACTTAAAATATAACCGAAAGTAAATGATCTTTCAACAGAGAGATGTTTAAGCTATTTAAAAGAAGTTGTTTAATAGCCTGCAATTGTGTATCTTTATTACAATATTGTTTAGTAAGTGTTTCAATAGAAATAAGAAGATGTGGTATGAGTGTCTATGCGACAGCATTGCAAGTCACAATGTGTATAACGTAAACAGTTATAGGTCATTGAACGACCTGCTACACGGATCCTTGACTTCTACCGTTTTATCAACATTTAAAAGCCTTTTAAAGTCATCAAAGATAATAGAAGTACAATATTAAAACATCGGACGCGCGATTATTCTTCACCATACATCAGAACTAGTTGAAGAGCCAACTCAAAAACACAGTTACGAGAGTCAAATCGCTTTAAAAGATATCAAACCAGGTATCACAGTGTATATGGGTTGCTTTTAGAATTTCATCCTATAATTTAAAGATGCTTCATAGTAATTCAAATGTACATTTGTTCGACCTTTTGCTAGATTAAACAATTAAGAGCAGTATGATAACAAAAATAAGTTAAGCTCCTGGAACTATAAAATAACAACCTCAAATGAATGGAGATGCGACACAAAAGATTGTATAATAACTCATAATTCTATATTAATACCATTTAATGCACTTTACCATTTATATATATGTGTATTATATTTCCACATTGACACTATTAATTAACAGGTTTTTCATAATACAAACTAAAAGGCAGATTATAGTGAATTGGAAAATTTAGTTTTTGTCGTTTGTTTATATTAAATTGTGTATTGTTTTATTTCCGCCTATTGACCTTTTAATATCGTTACAAACATTAAAAACTTCCTGTTGATACTGGTCAAGAGTCTGATCTTTTTTTTAATCATATTATTCAAAACACAAATAAAATTTATGCCGTTTTGACTACGTTTACCCTAAAACATATCGTGCAATATTGTTTCCATTCCAATATCATTGGTACATTAAAACGTTTATGGTTCCATAAAAAACAAAACATGTATGCTCATGAATTGTTAACAAGCAGATACTATGTCATTTAAAGATTTTATCAGTTAATTCTATTCTACACACCTAGTCGTTCAAAAATAAAACAAAAATACATATTGCTCAATTTCAAAATAAAAGGTTTTAGAAAGACTGATTTACATTGATACTACTAGCTATTATATATAAAAAACGAAACCAAAAAACAAGAAAAAAGATAAAGGGTCATTGTGCTTGTTTTTGTAATAAAGGAAATTGAAAATATTTGAAGCTAAATGATACTCTCTAGACTTTTCATATACTTAAAAAAAACATTTGCATCTTTTTTTCAAGCAAAAACTACGTAAAAAAGAATTTCATCAGATTTTCAGAAATGGATTTTAAAACTAGATGTGATAAAAAGTTAAAAGAAAAGTAAGGCTTAATTGCCAAAATTGGAAATGGCATAGTTGAAACGAGAGTATTCCGAATATATGACCAAAAAGTTGGTAGAGTGATCTTCTTTTATTCAATCAACAATGTTTAAAGCGTATACAAAAAGACAAACACAAAAAGGCTCATGTATTTCTGAAGTTACAGGTTACAGAAAACGAAGAGGTTATCTAAAAAATTTAAAATGTTGAATAGGGGCGAAAGATACCAGAGGGACATTCATACGCATTACTCAAAAATGAACTGACAACAAACCAGTTTATTGATTACCGATTCACACGGGAAGTTTTTAATGTAGCAAACTGTCGCAAAAGGGTCAGTACGCGGAAATAGATAAATACAAACGTAAAAAAATCAATTTCCGATTTCTCCTTAATTCAAATCTGTCAAACACTTCATAGAAAACGAAAACAGAATAATATTGCCCAACCTCGCCTTAAGAACAATAATGCTCGTATGTGCTCCGAAAGGTTAAATAGATCCTGCTAAATATTTATAGATGTCATCGTATGACTCTTAAAGTTGTGTGTTGTCTATTGTAATCCATTCAATTTAATCAAATGGCTGCTAATATGGTTAATCTTAAAAGTTAGGACTATATAGTCGTATCCGTTATGATATACAGAAATAAAATGATTTGGTATGGGTGCAAACGAGACAGTTCTCCATCTACATACAATGTGTAAAAAAAATCAATTACAGGTCAATGTATGGGTTTCAAGACGGAGTCTTGAATAAACTCATCATAGATACCAGGACTAAATTTTGTATATATACGCCGGACGCGCGTTTTGTCTACAAAAATCATCAGTGACGCTCGAATCCCAAAATTCTGAAAAAGTCAAATAAAGTACGAAGTTGAAGAGAATTGAGGACCAAAATTCCTAAAAGTTTTGCCAAATCCAGCTAAGGTCATCTATGCCTGAATTTGACTCACATTGATCAACAAACTATTAATGGCCCTATCATGACTATTGGAAAGCAATTCAAACAGAAACACCAACGGTCTAATTTATATTATAACCGATAACGAGAAACGCTTATACACCACATCAACAAACAACTACCACGAAACTACACGCTGCTGGCTTTAGAAAGGTGCCAACAAATACAGCAGGTTAGAACGTTTAACATGGTCCAGCTTTCACATAATGCGTACGTTTAATGTTGGTGATGATTTCAAATGTTTAACCAATTATGTATGAAAAAAAACCAATGCGGATCCATAATCTTAAATAGACAGGAATCAACATCTTAATGTATTCAATAAAAATACATGTATATGATCATATCGACCACTGAAATATATTTTACAATTAATTTTGAGTAGGAGTAACACATAAGTGATCGAAAATTCTATTTGGCCTTTTTAAACTTTTGATTCTAGCGTCACTGATGAGTCTTATCTAGACATGCTAGACGAAACGAGCACCTGCCGTTAAAATTTCCAATCCTGATACTATGATGAGCTTATCTATACACTGATTCAATTTGGGTCGGGTCGCGTATGTTTTTAATCAAGTTAAACCTCAAAGTTTATACTGCCTATTCTCTGAGAGTATATACAACCTCTCTGTATTTTTTCTGCACTTTGTTAAAGTGTACGTAGCATATACATATTTAGCATCTATAATTCATCACCTTAAAGTAAGCCAAGATATTAAATGCGTGATCATGATGATATTCATCCATTTCTACACATAATGCCATGAACAGTTTGCCCATTAAAAGATACAGTTAGATGATAAAGCACCGTCAACAATCAAATATTTGAGGTAAGGAATGCAATATACAGTTGAAAACATGTGTATCATTTCTCCATATCAATACAGTTTAAGCCATTTATCAACAAGTCAGCCGTACCAATACCGATGGACTTTCGAAACGCTACACTCGTTTTTTTTATTTTTTCAATTTAACAATATACATTACGCATGAAATACTAGATTGAATATAAAGTTGATTCATTTCTTTATCGTCTAATGAAAGTTGAAATTCGAAAGTCGAATTAATTACGTCACACCTAACATTTAAATCATGTGGTATGCAAAACATTCCTGTGATTTCTTTATTATTGGTCGTGCGAATCGTCAAAGGCAATTACATCTGTTTAAAAAAATCACTAAATGATTGACACAAAGGTGAACCAATTCTGTTGGGAATGGTTTCAGTCAAGTTATTCCCTTCCTGATTATGCCCATTTTCACCAATTTCAGTTTGTTTTTTAAGTAATATGGTGACACTGAAACCTTTAAAAACAATACTAAAGTGAATTATGTGGCATTTCAGCATACGGAAAATATTACTGATGTAAATCTGCCAGTCATGACATCCAACAATTTGGAAATAATCTGACGTTGTAACTGTACTTCTCTTTTGCAAATAACGTTGCCGTATTTGATTAAAACGACGTATCGTTAAACTACAGGTTGTCTTGATCCATAGGTGGTCACTTACGATTTAAGACAATTTGATTGGAAGTGTCAGGGACTTAAAAGAGATTTTAAAGCGGGACTTTGTTCTCAAAAGAACGTGCACTAAATGATGTCTCTAAATTTCTAATGATTTGATTTTAATTTTCTTTCGTAGTCGAGACCAAAAAAAATATAACAAATGTTTGCTGATTAAAACTAGGCAATATTTCCAAGAAAATGTTTAACGAAGAAAAGGTCCCCAAAAAATAGGTATGCGCTTTTGTTTAGTGTCAAGAAATTCATGCGACGTCAGAATTCCGCAATAGTTGATTGTCTGAGGAAAGATAGGTATAGCTTTGTCAATTCAAAAAGGAGTTCAGGAAGCATTATAAACAATGAAATGAATATAAATCATGATTTGATGAAAATAGTTTACAAAACATGTGTCGCGTTTTAAAGTCCGTCGGTATATTTAGGTATAAATATAACTTTCAACAAGTTGTTTTTAATATTAAAAATTACAGATGAACTTAAGGAAAGATATGAACAAGATAACCCTTACATTAAAATGTCTGTCATTAAGATGATTGTATATAAAGTTTGTCTGAAAAAAGATTAGGGATACTCAAATTCAAGTCGAAAATATGCCGACTACGCCATGGGTAAAAAAGAATTAAAAACAAAAATACATGAAACAGAACATATAAAACTAAAGACATGTAGCAACACGAATCCAAACAATTTGTTCATGAAGTGACATTTTAAGATCAATGCTCTATTTAATGTTTTTAAAGTAACAACGCAGAAATAAATCAAGTCGATAGAACTGCTTGGAATCCTATTTTAGATATATTAAAAAAATGGAAAACAATAATAATTTGATGCGTCTGATGATCTTTTCTGGATTTACCTTCATCAGGAACGCTCGAAGCCAAACATTTGAAATCCGAAGAGGTTTAAGTACCGAACCCTTTGAAGAGCTATATGACAAAAAATAACTTAAATAAATAGTATAATTCATCTTTAGTCAACTTTGCCTGAGGGAGTTGAAACATATACGAACCCTATTTTATTAATGAAAGAATCATTGACTTTTCGTGCAATCTTTTTGCAGACACTACTGATACTGACAATGATGTTTGTTTATAATGGAAGTAGTATTATCTATATATCAAAAATAAACCATAGGAATACACTAATTATAACATTATTATCTTGTCTTACCACGGAAAGATCCTTTCTTCGGTTTTCTGATGACTTTACTATCCCTCAAACATTTTCATAAACGGAAAGTTGAATCTAAGTATTTATCCTTAGAGAATGTAACATAAACGAGAGCAAGTTTCAAGATCAAATCAACATACCAAGATGACCTGAGTTAACTAGAATTCGTTAACTGTTTAGTCTCGACAATTGAAACACTAGTTACATGTGTCGTCCTTTTGATTCTGAAAAACTATTTAAAGGATCAACAATCATTTTTTTCAGTCTTTCTATTAATAATCAGATTAAATGTAGTATTGCCCTCAAAGTTTGAATGCAGTCAATACAGGTCTGTTTATTATATAATCATAAGTGTGCTAAACTCATACACATGAAGATCAAAGTAAATCGTATGAAAAACTACTGAACAGTATCGTTTAGAACAATAACTCTACCATGTTCTAGACCGAAATAACATTTTTTGTTTGCAAAAGTTGAATCTAAGTATATATACTAAGAGAACATAGCGTAGACGAGAGCAAGTTTCAAGACAAAATCAACATACAAAAATTACCAGAGTTAACTACAAATCGTTAACTTTATGATCTCGGCAATTTTAATACTAGTTATCATAATTCATTCCGAATAGCTATTAAAGGCATTAACACTATAAAAACTAAATCAGTTTTTCTATCACAATTTGTAGATTCATCATCTACGGTTAAATGTAATGCTGCCTTAAAGTTTGATTGCAGTCAATACAGATATGTTCATAATATGTTCAGAAGTGTGTTTGACTTGTACACATGAAGATTACAGTAGGTCGTACTGAACAGTATAGTTTAGAACAATAAATCTACCATGTTCTAGACCGCCCTTAGTGAAATAACATTTGTTTTTGCAAAAATGTTGTTAAGGAAGATCATAAGTAACGGTTTTTTTAAAGAGATTTTTCTTATATTTTGATAAAATGAAGTTTTACTATGCTTTTCTCAAAAATTTAATAAAAAGTATGGGTCACCGCGTTATTTTTCAAGCTATGGGTCGTTAAAAATTGCATAAATTTGGTTAAATTGTTCATGCAAAAACACATAAGAGTGCATAAGAAAAATTCTATGAAATATAATTTTGAAATAAATTGTGAGAAGAAAGGTTTCATAATATGTTTTGTTGAAATAAATAGAAAAGATGGTGTCACCGAACTTGTTTTCTTGCAACAAACTTTCCCTATTAGCCCAGTATAAATTTTGCACTTATATAGTTATCTCCCCTCAAATGGCTCATTTGAAAAAAAAATGATTTTAAAAAACAAAACAAAAATCATTTTTTTTATTATTTTGAATAATAGAATAAATTAACAAGTTTGTCTTATAAAAATAAACAGTCTACCCATTAAATTGCAAATCTGTTTCCCAATTTGCTGATTTGGGCAAAAAACTAGACTGATTGTTTACTGTGATTGTACAATCCAAGATGGCGGTATACCATGTATCTGGCCACAGACCACAACTGATTTCCTCTATCAGCCCTATTATATATCCAAAATTCAGAAAGATTGAAGCAATCACTTTACAAATTTAGCCAATACACACCCATACCCCTAATGACAAGTCAAGAGATGTTCCAAAAACTGTAAATATGACCTTTTTGCACTTGGCCTAATCACTAATTCCATATCAAAATCAGTTAAAATACAACATATTTAAAAATACAGATGGGTGCGGTCCTAACCTTGACAAAAGTTAACTTAGAGTTAACTTGTTGACTGCTTTCTAAGTTAACTTGAGAATTTTTAAGCAGTCAAGCAAGTTAACTTCGTCGTCGGTGGACCAGACCTACGGTCTGCTTTTTTAGGACTGCTGCAGACCTATCGACAAGTCTGCTCCAGACCAGACCTGTGGACAAGTCTGCTTTTGACCAGTCCTGAGGACAGGTCTGCCCCAGACCAGACCTGTGGACAAGTCTGCTTTTGACCAGTCCTGAGGACAGGTCTGCCTCAGACCAGACCTGTGGACAGGTCTGCTCCTGACCAGACCTGAGGACAGGTCTGCTTTTGACCAGACATGTGGACAAGTCTGCTATTGACCAGACCTGAGGACAGGTCTGATTATGGCAGATTATCGTTATAAGAGTTTTCTTATCAGACTTGAGCTTTCATTAAAATATGTAAACAACATTCGTATTGTTTTTCCACAGATATCATTTATTATTTACTCGCTAGACTCTACTAGATATTATACAAATGCTCTCTTTTATTTGATATACATGTATTCTTATATAAATAAAAAATGGCTATACGATCACACAGAGTTTTTTTATTAGAAGGCGGATAGAAAGGTTATCCAACGCATCGGAACAATATTCTTATATCACGGGATATCGGCAACATTGTCTACGTTACTTCGTTCCCCGTTGTTTACCTGTCCCTTCTAAATTTTACTTTATGCATACATTTATACTTGCATGGATATTTCATTGATATTCAACTTGTTTTCATTGGATTTACTATTCTATTTCCCGCAGAATATTCTAACAGAAATTGTACAGTGTCCGTAAGCATACGGTGTGGTAAAACTATCAACAATCTCGTCAAATTCGTCAGATTTGTCATTGCCGATATTTATATGGGACGTCCTAAAATTATACTCAATGCGCATTTTAATGAAATAGTTGCCACTTGACGTTTAACTATAATCAAAATCAATCAACCGACATAATAGATTCCAAGAAGAGAACCTGGTATACTTTTTTTTATTTAATCATTGTAAATAGTACAAATGAATTCAGACATGTCAGTGTTGGTACGGATTCGTTGTGATGATGTGGCATATTATTTTTTTTACACGTACACCATCATGAACTCCTATATATGATGTGACTGTTATTATGAATAAAGAGATGAAATTCTGACATTCTCAATTTATTCAGAATATTTTTTGCATTAGTAGTTTTCCAATATTATTGATTACGTGTACATTTACGGTCCTACTAAAATGTGAACAGGAGCGCCAGGAGAAGACTTTAAGGCGCTCGGTACAATGGTATGCGGGTATATAGATTTGCAAATAAAAGTGCACATATGATCAGTTTTGGTCAAATAGTTTTGTTTTCCAAGTCAGCATGAGGTATTAAAACTACTGACATTTTGTTACGTATCAATATTTTGAATAAAAGGAGGACACGCTGGTATCCTAAATTTATGCGAACAAAAATTTGTTGTTATTAAAATGCAATATTGCTGTCCATTGTCATGATTATATTTTACATTGATTCCTGACATAAAAAATATGGCTGATTAATACTATGTGGGTACGTCATGTTGTATATAGATTTACAAATTAAAGTGCACAAATGGTGAGTTTTGGTAATGCGGTCAAATAATTTTGTTGTACAAGTCAACTAGAGGCATCAAAACTACTGAAATTTTGTTACGTATCAGTATACTAAGTAAAAAGAGGACATGCTGGCACCCTTAATTTAGGCGAACAAAAATTTGTTGTTATTATATTGCAATATTGCTGTCCATTGTCATGATTGTATTATATATTAAAGCCTGACATAAAAAAAATGACTGATTTACTGTCGGGGTATATAGATTTTCAAATTAAAGTGCACATATTGTCAGTTTTGGTAATGCGGTCAAATAATTTTGTTGTACAAGTCAACTGGAGGTATCAAAACTACTGAAATTTTGTTACGTATCAGTATTTTAAGTAAAAAGAGGACATGCTGGTATCCTAAATTTAGGCGAACAAAAATTTGTTGTTATTATATTGCAATATTGCTGTCCATTGTCATGATTGTATTATACATTAAATCCTGACATAAAAAAA
This sequence comes from Mytilus trossulus, assembly GCF_036588685.1. Lineage (NCBI taxonomy): Eukaryota > Metazoa > Mollusca > Bivalvia > Mytilida > Mytilidae > Mytilus > Mytilus trossulus. Next base: position 1,618,524 of record NW_026963315.1, on the reverse strand, counting down.
TGACTGATTTACTGTCTTGGTATATAGATTTTCAAATTAAAGTGCACATATGGTCAGTTTTGGTAATGCGGTCAAATAATTTTGTTGTACAAGTCAACTGGAGGTATCAAAACTACTGAAATTTTGTTACGTATCAATATTTTGAAAAAAATGAGGACATGCTGGTATCCTTAATGTATGCGAACAAAAATTTGTTGTTATTATATTGCAATATTGCTGTCCATTGTCATGATTGTATTATACATTGAATCCTGACATAAAAAATATGGCTGATTTACTATGTGTGTATACATGGTATATAGATTTACAAATTAAAGTGCACATATGGTCAGTTTTGGTGGATGCGGTCAAATAATTTTGCTGTACAAGTCAACTGGAGGTATCAAAACCACTGAAATTTTGTTACGTATCAATATTTTGAATAAAATGAGGACATGCTGGTATCCTAAATTTATGCGAACAAAAATTCGTTGTTATTATATTGCAATATTGCTGTCCATTGTCATGATTGTATTATACATTGAATCCTGACATAAAAAATATGGCTGATTTAGTATGCTGGTATATAGATTTACAAATTAAAGTGCATATATGGTCAGTTTTGGTGGATGCGGTCAAACAATTTTGTTGTACAAGTCAACTGGAGGCATCAAAACTACTGAAATTTTGTTACGTATCAGTATTTTAAGTAAAAAGAGGACATGCTGGCACCCTTCATATAGGCGAAAAAAAAATTTGTTGTTATTATATTGCAATATTGCTGTCCATTGTCATGATTGTATTATACATTAAATCCTGACATAAAAAAAATGACTGATTTACTGTCTGGGTATATAGATTTTCAAATTAAAGTGCACCTATGGTAAGTTTTGGTAATGCGGTCAAATAATTTTGTTGTACAAGTCAACTGGAGGTATCAAAACTACTGAAATTTTGTTACGTATCAGTATTTTAAGTAAAAAGAGGACATGCTGGCACCCTTAATATAGGCGAACAAAAATTTGTTGTTATTATATTGCAATATTGCTGTCCATTGTCATGATTGTATTATACATTAAATCCTGACATAAAAAAAATGACTGATTTACTGTCTGGGTATATAGATTTTCAAATTAAAGTGCACATATGGTCAGTTTTGTTGGATGCGGTCAAATAATTTTGTTGTACAAGTCAACTGAAGGTATCAAAACTACTGAAATTTTGTTACGTATCAATATTTTGAATAAAATGAGGACATGCTGGTATCCTAAATTTATGCGAACAAAAATTCTTTGTTATTATATTGCAATATTGCTGTCCATTGTCATGATTGTATTATACATTGAATCCTGACATAAAAAATATGGCTGATTTACTATGCGGGTATATAGATTTACAAATTAAAGTGCATATATGGTCAGTTTTGTTGGATGCGGTCAAAAAAATTTGCTGTACAAGTCAACTGGAGGTATCAAAACTACTGAAATTTTGTTACGTATCAATATTTTGAATAGAATGAGGACATGCTGGTATCCTAAATTTATGCGAACAAAAATTTGTTGTTATTATATTGCAATATTGCTGTTCATTGTCATGATTGTATTATACATTGATTCTGGCATAAAAAATATGGCTGATTAACTATGCGGGTACAATGTATATAGATTTACAAATTAAAGTGCACATATGGTCAGTTTTGGTGGATGCGTTCAAATAATTTTGTTGTACAAGTCAACTGGAGGTATCAAAACTACTGAAATTTTGTTACGTATCAATATTTTGAATAAAATGAGGACATGCTGGTATCCTAAATTTATGCGAACAAAAATTTGTTGTTATTATATTGCAATATTGCTGTCCATTGTCATGATTGTATTATACATTGAATCCTGACATAAAAATATGGCTGATTTACTATGCGGGTATATAAATTTACAAATTAAAGTGCATATATGGTCAGTTTTGGTGGATGCGGTCAAATAATTTTGTTGTACACGTCAGCTGCAGGTATCAAAACTACTGAAATTTTGTTACGTATCAATATTTTGAATAAAATGAGGACATGCTGGTATCCTAAATTTATGCGAACAAAACTTTTTTGTTATTATATTGCAATTTTGTTGTCCATTGTCATGATTGTATTATACATTGAATCCTGACATAAAAAAATATGGCTGATTTACTATGCCGGTATATAGATTTACAAATTAAAGTGCATATATGGTCAGTTTTGGTGGATGCGGTCAAACAATTTTGTTGTACAGGTCAACTGGAGGCATCAAAACTGCCGAAATTTTGTTATGTATCAGTATTTTGAGTAAAAAGAGGACATGCTGGCACCCTTAATATAGGCGAGCAAAAATTTGTAGTCATTATTTAAATGAATTAAACTTTTGCTAATTGTTGCTGCATAGTTCAAGGATTTATAACTAACAAGGACGTATACACCTAACATCAAATATACTTCTTTTCAAAAATATACATAATATGATTGATTTTGATCTCGGAATATATATATATTCAGTGCCTGTTATCATTGTAACCGAGATCGTTTTAATAATACATAGATTGTCAGATCACAGAGAAATTTGTGTTACGTTCTGTGCGTACTTATTTTCAAATATTTGTATTTAATCCTGTTCATAAAACGGAAGTGTATTTATTTTCAAATTACTTTATTTTCGATGTTTATACTACGAAAAAAAGATTTTTATTTTTTTTTAAAAATCAACGAAGAGCGGTCCTGGTTACAAGTTAACTTAGTGTAGAGCAGACCAGTCAAAAGTTAACTTGGGAACAGGTCTGGTTTTGATCGGATTTGTCCAAGCAGAAGTTAACTTTGTGGCAGGACCGGTTTCCAAGTTAACTTATGTTAACTTTATGACAGGACTGGTTCCGAAGTTAACTTATGTTAACTTATAACAGGACTGGTTCGAAGTTAACTTATATCAATAGCGGACCTGTTTCCAAGTTAACTTTTTGGCAGACATAAAAACAGTCCTAGGACCAAGTCCGCTTTTCAAGTTAACTAGATTTTGGTCCTAGGACTGGTCAGAGCAGTCCTATATTCGGTCACAGGTTAACTTTGACCAGTCCAAATGACTGGTAATCAAGTTAACTTGCTGTACAGGTTAGAAGTGCACCCATCTGTACCTGTTATTTCTTTCATGTATTTATCCTTTTCATGAGAATCAATTCTGATAAGATCGTTTCTGAGGGCAAAATGAAACATTATTTCGGTCAGAGGTATCAATTATTGGTCCAAACTGAAGGCACATGTCAAGTTCTCTATAGTTAAAAAAATCAAATGCACATCAACCAGACCATATTCGATAAAAAAAAATCCTATAAATAGATATTAAAAAATCAAACATGAAGTCTAAAAGATTCTAGCTAATGCCTAGGTCACGCATACACGGATTTGGGGTCAGAATATCTACAGAGGCAATCTGTATTAGTCCGTAGATATCAGTAGTGTTGCGGTAGTCATACGTAGTAGTACTTGTATATCCTTAACAATTTTTGAACATGTTCAAAATTTGACCACGGATCAAAGGACAGAAGTAACTCCTTACTCAACCGAATAAGACCCTACTGATCCGGTTTTGTCCTTTACAAAACCGTATGAATCCGTACTTATTCGTAAGCTAGAATGATTTTATACGGCTTGTGTTGAAGAACTACGTTTTAGGACGGTTACACCTCGTATTTGTAAGGATACAATACGATTTTTACGAATGTTTCACGTAACGGCACGTTAACTTTTCGTTCCAATACGGATTGCTAGGTATCAGTCATAGTTCAGAGAGTCTTTTACGGTTAACTGCGTAACAACACTTCAAAATACGTAATACTGTGGATTCTTTCACTTTTGATGGTACCAAATTTCGTGGATTGCCAAAACCTGGCATTTTCGTGGATAATTGATTTCGTGGTTCTGTCCAATTCAACTTAAAAGAAATTTGTTCTTTCGTTTAACATTTAAATTTCGCGATTCACCTTTTCCTACAAAACCAACGAAACCCAGGCACATGGGTATTCGACGAATGATAATAAATCCACATTATTACGACGACAAAGTGACATAAGGCTTCTGTATAAATACTCCATACTTATAGGGCCCTATTTTTTCTGTGTCTGGGTGTAGAGGTACACATACTGATTATCCATCATGAATAATCAACAACTGCTGCTTGCAACTAATTAGCTGGAATTGGATATTGATATGGCACAAAATGACAAGGCAGGGTCGCGATAATTGATGACAGTCGTAGAGGTGACAAGAGGCAGAGCAGATGGTGGACTAGGGACTGACTTTCCTATCCATGGCCAGTTTGAGTCACTCATGACTGAATTATGTGCGGAAAATTCAACTACATTTAAGAACCTCAAAAGAAAATTCAACATATATGTTTCAAGAACTACTACATGTCGTTGGTCCGATGATTACGAATCACCGCATACTACAGACAGACAGATAAATAATTTATCTAACAACAATGAAAAATTATTTACGATTAACTGCCATGATATAGAAATGATGAATAACAAGTACATTAAAGAAATGTGACATTTCGTATAATTACGTTTCAGACCGTTCTCATTCGTATCAACCCTAACTTATGCCGTAGCAAACCGTTGTGTATCCGCAGTAACTACGTCACGACACATGTCGTTGCGAACTAAACCATGGTATTTCCGTTTTATACCGTGTCTTATATATATATCGAAAGAATCCGTACTACTGATGTCGTCAAAACTCATATCAGACTACGGAAACAGCATTTCCGGGATCATCCGTAAGATTAAATCCGTAGTGGATTCGACAAAGTGATCCGTGAATGTATGACTTTAGGCAATATGCAATAACTGTTCCGTATACATATTGAATTTAAGTATCAAGTAAAAAGTATATTCAGTACAACTATAACATTATAAAATTATACGGGTTTGACGGTTTACACTCTGTATTTCCTGTAAAATAAAATTACCGAGATGACGTTTAATATTTACTTTAACTAATATTAACCTCACATTTGTTTAGTTTTTTCACAAGACAAGACGAATATTTTATGAACGTCTCAACTTATGTACATACATCTAAAACATTTAAATATATAAACAACAGCGTATACATAAGTCACTCTAAAAAAAGTTATGAGAGAATGATGAAAACCCATATACATAATATATATATATATATATTAGGGATGGCAACGAGTACTCGAGTACTCGGGTACTCGATCGGAAGACCGAGTACTCGAGTACAGTTTTGTACTCGGATACTCGTTTGTCTGCTATACATCTTGAAATATTATGTTCTCTTCACATTTCCACTCCCTTTAGTTGCGTTGAAATATCACATTCGTAAAACTAAATAAAACAATTAAAAGCATACATATGTTTATCATAAGGCTTCTATATGTTATAGTAGTACCAGCAAAGTTCTTTTCTCCCAAGGGAATGTTTTCGTGTGCACTACTTGTAACAAAAAAAAATGTAAAGTCTGGAAATTGTTGACCATATCATATTATTAAACAATTCATCTTAGAACAAAATCAGAGTGACATGCGGTAAACCATACGCAACTGATAGGAGACACTTTTAACGGTGTTTGTACATAGATTAATATTTCCATGGGTTACTAATTAACTCATCACACAAGCCGTAAAACTTATTTTTGTTTGTTAATCAAGACTTCTATGTAAACGTGATTGGTATGCGATTAACACTTAAATTAATTTGATTACACAGTATTTGAAATTTACCTATAATTGTTTAATTTACAATTAAAAGATAGGCGAATATATGAGAGCGGCATTCAAACTCAAAAGTCGAAAAACTGCTGACAACGTCGTGGCTAAAAAAAGAAAATCAGACAAACGAATGGTGCCAAATAAAACTAATCAACACAAAACAAGTAATACTGTGAGGCATGAAAAAGCACAAGTAATTTGAAGACCAATATTCTTGATGACTAATTAATGAACAAGTCGTATCATAAAAAATACCAACTTCCCAGGAACAGATTATACATATTTATATTGTCTACTGTGTCGGACCTTATATTCAAATATATTTTTTTTTATTTTATTGAAATTTGGTTCATGTACACGTACACAAACAAAGATTGGTATTATGATAGATAGGGTATTTGTAGAAACGCCGGTCTGTAATTCATTGTGAAATTGTCACAAACAAAACCCAGAAGAGCAAGCTATGTTTGTAAATCGTTTGACTTATGGTTATGAAAGGTTATAACAAAAACACTGCATCCCACCTTAAATGTAAACTTTTTACTAGACGTTTAAGATTCATCCGAGTACTCGCGAGTACTCGAGTATCTTGACCGAGTATCCGAGTAGTAAATTTCAGATCTTTTGACATCCCTAATATATATATATATATATGTATAAAATAAAGGCAACAGTAGTATACCGCTGTTCAAAACTCATAAATCCATGGACAAAAAACAAAATCGGGGTAACAAACCAAAACCGAGCGAAACGCATTAAATATAAGAGGAGAACAACGACACAACACCGAAACGCAACACACACAGAAACGGACCAATCATCAGACAAAACACCACGAGAATAACAAATATAACATGAAAACCAAATACATGAATTTGGGATAGACAAGTACCGTGCCACGTCTTATCTCAATATATGTGTTACATCGACTTATATAAAAGGTTAATTTCAGCTTATACATAAAACACTCAAAAAAGAGATAAAAATATATTGACATAAAACATGTAAAAGTAATTCATATACAATCATTTAACAAATATAACATTATTTTAATAATATATACATGATATAATGGCAGATTTTGGCAGTATAAAATGGCATATCATGATAATTGAACATTACTATAAGTTTTTCATCATCAAGCATTCTAATCTAACAAATTCTCAAAGTGACTAGCACGATTAAACATAAAAGTGCATATAAAAATATTCACTCAGAATTTCTAATTAAATAATTATCAAAGAGCTTAATGTATGACCTAGTGTCAAAATGGGGAAAAAAGACTGATTGAAAAAACAAACTAATTAGTGTTTTATGACAATGGTCAATTTTTCTGTGATTTAATCATGACAAGGTATTCGTAGATGTTTAGACAACAATAAACCACTTTTACAGAAATGTTCTGAAAATAAACAAAAACACAACATCCATATGATTATCTTCTTAATCAATCCAGAAGTCTTAAATTCTGCTAAAGGTAGACGGAGTGTCTAAATTATAATCCATATAATTTTTAGATAAATTGCAAAAATGTAGTTTATATGATGCTATTATTTTTTTTCGGCAGAAAAGAAAAACACATTGGTGGCCCCTTAGTTGCGTATTTTTCTTTAGTGTCAAGTCTTCATTGGTTTCGGATAACATCGGACCACGCATTGACCATTTATTCAATTTTCAACATGTCAAGGGAAATTATCACAAATCAAATAAAAATAATAAAGCATATATACTTTTGGTTGTGGTTTAAGGTTTATTTCAACAAGGTAGATGCTGATCAATTATAATTTACATATATGGACAAGACTTAATGTTACATTATTTTTTCAAAATGGTCACATACTTGCACAAACTTGCAATTTCTTTAATGAAAATTGCGCAAACAAAATATATAAATGTCCCTAACAATTCGGTTTTGTACATTTCATGAGCAGAAGATGATATGATACAGTCAAAAACGAACTAATTACCCCCATCAAATAGTTATCAAAGGTACAAGACTTATAATTTAGTACGCCAGACGCGCGATCCGTATACATAAGACTCAACAGTGACGCTCATATCAAAATATTTATAAAGCCAAACAAGTAAAAGGTTGAATAGCATAGAGGATCCAAAATCCCCCAAAAATTGTGCCAAATACGGCTAAGGTAATCTATGCCTGGGATAAGAAAATCCTTAGTTTTTCGAAAAAGGTTTGTAAACAGGAAATTTATAAAAATGACCACATTATTGATATTCATGTCAACACCGAAGTTTTAACTACTGGGCTGGTGATATCGTCGGGGACGAAACGTCCACCAGCAGTGGCAAAGACCAAGCTGTGTAAATAGTTATCAAAGGTACCAGGATTATAATTCAGTACGCTAGACGCGCGTTTCGTCTACATAAGACTCATCAGTGACGCTCATATCAAAATATTTATAAAGCCAAACAAATAAAAGGCTGAAGAGCATTGAGAATCCAAAATTCCCAAAAATTGTGCCAAATACGGCTAAGGTAATCTATGCCTGGGATAAGAAAATCCTTAGTTTTTCGAAAAATTCAAAGTTTTGTTAAACAGGAAATTTATAAAAATGACCACATTATTGATATTCGTGTCAATACCGAAGTATTGACTACTTGGCTGGTGATTCCCTCGGGGACGAAACGTCCACCAGCAGTGCCACCGACCCAGTGGTGTAAATAGTTATCAAAGGTACCAGGATTATAGTTTAGTACGCCAGACGCGCGTTTCGTCTACATAAGACTCACCAGTGACGCTCATATCAAAATATTTATAAAGCCAAACAAGTAAAAGGTTGAAGAGGATTGAGGATCCAAAATTCAAAAAAAAATTGCCAAATAAGGCTTAGCTAAGTGTCATACCATACATGAATTTAAAGAAAATCAACCAAAACAACCAAAATCTGACAAAAACGACTATTTTTTGCAGAGTTATATGCCCTTTCCAATGTTTATTTCCGTAGGAAATTAAAAAATCTGATTTTGACTTTTCCTCAAGTTAAATTTTATGGGACTGTTTTCTGTGTATATTATGAGCTTAATGCTATCGATTACAACTAAAACATTTTCGGTTGCATTTAGTTTACAGTTAAACCGTAGTTTAAATGGACTATGTGTGATTTTTTTTTAGATAAATAGAAAGCTTAGACAAACACTGTTACGTCATTTGGTCTTGTTTGGTGAAGAGTCTATCTCTATTGAAGCACTGCGAATATTTTTAAACGAAGTATGCTTCCTTCATTCATACGTTAGGACCCATCATACTTTTTATATTACCATTTAACAGTAGCTTCAATCTTAGAATTTACTTTATTTCACAATCATTCAGCTGAAAAGAAACACAAGTCGTTATCATTAAAATTAAGTATATGGTTGTTTACTTATATTGTTTGATTTGAATAGTATTCCTTTTAAATTAAGGAATGCACAATTTGTGTGTACATACAACCGATTTCTAGGTTGATCATATGGACCATTTTGGTTCTATCGGCAATATTTACTTTATATTAGGTTTTGGACTTTCAAACGTTTCGGACTCCAGCATCACTGATTTGACATGAATTCTACAAATATGTATCTGGTGCAGTAAAATAAGAACCATTAATGATATCAATGCTCTTGAAATTTCGGCAACGTTGATTAAAAAAAATCGAAAGTTAGAAAAGGAAAAATTTGAACAGTATGTTAATTTACTAATTTGTTTTGAGATTTAAACGAAGTATTACTTCCACACCAATTTCAGTTGAGACTCATTGAATGTTCAACATTTATATTATTCTGTTTCATTCCTAAGAGGACGATCATTTGATTGGCTAGTCTATTATAATTAATTCAACATTGAATGGCCATATTTGTATCAAATTTACCAGCCAAATCGTAGTTGTATCGATTTATTTATAGCCAAATGTATATTATACCAAAATTTTGCTCATTAACAGCGCAATGTAGTCTGTGTACCATTATAACAAAAAATGTATGTGGATCAATGACTAAGTATTCCATTTTTATATTACTTGCCTTTAGTCTATAGCAAACATGGTTCATCTTCTGGTATGTTTTTGTCATTTGTTTTGTTCTTGTTCTTTGTTTCTGAAATAAAAATTAGTCTAACCAAGGGCATTTTGCAGAGCTTAAGGGATTTCAGTATTTTAGAACCATACATTTACTTTTTTTCCGATTTATTCAAGTAACATACACATTGTTTACAATTAAACTGGTAACCCTTTGTGTCGGTGGATACCTCCATTCCTCAATTTCTAGACATGTGCTTGAAATTTATCACGATAACCTTAGCGTCTTAGCAAAGAAGATTATTCTATACTGGAAATATTTAGAATGCATGTCTGTCAAATGCTAAATTGCTATAATGCCATCCTTCTTATCTAACATATCTAGTATTTTCTTTATTTATATTATCAGCATTTTTTTTTATCAAACCTACATACAAATAGACTATGTACTATTGTCTTTTTTTTTTTTTTTTTGTTACATCTTCGGACTCGCACTTCTCTTGAACTGAGTTTTATTGTGCGTATTGTTATGCGTTCACTTTGCTACATTGACTACAGGTATAGGGGGAGGGTTGAGGTCAGGTGCCTCTGGCCTTTGCTAGTCTTGTGATTTTTTATTTTATATTCTTATATATAATTTTGAGTTAAGTATGACGTCTATTATTACTGAACTAGTATACATATTTTTAAGGGCCCAGCTGAAGGGCGCCTCCGGGATCGGGATTTCTCGATACATTGAAGACTCTTTGGTGGCCTTCGGCTGTTGTCTGCTCTATGGTCGGGTTGCTGTCGCTTTGACACAATCCCCATTTCCTTTCTCGATTTTATGGTATATATTTCGAAATGTAATTTTAGAAGACTTAAAAAGTAATACTGACATGACTTTCGACTGTGTTAACGTACAGTGGATTCATTAATTTTCATGGGTAATAATTTTCGTCGATTACAAAAACTGCATGTTCATGAATATCTGATTTCAAGGTTTTGACGACGTCTGCACACAGGCCTCGAGAAAATTCGTTATTCGTTGTACATTGAATACGGTAGTTCACCTGTACCCACAAAATCCATGACAATTGGTATCCAACGAACAATAATGAAACCACGGTGATCATATGATGTAATTCTTTTCTAATGTTTGTATACCCAAAACGAATGTAAGAATTTTACATATGACATACCTACTGACTACAATTTATACACAAAACACACACACATATCACTGCCTTGAAAAGATTAAGACAGATGAAAGGAAATATTATTAAACATCAAACACGTAGAGCGTTTTGTGCATACTGGTACACCAAATACAATTATTCAAGTAGTGTTTTAATTACCTTTTCGTTGATGTTTTCGTTTCGCAATAACAATATAAATTACAGCAACTGCTACAACAATTACAGCTGACGGAACCAGTGTAGCTAGCAAGGGCACATTGATCTCTGTTCCTAGTTTTTCTGTAAAGAAGAAAATACAAAAATGATAAGCACATTAAAATTAACAAAGGTCAACGGTCAGCGTTGAGATAAAATAGTGAAATTTAACCCCATTTTTAATGGATCGTAAACTATAAGATTTAAGCTATAATTCATGCATGGCATCAATTTAAATGAGGTGTGCAGGAACGCATAATATATTTACGAATTGTAATTTTGAAATGTAAAAAGAGTGTTTCACCTTTACATGAATTATCAGAGTTGCTTGTATTAAAACAGTCGTAAACATACTAGAATTTATTGTTTACATTTCGTTATAACCAGTCTTTCTTGAAACAAATAAATCCGATGTAGAAAAGATTTTGACAGTTAGCAATGATGTGATAAATAAGAAGATTATTTAACCCCTCCACCAAAAAAATCGAATGCTTAAATCAAAAGCTCGAACACATCACACGAATGGACACTAACTGTCTAATTCCTGACTTGAAACAGTCATTTTCTTACATAGAAAAGGGTGAATTCCATCTAGTATTATAGCTAGATAAACCTCTCACTTGTATGTTACACTTGGGTAAGTATAAGGGAAAATAGCAGTCATCTGGGACACATAACTAACTTACAGAAAACTTAATCTTAAAGGCATTCATTAAATATTTACAAATTTTAAGACGGTTTCCATGTTTATAAAATGTACCTATTATATAGAAGCTTCCGTACGAAAATAAAGAATACAATGAATAAAGACGGTAAAGATTATCGACATATTATCAACCTCTATCTTAGTGCTTGGGTTTTCTTTTGTGATGTTCATAAATGCATATGATGGTATCAATTTCCAGTCCAAAGAATTATTCTTTTATTTCGAAATTTATATCGTTCTATCATTATCAGCTTGATCACTAGAGAAGAAAACAATCCACGAAAAATCAAAGAACAAGAAGGTTTACAACAGATGTTCACCAGAAGGGTTCAAAAACAGAGACAAAAGATACCAGAGGAAGTAGTCAATCTCATAGATTGGAAATAAATTGACAACGCCCTGGCTTAAATTAAAAGACAAACAGTCAAATAATAGTACACAAGACACAACATAGAAAAATTAAGACTAATCAACACGAACCCCACCAAAAACTGGGGCTGTTCTTATGTACTCCAGAAAGGTGAGCAGATCTTATTCCACATGTTTCACCCGTCGTGCTGTTTTTGTTTGCTTTGTTTTGTTCGTTTATTTGTTCGATTTTCTTGGTAGAAAAAACATTGGAATTCAAAATTGATTCATTAATGTCAATTAGAACATATTTCAAAGGAAATTTATTAGACGTTTTTAAACATTTAAACACATTTTATTCCTGCCTGTTCTTAATATTTAAGAAATAATCATATACACTTCAGTTACATGTTTTAAGTTGTTATCTAATAATTAATCCCAACAAACCTTAAACTTTTAACTGAATTTTGCTCGCAAAAATACATGGTTATATCAATTAGTAAAACAAAAATGTGACCCCAGTACACGGATACTCCATTAGCACTATCCTGTTCTATTTTTAGTGGACTGTGAGCATGGGATAATAACTCTAATTTGGTTTTAAATAAGAAAGATAATAGCATAAGGAACATGTATACTAAGTTTCAAGTTGATTGGACATTGTCAAAAATATCTCGACTAAACACTTTAACCTGAAGCGGGACAAACGCGGACGAATCAACCGACGAACGAACGGAAGGACGGATGGACAAACAGACGAACGGACGCACAGACTTGAAAACTTAATGCCCATAAATGAACCTTTTTTCTAAAAGGGCAGACCCTTATTCACCAAAGAGGTTTTTGGGGCAGCTCATGTCATGCTACAGTGATTCCCTATATATAATTAACCAAATTTTTTACCATAAAGATAGTAGGCGGGCTCAAAAGGGCCTCTTGAATCCGCCTTTTGTAAAGGAAAGAAATGAATGTATTATGATAGTGCTTACCCGTAAAGGATATTGTATCATTACGTGTTAAATTTCCTTTGTCTGCTTGTGTTTCTGTATTTCGACTTGGTATATTTGAAGAATGATAAAATTGGCCTCCTGTTTGTAGACTTGCACTTTCGCTTATTTTGATGAAGTATGTGGCTGTATCGAAACCATATCGACATCGATAAGTTGCATTTACATCTTGAACTGTTACATTTGATATTTTAAGACTGAATGCATTCCCATGAAGAATAGTTTCTTTATACTTTTTATGATTATTTATTCTGCCATTGTAACTTAAAAGATGGTCTTCATTTCCCATAGACCATTGCCTAGTTACGTCTCTGTCTAGTGCGCTGATCCCTTTTACAGTGCATGTCAATATCATATTTCCTCCGAATATAATGATCTCGGTTACCAATCTTAATGATACTGAAATAAAATCAAAATCAAAGTTTTTACTAATTTCAATAATTTCAGACCATTTAATAGGATGAGTATATATTCTAAAGCCAACCTAAGTTAAACTTTGTCAAAAATAAATATCATTGATAGCAAAAATATCAGAATGTCTTAAAGTTTTTATTCATGCATAACAATACTAAAATAAACACCAAACGAGAACCCCTTTTAAATCAAAGTATTTAACAAACTGGTAGATGCCAGGGTCATTATAGTAAAATGTGTATTTAGTCATTGTATTTTCACATTGTTCAATTTCATGGTTTAAGTAAATCCAGAAAATTGATTTGAACGCATATCTGTTAAGTTTTTCGTTTAAAATTGTGGAACAGAGCATATGCCAAACAAAAATGCGTTACCATAGTTCCTATGACAAACACCACCGAAAGTGAAAAAAGTATTTCAGAAATGTTGAGTTTTGTCAAATAATTAACGAAAAAAAACAAAAATTCAATGAGCATAACATTAACACTACAAACAATTTAATTTCACGACTTAATTACGTCATAATGTCTGATATAAATTATAAAACTTTCATTTTACCTTGGATTATTGTAAAAATTTTCAAACTCATCTAAAATACTCAGGCCCACTATTTTGCAATATAGCGGGCTAATCAAACTTTACTCGAAGGGTAACACTAAATATATTTTAAACATACTTGATATGTATTAATATAAATGTATATGTTGCAGATCGGTTGGAAAAGAGATAAAGAATTAGATAATTGTAACAATTGTGGATTGATTTTTTAGGCACTTTATGATTATTTTAATCGTAAGAAATCCACAAGATCCAATCATTTGTCAAAGGATAAGGTATAATTTGCAGTTGTCACTACACATAGGGATAAATTTTACCTATAAATTTACAATGTATGCTTCTAAATACATCTTTCTACAATTATAGTAAGATGTTTAGTAGGGGATCATTTCATTACACTTAAAATGACTGCGTGAACTGAGATTAGTCAACATAGAAGGTAAAGCCTTCCAAATCGAATGCTGTTTTTATCAGTTATAATAATTTAGTGAGGGGATAAGGCATTCAAATATAAACACATATTTATAGGTAACGAACGATAACCACTGAATCACAGGCTATAGACTTGTGACATGCACAATCATAATTTTGTTATTTATAATCATACGAAACCGCATACTTACACATTGATGTGGGTTTATCTGCCTCAATTAATTTACTTGCTGCATCGAATCCATAGCGACATTGATAAACTACGTTGAGGTCCGCTTCTGTAATATTAAATATTGTAAGACAGAATTCATTTCCAAAAAGTATTTTCTCGTCATACTTTCTAAGATTATTTATTCGGCCATTGTAACATATAAGTTCGTCATCGTCTCCCATGGACCACTGTCTGGTTGTTTTTCTATCAATCGTTTGTATTCCATGGACAGTACAAGTTAGTACAACATCTTGTCCAATCGTAATATTATCTGTTACCAGGTTTAATGAAACTAAAACATGAAAATAAATCAAAATATTGAGGAAAATAGTTATGATAATAATGAATTCTTAAATACTAAGTTTTGATATGTTTTTGCCCTTATAAAATTGAAATGTAAGAATAAGTTCTCTCATCGGACTGCTTCTTATTTTGAAACGTACATAGGACTAGATAAATATATTGTGTCGCTAAGATATACAGATGCTAGATCGGATAAGAATTTCAGTACTCGTTTTTTCTCTCTTTAGTCAACTTTTCTCCCTTTAGTCAGTTTTTCTCCCTAAAATCAGTTTTTCTCCCTTTAGTCAGTTTTTCTCCCTAAAATCAGTTTTTCTCCCTTTAGTCAGTTTTTCTCCCTAAAATCAGTTTTTCTCCCTTTAGTCAGTTTATCTCCCTAAAATCAGTTTTTCTCCCTTTAGTCAGTTTTTCTCCCTTTAGTCAGTTTTTCTCCCTAAAATCAGTTTTTTCTCCCGGTAGTTAGTTTTTCTCCCTTTCGTCTGCTTTTCTCCCTTTAGTCAGTTTTTCTCTCTTTAGTCAGTTTTCTCCCTTAAGTAAGTTTTTCTCTCTTTATTCAGTTTTTCTCCCCCTAGTCAGCTTTAGTCCTTTTAGTCAATTCCGGCTGGTTTCCAATATGGTTTTGCTTATTACACAAGACTTCAACTCCATTATAGAATAAACTAATCATAGATACCAGGAATGTGCGTCAGACGCGTTTTGTTTTCAGCGGACTCATCAGTGTCGTTTGAATGAAAGCAGTTAAAAAAATAACATTAGTATTATGTTGAAGAGCGTTGAAGACCCAAATTTGTAAAGATTTGTTTAATACAGCTTTGGATCATTTTGTCCTGAGGTGTAACACCTTCATTCTTTTTAAACAAATATAATAAATAAGATTTTATTATAAAACGATGCTTGCATAAAGTGTTATTTTAAGATCAAAGAAAACAGAGTTAACTACATTTTAATATTTCATTTCCTTTAAAGTTAATGTTTTGTAAAGACATGTTCTTATTCGTTAGGTAAATAAGTATACGTGCATACAATATAGATAAAATATTTCCATAGCTTTGTCACCAATGATGTGGTCATTGAAGTCTTATCGGCGATTGACTATCATATAACGTGTTGTTTTAGTTCAGAAGGAAAAAATGTCGGAAGTGATACTTAACACATAGTTTGTCTTGAAAAATACTTAAAACAAATGAATCATATTTAGGATAGGTTTGCGGTTCTGTTCATAGGTATAAGTATGTAAATATGATAAATTGCGGCCAATTGCGGTTCACGAAGTCTTATACTAATTGAACAGTTATCATAACGAATTTAGTGTTTGTGTATCAGCTCACAATTTCGCAGTCTATAATCTTTAGATACTATAATACTCGTAAACTAATATTATGTTCCATGCCCGATTATGAAAATATTAACTGAGTGTAGATTTGAATGGCGATGACAGGAAACACATACTCTGTCACCGCAACCTTTCTGGCTCTTTTTTGGGTACATGCATTTTTCTATGATGATTTGGATCTTCGTTATCGATTTATTATATTGGTTAAATACTGCAATGTACTAATACTATTGCCTTCATGTGTATTTTTTTTACAATATGTCTGTTAATATGGTGAAGGTTTTGTTTGCTGATCTACCTAATATTTTGTTTTACAGTACTGTTTTTTAAGGTATCATGAATCTGTATGGTGAATGATAAATCATAATAACCTTGCTCCCCACAGGCATTGCATCCCATTAGACACAGGATTAGTCTGTAATATTGTCCTAAAGTCATCTTTGAACTACAAAATTATATAGTTTGTTATCAATTCGTTATATATCGTCTTCGAAACTTCTTCCATTTTGATAACTAAGAATTTTCATTTACCTGCCAGATGATGAAGTTATATATTTGTTAGGTTATACATGACATATTTTGTTTCATTTGTTAACATATTTGTTTTAATTATCAATCTGTAGTTTCTATTCAGTTCAAATTATATAAGTTTCAATTTTTTTTCGAATGAATTATGACAGGTTTTAAAAAGCTGAGTTGTTTGCATCATGCACACGAACAGTATCAAAAATGAGTTGATTAATTTATTAGGCTAAGATATAACTTCAAATAATTTTTATACGGCATAGGTTGCTTCTATACGTCGTGGATTATTGTAATACGATATAAAAGTATATGATAGAATACAATGATTCATCTTTCATCAAATAAATGAATCATACAAACACTGATCCATAGTTCATAAAACGAAAACCCATCAAAATCTATGAAATAAATAATATATTCAAAATACTATGAAGAGCTATTAATTTAAAATGCTTATATATCCCAACCAAGAAATTTCTCCCTCCTTATTAGAGGAGAGTCGACCTAAAATTAAAAGACAGTCAATAGGTTAAAATTAATATTTACATGTCAATTTTAATAACAGGATATAAGATAATTATAAGAAGAAATTCTGTTACCCTTTTAACAAATTCAAATGCAAAGACCCTGAATCTTTTAAACCTTAAAATATTCCTATTTAAAAAGTCACAAAAGTGACTTTATAGGATGAAAAGTCGGTCAGCTCCATTCGTATTTCGTAGCTGAAACGTAAACGGTTGCATAGTACTGGCAAAATTTTCGAAAAAAAGATTATCAAAATATGTATAAGAATAATTGAAAACAACACAAAAAAAAAGAAATTTAGCTAAAGTTTAGTGACATATTTTAATTTCAAATCACTATGGTGAATTAACTAGTAAAATAGTCCTGGTCAACATTCTCTCAGAATATGTAAAAACTGTGTAAAAAATCAAAATATTGAGACGGTTGAAACCTATAGTCTGCAATGCATTGCGACAGCTGGAATTAACATGAATAACTTCAGAAGTGTTGCCCCGTAATGAATAGTAAACTGGTCTATGTATCACAATTTAAAAAGCATCCGTTTTATCATATTTTGTGTGAAAATTTATACTGAATAATTATGTAATTTCACAAGCTTTTTCTCATGGGAATAAATTCAGGTTTGTATCAACGCATCTGGATGAATTGATTTACCTGTTTTAATTCATAAACAAGTTTTGGCATTTGTCCAAAAAAATCAAATAAGTGTGTTTTAAATATACAGTCCGCCAAAAGTTAAGCACCACCGAAATATAATTGGCAATATATTTTTAACTATTTCGAAAAAAATATTTATGTTTTGTGTTATGAATTACCTTTAACATACACTAAGAAAATTCATTACGACCAAAAAGATTGAACTCCAATAAAGCAGTCTAGTAACCTTTTATTAAAGGTCATCTGTGCATTAACAAATACACTGTTTCCCCAGGTGGTCGTATTAGTGTTCGTGCATTGGTCCGTCGACTGCATAGATGCAACCTAAGAGCCAGTCGTGTTGTATAGAGCCCTGTAATGACAGGCAGGCACTCTACGGTCAGGTTTCAATGGAAATATGACGTTCTATGCGTGAAAAAAGGAAGCTGACATTAATTTCGTCTTCTTTGAAATATGCTGCCAAAATTGCAACGCAAGAAATTGAAAGTATTTCTGAAATCTATTTCAAGTTATTTAGATTATCAGATTTGCTAACAGCAGAAATGAAATGTTCTTGGATGTTCGGCTTTAAACGAATAATTATTATCATTGCATCTCTTCGACCAATGTGTTGATATTCACTACGCACAATTTGAAACTAACACGTATAAAATTTACTTTCTATGGCGTGTGGTGAAAATATAAAACAATTTCACCGGTTTTTTGTCAATTTTTATCACTCATATTTAGCTCTTTTGAAAAAAGAGGCGAATTGTACGAAAGGGTTATGAAAAAATCATATCTAGATAAACGAACCGGTTGATGCAATTTGTATTAACCGACAAAAGCGATCAAAAGAGAAGAATAATTTAAACAACTTTTAAAACAGCTGCAACATTTTATTAGTGTTTTTAACTTTAACCGTTGTCAGTACCAGTTACACCATGTATAAATGTAGTTATTCTCTTTCAAAACGACATGTTTTTCTTTTCAATTAACAGCCCAAATGTTTCCATATTTTAATGTAAAGTGTTTCATAGAATAGGTTTATATTCTGTTTTTGGCCATTACTTACATTGATTAAAATGCCAATTACTGTAGTTTGTTATAAAAAAATAATTTTATTTGATTAAACATATAGTAATCGTGTGTTCTGTCCAATAGTTGTTGAATTTTACCATTATCCTTCTATACGTCAAGTCTATAAACGATTATTTCACCTCTATAATAACCCTGAAATATAAGAAAATATTGTTCATGCATAGTTTTACAAATGTAAAGCTAACGCTGTTATTTTTTCTCTACAAAAATGGACAATATTAGAGATGGATTAAACAATGATTAGATTGGAAAAAAAAATGTATATGATATGCATGCGTAGCATACTAAAAAAGGATGCAATCGTGATTCACCCCATATTCGACATCGATCTTTGTATGTGTGTGTTTTTTTTAGCATGTAACATTTATTATGCTGTGATAATGTGTGCTGTTCATGCCAGGTTGTACTTTTTATAACTGTATTTACTCTTACATAATCTATACCAAATATTATCATTCTCTATGGGGTTTATCTACGTTGTTAAATGAATAGAAAGTTGTGACATATAATATGCCTATGTCGACTATAACCTTCAGAACCATAGTTTATTCATTTTTGGAAATCAGATCGGATGTTATCAAATGTCATTGAAAAGTGCTTCAATTATTACATATATCATAACCTGTGTTATTTCATAATTTATCACGATTACAATGCAATCTACAGTTCGTCAAAAAGCGATTATGTGTTGTGGCCATACATACATTTTTTCATCTTAAATATTCTTTGAAAGTTTTATACAAAAGCAATTCTTCAATCCATTTACTGTTTATTTATTTAATTTAGACCGTACCAATTTTCGTGGATTTAGAAATTAAATTTCGTGCATTCAAAGTACCTACCGAATTAGACTATTTACCAGATTAATTATCGCATAATCAACACGACGGGTGCCATATTTGGAGCAGTATCTGTTTACTGCTCCGGAGCATCTGAGATCACCGATCGTTTTTGGTGGGGTTCGTGTTGCGTATTCTTAAGTTTTCTATGTTGTGTCATGTGTACTGTTGTTTTTCTGTTTGTCTTTTTTTCATTTTTAGCCATGGCGTTGTCAGTTTATTTTCGTATTATGAGTTTGACTGTCCATCTGGTATCTTTCGTCACTCTTTTTTAATTTAACTGGACTAGAATTATTTGTATGTTAGCTCTAAATGAGCATAACATACTTCAAACTGGACAATAAGCAAATACGGACAAAAGTAAATTGATATGTTACAGATTGAATTTACAATTATAAAACTAGTAATCATTACAACCGGTATTTAACTAACTAATGCTAATAAATGACCACTTCATCAACTATATCCCCAATCATAGAATTGACATAAACGTTATTGATGTCATTTAGAACATACATGTATTAGCGCTAAAAGACTTGGGACGTTTTGGCGTAGAGCAGAGGACACGTTTTGGCGAATAGGTAGGTACATATCCGATATCATTTGTGAAACGGTTATTCCATAAAGTTAAACCAACTCATGATGGCACCCGTAATATGTACGAAGGGATGATTTCAACTTCACCATTTGGAACTCTTGGTTTACTAGCTTCCTCGTGAGCAGCAACACTTTATCAAGAAAATCATGATAGGAAATGCAAGCACGGGAATATCTTATCAATTGGAAGATATATACCCCGTATGTTTGTGCTGCTGGAATGTTGCTACTTAAAAATGGAAAATTCACAATTTGAAAGATGAAATCATCTCTTTTGTCATAAAGTTTAGATTTTAACCGACCATCATTGTCAATTTCTAGGTGTAAGTCAATATATGAGGCCGACTTAACTGTATCTGTAGTATCCTTTATCTCTAGTTCGATGGAATAGATGCGTTCAATATAGTCACCAAATTTTAAATTATTTAGTGAAAGAACATAATCTATTTAGCGGAAAGTAGAGTTAAAGGATATTCTTTACTTCTTTCTTTCTAAGAAATGCCTGTATGAAGTCAGCCTCATAACAAATATGTTGTCAATCAAGAAATCAAGCATCTTGATAATGTCAGTTTCAGAGAATTTTTTGTTTGAATCAGAGTTATCCTTTACAAAGTAGGATTTATCCCTCTCTTAGACAAGATACTTGTATCTACGTTATCCATAAAGCAATACCAACTCTTTCAATTTGTCTTTTAGTTTGGAATGTAGAATACTTGTGTAGTGTTCAGAAAAGACAAATCTTTTAATACTATTACAAGATGAAAGAGAGTTAGATTGTATGTACTCTAACAGATCTTTGGAATTTTTAAGTAATATTATCCACATCTGATTCACGTCACCTCTAGAATAGGCAGTTTCACAATAACTTTGAAACCCGTCTTTGAACGCTGAGAAAATAGATCTTAATAATTTTAAAAGAGGTTTCGTGGAGCAAATGGAGGACCCAGCAATATACCGTTGTTTGTAAAGACACTTATGTAGTTTAGGTATCGAATATAGTGATGGAAGATCCAGTTTTTCATCTTTGGTTGAAATTCTAAAGGAACATAGATCACACCTATGATTATCCAGGATTTCCTTTTTGGTAAGTGTCGTGAGGGTATTAATCGTTTACTAATCCGAATATTGCACGGCGGGTTTTCAGCAGGTTTCGAGTATCACTATTTAAAAGACGCACGAACAAGAGACATAACGTCCAGTGCCAAATATTTTATGTATTATTGGGCCTATTTTTTTACGGCTATTAACGGGATTAACACTAGTTAAAATGTTCATCTGAACATAAAAGAGCTTGTAAAGACCGATTTTTTGGATGACTTCAGTAAAAAACTACTTCAATCTCCGTTATGTAATAGAGACCGTTTTGAATAAAAGTCGTGGAAATTTTCAAAAAAACGTTGCCTTCTAAAATAAAATGGCACCATGAAAGAGCTAAATGCTAAATAGATTTGAATGCGCAGAGAATTTGACAATCTCCCTACACGAGGTATCTGGTTTACATCATAGTTGAAATGTGACCAGTCAAGAAATGATATGAAACGAACAACACATTTATTAAATATAATAATCAACAGGATAGGAAAAGAATACATCGGCTAAGTATTAGAGAAAAAGAAATAAAAATAACAAAATCGAACTCTTAAGGTGTTTTTTTTTTAACTACAATGTATAATGTTATACATGCATGTTGACCCTTATACTTTACCTATGCACAAGACAGTGCTCATATACGATATGTACATGTATAAGAAGACAATCTGTTATGTAATAAATTATAAAATGAAAAAAAATGTGGACGTATTTCCAAAATGTTAAAGATAAAGTTAGTTTCATCATACGGCTTCTCGTCTTTTACGTTTTTATTGTTATTCGTGTGTATAAAGTATAAATTAACAAAAAGAAGTATTCAGTCAGGATTGTTTTGTTATGTAACCTTATACATTTTTTGATACGGTATTTGTCTCTTCATCTATATTCTTGATAATGGAACAAATTAGGACGATGTCGTCTCTTTTTTTATATGTCTGTTTAAACTAGTTTTAAATTATACAAAGACTCTATGGGGTAAAGTTTTTCTCAATAATGGATATACATTCCTATTTTTTCAGTACTGAATCAGTTAAATTTTTTTTACAAAGGTTGCACTTTGTAAATACAGCTGTTTCATAAATAAAGTCAACAGTTGTATTACGCTTTTCAACGTAAGAATAATGAATCTTTTGGGGAGATATATAATATAAATAGATATACTGTATTTGTATTTGCAAACTAGTTCCCAGATATTATACTTATGTTTTAACTGAAAGGCACACAACTTTGGAATTTTAACAGTGCGAATATAGATGACCACGGCAAACTGAATTATATAAATGAAAAGTACATGGAATGATTTCTTTTTTGGATATGATTTTGAAAAATAAGCATCGTTGTTAGAAAAAGTTTTTTTTTCAATTTTGAATAAAATTAGCACTTTTATAAAAACAGCTGTTTCATAAACAACGTTTTTTTGGGGAGATATGAAATATTCATATTTAGTTTTATTTGCATACTGGTTCAAAGATATAATCTCTATCTTGCATATCAACAAGAAACTATTTGTGAATGTAACAAATATAATTCACAAGGATAGCGACGAAACTTAAAAACAAAAAGTGGAGTGAAGAGTACTACAAAAATAAATAAAATTCCAAAGTTGTGAGTTATAACTTTGAGAAGTTCGATGATTATAAATATTGAAAATATGCCACACAACCCTATATGTTAAACTTTGATTTTTAAGTGCATATAACGTTTCTATTTACGCAAGAAACTCGACAATTGGTAAGCCGAAAGTTATTAAAGTATAGTTCTCAATTTTCTTATAAAACGAAACAAGGGCGGGCATTTTAAATATTCTGTAAATGAAAAGTAGGAGTACATAGAATGATATCTTTCAGGCTATGATTTTTTTGTACTAGTATTGTTGTGAGAGAAAGTTTTTTTTAAAGATTTTTCTTTTGGAAAAAATGTATTATTATAGGGTGCACTTTATAAAGACAGCTATTTCGCAAACCACGCACCTTTTCAATATATGATATTCAGAGAAATTTTGTTTTGTTTTCATACTGATTCGCAGATATGATTTCCATGTTTTATCTCATAAAGACTCATATTTGTGTTTAAACCTTTAGAAGTTCGAGGCATGTGAAGGTCGATAATAGGCTCCATATGCCGATATTTGACCTATGAAATAAAGTAGTGCATATGAATGTTCCATTCTAGGATATATCTTTTACGAACCTTCAATGTAAAAGTGGCAAATATTTAATCATAAATAGATTCCTTGTGGGAAATACATTGTTTCTATTTATATATATATACAATTTAAAAAAAATAGGTTCCAATAATTATTATCAGTTAAGAGAAAGAGACATCCTCGCTTTACGAGGCATCAGGTTCCACAACCCTATTGCTGCACATTCATGCATCGCAGACTACAAAACAAACCGCTCCAAGTTAGCAAGATTAGCTGTCAAATAGCAGAATTCTAGGTATGAAAATATCTTTATAAATACTAGTCAATTATTGGGGTTTGAAAAGGGGAAATATGTGATTAACTTTGATAGGATACCAAGTCAATACCAAATAAATATGTAGACATCGAGTAGATGGCTAAACTAAATATCAAGCTCTGACACGCTCCATGCCTTAACAAGTGAGGAGTTAAGGTAAGGTTTGCATGATACATGGATTTTTTTTCTAAGTGATATTATACCAATATGATACATCATTTTGTTCAGGGAGGAGTACCCAATCATTTGATGAAAAAAATCGAACATCGCCCGTCCCGTTTTTTAAGGTGAAAAGTTAAAATTGCGATTTTTGACGTTTTTTAGGGAAATTTGTATTTGAATTCTTCTAAAATAATAATGTATGCAAGAGACTATATAAATATAAAACTGAATAAAACATATATGAATAATTGTGGTCCGTTCACTAATAATAAATTTCAATTCAAAAGTTCATAAAAAGGTGCCTAAAAACACTTATTTTCTTTCCGTGCTTCAAACTGTAATATTTTGAATCTTAGGATAGCATTCTGATTGCCATTAAAAGTAATGAAAATTGCTTTATTGCCTCGTGTTTGGTAAATTGTTTGTATGCAGACATCAGTTTTGACTAGGAAAGTCATTTAAAGCAGCCATGTTTATTTCATTCATTTAAATCTGGACACCAACACATATTATTCAAATATGATCAAATATTTAGGACTAAGCAGGAAAAAGCCCTGCAGGAGAAAGATAAATTACTGGTATGATTTGTCAAATTGTTACATATGATGTTCACATTTGGAGTTTTTGACCAAACAAACAAACTACACGCTCCTATAAATGAGATAAACAAAACAGAAGATGGCCTGGGAATACAAATGACCAGTCGTATACGTATTGTCCATATATAGAATAAGAAATTTAGTAATGTAGACCTGTTATATGAAAATCTTTCACATACTTTCAATAAATTAAAATCACTTCAATGAAGTTCACAGGAATAACGGTACTGTAGTTGAAGAGTACTCACTGTCAACGGACGATTTGATGTTCGCAAAAGCTGTTTTACTGTCGACGCGTAGCGGAGACAGTAAAACGAAAATTTGCGACCGTCAAATCAAAATTGATTGTGCCATGGATACTCTTCAACCACAGTATTATTAATACGTAAGAGCTTGAAAAAAATGAGGAATGTGTCTACAGATATGTCCTCTCTAGCACAAACATAAAACATTATAAATTATTAATTGTTTGATTAGAGGTTGTAAAATGTCCGGTGGCAAATACTTCAGGCATGTTCAGGACGATACAATACAATTTGAAATAGTTGTAGATAGATATAGGAAGATGTGGTGTCTGAAAGACACATTTGTAATGCATCCATAAAACAATTACTATTAGAAACATTCCGTCAGTTGTAAAAGTGATTGATAAAATATCATATATTTTGAATGATGTAAACGTGTGGGTAGTGTGCGTATTTGTGGACAAACCTTGCAAACTGTACATTTGAAAAGACCAAGTTCAACATTCTGTCATTCGTTAAAATATCCTGAAAATATAATATATGCATCTTCTATAAGTAAAACACTCGGCGTATTATGAACGGTCAGACCATTTTAAAACGAGTGGGTTTCTTAACGAAATTCACCAAAAGTGTCCCAAAAATGTGCCGTATTTTCACTTAATCCTGCGTTTCTATAATTTATATTTATACTTTATAAAAAAAAACATTGGGAAACGGCGTGCATCAGATCTAGACTTACAAATCAAATGAAAGAGACAACTTAACAGTCAGTGAAAAAGGTGAGGTTCTACGTCTTGAAGCAGGATAAACAACACTTCTATCTTTTGAAAGGACAAGACTGGGACAAGCCATGACAACAAGACATTAGATCGATTTCTACTAAAATAAGCTTCCCATACATTAGTTTTTTATGTTTGACGGTGGTAGACAAGAAAAGGGGGAAAAGGGGACGGGAGGAAGGAGAAAGGTACCCCCTTCTCCGACCCCTCATCACTCTAGAACGGTAAAATTGATGACATCAAAATTCAAATTTATTCTGTGTTTTGTGGTAACATGTTATAAGCATTGTGCATACGTTTCATATCAGTTGGTTGAGGCAAACAAAAGTAAGAGAACGGAAATCAATTTTTGACAAAGGAACGTACACTATGATACGTACGTACGGATGGACGTACAAACAGAAAAGGCTAAAACTCAATGCCCCCTTTTGCTACGGCAGGGGCATAAAAATGTATAAATTTGAAATAAAATAGAATTCCGCGAAACTTCATGAATGGTTTTTGCACAAAGACGTTATGGCTAAACGTGACGTCATATAAATGAAAACTAACAAAGTGAAGGTAATTACGTTACTTCCACGATTCAAATTTTGATAAAATCACATCAAAACGTTGAATTTGAGGTAGGTGTTGTTTTATTTTCGATAATATTGTAGTAATCGAACATTGGTTGATCCAAGCAATTCAAAATGGCGGGTCCCTCCTTTTTGTCAATTATTTGAATTCGAGTTATCTCCCTGTGTATGCAAACCTTACCTTAATTTAACAAAATATGTCAAAAGGACAACAACCCGAACAAAGAACAGATAACAGCCGAAGGCCACCAATGGGTCTTAAACGCAGCGAGAAAATCCCGCACCCGGAGGTCACTGTTTATAGTCTATTAAAGGTATGTTTAGTGTTTTAAAGAAAATCATTTGTAAGATAGAAAATCAATCTTCAATTGTTAGAGTTGTACAAGAATATAAATAAAAGGTACACCTCCGTTTGATTATCAATTTAACGTTGTGTCTTTATAGCTTACAATGTCTTATATTGTTTA
Organism: Mytilus trossulus; assembly: GCF_036588685.1. Classification (NCBI taxonomy): domain Eukaryota; kingdom Metazoa; phylum Mollusca; class Bivalvia; order Mytilida; family Mytilidae; genus Mytilus; species Mytilus trossulus. The sequence goes on along the minus strand of NW_026963315.1, from coordinate 1,591,493 downwards.
TTTATCATAGAAAGCTTATTCGATTTGATTCCAACTTTATGAATGCAAAGCTTCTGCAAGCTGGTAGTTTAATTTGTACTTTTCCTGGTGTTTGATGGTTTGTACATGATGTAAGTCAGTTACTATTCAATGGTAAGTTAGTATTGCAAATAAAAGCTCCTCTTAAAAAAAGGGTTGATTGAATCCCTTTGTATTAAATAGTTGTCTAAACTCAAGTATTTGAATGCAGGATATCCATTTTTAGCTCGATGGTATTTTAATGACAATATTGAGAGGCGAATGCCATTAATTTTTGATTGATATTTTAATCTAAGGTAAAAATAGGAAAACATATCATTCAGAAATCTGTTTATGTTAAGTACGTCTATTTCTGTATACTTATTTATTACTTAAAATCCCTAATTCGTAAAACAAATTTGTTTTCGTTGCTTTGTGCATCAAAGTGTAAACTTTACCTGTTGTTGACTTAACGATTAATTTTAAATACATTATGAATGCGTTACATGGTCTACTATATGTTTATAGATACAATATGAATGTTTTGTTTTAAACTACAAATACCTCTCAGATAATATGGCTTATATACAAAAGTATCTGAATTTAAACAACGATTATTTGAACAAAAAGATTGATAGGACCTAAAATGGCTGCAGATCTAGCAGATTTTATATATCCAATGTCGATTTAGTGATAATGCAGTTTGAAATTTTCCGATTTTTATTTCTTATTCAACAATAGCATGATAAGCTTTCCATCTGAAATTTCTGAAATTAAAGTGTTTAACTTAATAATATGTTTGACCAAAATACCAAAATCATATAATAAAAATAATGTTATGCTTGCAAGTTTTAGTTCTAAAATTGAAACTACATGATGTTTAAGCCTTTTTAGTAATCAAAAATCAAAATGAACGCCTAGTAATATTCTCATATTATATATCAGGATAGAAATTTTGTATTTGCAAAAGAGCTTACATATCATGCATATGTTACAAACTCTTTTTTTCAACTAAGTGAGAATAGTTTGGTAATGTAGTACAAACAAACTAAAACTTCTAAGATTGTTAAATCTTAACTGTTAAAATAAGTCCGAACCTTGGTCTTTTTTATCCAGAATTCTTCTCTATCTGTTATTGAATATGCCAAGTAAATTCACAACCAAGTATGATGTAGTTATAGTAAAGAAAGTGTCAATCAAACAAATACAAAGAACTTCTAGGAATCCAAGTCTATTTTCCAAATTAGGTTTGGATTTATAAAGCTGTCACGTAAACCTCAACCTCACCGTAGGAGGGAAACTCCGAGAAAACTGTTGTAGAACAGAAACTGCTCGATTATAGTAGAAGTTAATATTACACAATGAAGATAATGATAATTCTTTACACCCCAGTTCTATTATCATTTTTCATAGTTTCTATTTCTGAAACAAGTGTATATTGAATAAATCTATTATTACGAATAACAATAGATTCAGTGCTACATATGTATTTAAAGATAAATGATGACGAGCGGGTTTTTTTTAATTACCACTTCTATATCACGACAACCCAGTTCATTGGTATTTATCACAAGAAAAATAATTAATTGCATGAACATAAGTGATTAATAATGATGTTCACAACTATTTGTTTCAAAACATATTAAAATAAACATATTTCAGGATATCTACAGGTAAAAAAATATTAAGAATCTATTTTGAATAAAAAAAAAATCAATTAAATACTTCTTTGCCTGAAGTTACAATTGTAATCACATATCGCAATGTCGTAAAGAAAACACATATAGGAAACTTTTATTTGATTTTGTCATTTAAACATAGTTTTTATTTGGTCTGAATTATTTATGTTTGGAATGTTAACAAACATTACCATCCAGGGGCGGATCCAGCCACTTTTAAATGGTAGTTTAAACCCCTGATAAAGGAGAGTTCAACTATATATTCCATTTCAAAAGCATTTTTCAGAAAGTAGAGTTTCAACCTCCTTTGATTGCCCCACAACATAAGGTTACTGCATATGCAATCTGTAATTTTGTGAAAAGAATGTCCTGTCGTCAGGTTCCTAATCAAGACACACTTTACCCTCGGTATGTTCGAATATGAATGTTTGTTTAATGTTGAGAAGAAGAGGATTTTTTTTTATATTAAGCAGTTACATGTACAATTCTTTAATGATTACCTTCATTAAACTGATACACGTAATATTTTTCAGTTAAACCATTGCTTTATCTTCAGTCTCTTCTATCAAATCCAAAAATGTCGTCTGTCTTATACCTTCCCATATTGACAACTGCATACAATGAGTATGTTGTATTTGGTTTTTGTAATAAGAATACTAATACGCTAAACATTGACCTGCTTATCCTTATCATCACATGGTTTTAATGGGGATAGGCAAACGGCAAGATTGACATTTGTAAAATGTACTCACTAGTAAAAGTCTTAATGAATGTCATCAAATTTAGATTACAAGTAGGGTTTCATTTAGAAAAAAAAATCCCCTTTTAATCTCGGTATGATATTGTCAGTAAAAACACTATACGCTTTGTTTCATTTAAAACAAATATAGGGTTAAGCATCGAGTGTAAGTTAGTTAGTCAATTCAGGATACGGCGTGTCAGTATAAGAAACATCAACGACCTCCAGCCGTCGGGGTTTCGTATCCAGACACACCTTTTCCTCAGTATATAACTTTATGGAATCATTGTGTAAGTCCAATAGAAAGTTTTAATCATTAATTCAGTGTCTATGTTTATTTCTGTAATTTATAAACTGAACAATTATAATATTATTTGATAAACATCTGTAAAGCAACAGGAAATATCATAATTACAAATATTTTAACATCATTGCGTACAAATATCAAATTCCCTTTTATGGTAATTTTGTCAAATGAAAGGTGATAATGTGTACATTTCACTAACAATGTTTCATCAAAGTTGTCTATAATTATAAAGATTTTCATCTTATGTATAGTAACCTCAGAATCACTAGTATATGTTGTTTCATAAAATAAGAATTTGAAATATGTTTATAACTTTTGGTGACATTTTCAATCAAAATAATAAATGCAATAAATGAAATGCGTTATTCAGAAGAAATCATCAAATACGATTAAACTGTTAGGATTGTAATAAACATGATAACTTTTCATAGATTAAATCTTAATTTTCATGATTTTCCTTGAATATGTCAATATCAGACTGAAATAACGTAAAACAAAACCTCTTTTATATAAAATAAAATAAGAAAGTCAAAGTCAGATCTTTTTGAATTTTACATTTGAAAATCCCCCTGTTTTCTTCACCCACGCGCACAAACAAAAATAAAAAAAAGGAAAGAAATATGTACACATTTTGCACAAAAACAGAAATAAATATAATATACTAAATTGAAATAGGTTTAAAAACGTAATGCGTGCTTACCTTTGTGTAGTTTACGTAGATGTTGCTATATTTGTATCCACATTGCAAATACAATGTATATATATCATTCGATGCTATTTAAAGATAAATGATTTTGTATGTTTATATCTAGATGGAGCGTTTAAAATGTGTTATGACGAGGTGGTAGAAGTTGTTGTAAACGAAAAGATGATTTTCGATCTATAACCAAATGAACAGTTAACATTGAAATGGCAGTATTTACTGGTTATTTGTAGCCTTTATGTCGTTAATGGTATAAAATCACTTCAAATTATAAGTTGTTTCAAATGAACAATATCGATCGCTCTATTGCGTAATTTGGTTTATTTTTTACAAAGAAGATACCCTTAAGAAATTGATTGATACTTATTTAAATATAAGGATATGATTCATATATAAAAAAGAATCTCATCTGTTTCATAATTAAGTTATGCATAAGTGAATCTGTCGTAGGTGAAAAACTAAATGTTAAGATGGTTTTACTTGTCTAGTGGTCTAAAAATTTATAACATGCATAAGTAACATATAAGTGTCAATATATATTACGAAAGAAAGACAATTCCCGACACAAATATTTTCACATCTTTGTACGATATTTTAGGAATTCAAAGGACTAGCTTAAATTATGGAATAGATTGAGAAAACATTAAACTATGTTTTAAGCTATATCGTAGAATTTTGCTGTGATGCGAGCAGATTTTAAAAAAAAATGAAATAATTGCGTTTCTTTTTTTGTCTTTTCATTTTCATTATTCTACACGGGAAATTGTATATTCAGTAAATGTACATAAAATTAACATATATATATATCATATTCCGTATCAACATACCAGGCATATAATTTTAAACACCAGACGCGCGTTTTGATTATAGTAGACTCGTCACTAGCGCTTTAATACTTGCAGTAGGAAGACCAAATAAAATACAAATTTTGAAAGTAGATCTTTCAATAACGAACCTTCCGTAAAAGTGGTGTCACATATAGTTATGCAATCTTTACAGCGAGGATTGGAAACCCTATTTCTAAAACTGCTATGTACTTTTTGTTTATTTACAGAAAATGTAAATATCAATGATATATCAGGACAACACAAAATTTAATCCAGAAGAGGCATTGACCAGGCATGTGTTAAACATCAAATATACCTCCATATAATGTAGTACCCTAGACGACTCATGTTTTGTCAACATCAGTCTAATCATTGGTGATCAAATTAAAAGAGTTGAAAGACCAAATCAGATACGTTGACATGCTTTAAAAACTTTACATTTTGGAAAGGCAGTCAACAAATTAGATAGATAAACTTAAGTATTTCAAATAATTGAATAATTTGAAAACAGTAAATTTTCTAATGATTTTAACATATAAATGATATATCATGCCAACAACAGTTAATTCATATCATAGTAACGACACTGAATTCGGTCAGTATTTTAAAATTCCCTTTTCAAAATAACATAAACAAAGTACGATATCTTATCAATGTTTCAAGTGATGACTTCATACTCATTATGTTTTAAATCCAGTACCTTTATGTCAGTCAGGATTTTGCAAGTTTTGTACTATATAGAAAAAGGTGTATTAAAAAGGAACACACTAATTCAAAAGACTTACTTTTCTTTCAATGTTTTAGTTGGGGGAGGTTAAATAACTAGTAATGAGCTTTATCAGTGTTTAATGCTTAAATAACTATATCCTTATCCTTATTGACGTAAAAAAAAACTCATATAAAAAAGAAGATGTGGTATGATTGGCAATGAGACACAAACTGTCCACAACAGACCAAAATGACACAGACATTAACAACTATAGGTCACCGTACGGCCTTCAAAAATGAGCAAAGCCAATACCGCATAGTCAGCTATAAAATGCCCCGATAAGACAATGAAAAACAATTCAAACGAGAAAACTAACGGCCTTATTTATATAAAAAAAAATGAACGAAAAACAAATATGTAACACATAAACAAACGACAACCACTGAATTACAGGCTCCTGATTTGGGACAGGCACATACTTAAATAATGTGGCGGGGTTAAACATGTTAGCGGGATCCCAACCCTCCCCCTAACCTAGTACAGCGGTATAACAGTACAACATAAGAACGAACTATAAAAATCAGTTGAAAAATACAATTTGGAAATTAGTATGGCGTTCATTATCACTGAACTAGTATATATTTGTTGAGGGGCCAGTTGAAGGACGCCTCCGGGTGCGGGAATTTCTCGCTACATTGAAGACCTGTTGGTGACCTTCTGCTGTTGTTTTTTCTATGGTCGGGTTGTTGTCTCTTTGGCACATTCCCCATTTCCATTCTCAATTTTATTAACTCATCAGATGGACAAAAATACAAGTGGACGTGGCCGGGTATCAATTCACTTTTTGTCAGCTATCACTAATGACATTGTACTAATTGTCTACAACGTTAAACATCTCATTATAGTAAGTCATTGAATACAATTTAAGAAAAAATCTACGTCACTTAACCTTATACTAATTTGCCTTTATCAAACAAAATTTAATCGATCGCTAATATAAAATAAAAAATCAACCGCAAGGTGGTTTGATACTTTCAACATGTTAATTAACCCTTTATCTGTAACATAATGCGTAAAATGTATTAGAGTTGAAAAGGTGAGACATATGATATGACATGTTCAAACCACTTATTTATTGACTAATAATCTGCCCTAGATAATTGATTGGACAGGTGTTTCACGTTTTAGGAATTTCACACCAGTGGGTGAACATTCCGAGCTTAACGAAGTATGTTTTGTCATTTTCTCTGACAAACTGTATGTCAATTATTGGATGGTATAAATCTGATCACTGAAATACGATTCAATTGTGTTTTTCAAATCATGTATTTCCTTAGTAATTACAGTTATTCTTTGATATAAATCTGTCGAAACTTTTTGTATTCATATTATGCATTAACATATAATAAGCGAGAATATAAAATTCTCCAAATCCGTTAATCCAGGAGCAGAAGTAGCAACACAATTTTGAATAGACATATGAATGGTGCAAAGATATGATTGAAAAATAAAACTTCTGAAACATCGTTAAACCAATTACTACCTTGACATATACTATATATACCTGGATTATTTTGCTTATTGACATATTTGACATATTATATGAAAATTGCCTAATTTTAGTATAAATTTACAACAAGCAGTTTTACTATCTAGTAAACTTTAAAGATAATTTATATAGTTAATGAGATATCTTTTATGGTTTATGAGATATCTTATATGGTATATGAGATATCTTATATAGTTTAAAAGCTATCTCATATACTAATCTTATTTCTTATTCTTAAAAGCTTAAAACTAAAATGTATGATAAACGATATAATTTTTCATTTCCAACTGTTAATTATCCATTTTTGCAATTCGAATAAATAGTAAAACAGATTGTCATAAACAGTTTTAACTGCTTATATTTGCTGTGTGTTTGTTTATTCTACATATTTTGCTAGTTGTATAGGGGGATGGTTGAGATCTAATAAAAATGTGTAACTCCGTCGCATTTTTGCGCTTGTCCATAGACAGTTACCTCTTTTATGTTGAATGATTTTGGTGTAGTGTGACGTCTATTTTCATTGCACTAGCACAGTTGTGTGTAAATGGGGCGAGCAGAAGCCCGCCTCCGGTTGCGGGATTTTCTCGCTGTGTTATAGACACATAAGGTCTTCTGCTGTTTTTTATGCCCTTTGCTCGGATTGTTTCTCTTTGGCCCATTCTCAATTTCATGCTCAATGATATGTTTTATACCGAATGCAATAACCAATATATAAGAGACAAATACAAAGGTATAAGACATAAAGCAAAAACAAACTCATATGCACATGCCTCTGCATGAAGTGCGTAAACAATTAATAATCGCATAATGACAGCACTGTCGACAAATCATTATTTTGTGTATCTGTATTCTTCGTAAATATAGAAACAACATATCGTAACTGGATGTTCATAATTTTTATTAGTCTTTATCAATCTAATGCTACATGTAATAATCTTAAAAAGTTACCAAACTTCATATTACAATCAAAATGAACTTGGATTCCATACAAAACAAAGAACTCTTACTCATCATTTTTTTACTTCACTTCTATAATTCAAATATAAGTGAAAACTATCTTCTTAAGTAAAGGGTCATTACCACACGAAGTTTTAATTATCTATAATTTAAATGTTAGTGACATTCATTTAAAATGACATGTCCGCGTGATATTAAATCAAGTATGATTAAAATTTGTTTCTTGAATCTTTTTATATAAGTTGATTAAAATATTGATTTACAAATTCTTACCTCTCAAATATTTAAAATTAAAAGTGAAAACGAAATTACTTTCTTCTAATAATATTTTTTGTTTCCTCTGTGTAAATTTTATCTCAATTAGACAATATGACATTTGATTTGTTTAGTGTGTAATATAAAAAAGAAGATGTGGTCTGATTGCCAATGAGACAACTATCTAAAAAAGACCAAAATGACACAGACATTATCAACTATAGGTAACCGTACGGCCTTCAACAATGATCAAAGCCCATACCGCATAGTCAGCTATAAAAGGCCCCGATAAGACATGGTAAAACAATTCAAACGAGAAAACTAACGGCTTTATTTATGTAAAAAAATGAACGAAAAACAAATATGTAACACATAAACAAACGACAACGACTGAATTCCAGACTCCTGACTTGGGACAGGCACATACATAAATAATGTAGCGGGGCTAAACATGTTAGCGGGATCCCAAACCTCCCCTAACCTGGGACAGTGGTATAACAGTACTCCATAAGAACGAACTATAAAAATCAGTTGAAAAGGCTTAACTGATCAGATGGACAAAAATACAAGTGGACATGGCCGGGTACTTATACATCCCGACACAAAAAGGCACAATGAACAGATCTGAGAGTACTCGCAGTTATCTGACAGCTAGTTAAAAGCCACTAACAACTAATAAAAAATCATGCATCTGAGATTAAATTATCAATCCGTACATATCCAACATCCAATGGATTTAATGTAAATACGTCATAAACAGCCAAAGAAAAACATGACCTTGTGCAATGCCAAGTTACAAGTATCGATTGTAGATCCATGTATATGTATATGTATATAACATACTAGTAATATTTAGTTGGCTTTTAATTTACTGATAACAAAATCAATATTTATACAAATAAAAACAATATTCAATGATCTTATAACAGTGTTGAATAGGTAACCTTTTAGAATAAGTTTATTGAGCGACACGTTTACATGGATCATTTCTAAATTTCCGGGCACGGTTAACAACATTTCCGTAAAAATGAGGATGTGCTATCCCGTTTGAAATAAGTTTTCTACAGGTACAACCAAACTTCAAAACCAAATCTTTATATCTATGGAAAAATTTAGTAAAAGTTTATGGTAACGATATCCCTGGTTTAATAATTTACCAGTTATACATAGGTTGCGTTCGTTAAAATCTAAAACGTCACAACAGACACGGGCATAGCGAACAAGCTATGAAATATAAACACCGTCAGATGGTGCCAAAGGAACGTCACCATCTAAAAATGGAAAGTTAACAATAGGGAACGAAAAATCGTCTCTTTTGTCATAAATGTTAGTGTGGAGTTTCCCGTTTAAAACTGAAATATCTAAATTTAGGAAAGGACAGTTATTACCGAATAAATTTGGATTTATTTAAGTAAATTCCTTAGCCGAGGGTAAATTTCAGCAGTATTTTGAGAAAATTCTTGATTTTTTAACGAAAAAATATCATCAAGATAACGGTAAGTGTTGTTGAATTTATCAATTAAATGCAATTTCGACGGGTCTTTACTGAGTTTAGTCATAAACTGTGGTTCGTAACAGTACAAAAACAAGTCTGCTATTAAAGGGGTACAATTAGTGCCCATGGGGATAACTACAACCTGTCGATAAACTTTGTTGCCGAAACGTACATAAATATTATCAAGGAGAAAATTAACAGCTTCAATTATCTCATCACACCTCCTGTAACCATTGCTATCGGACGTTTTCGATTTTTTCAAAGGTCGTCTACAAATACAAAATGCCTATTTCATTTCCAATCTATTACTTTATTCAAATGTGGAAATATGTTCAATCATCGGGTCTTGTTTGCCTTAGTTAATTAGATGAAAATTAATAACACACGAGAATCGAAATTATATTCAGATTAAGAACATAAAAAATAAACAACAGTATTTTTTTAACATTGATAATATAAGAAAAAACATGTTTTATATTATACATGTATATCTTTCGCTCCTCATTTATTAATGTCTGATTATTCATCTTATGCCTTTAATGAATGATCAATTTCTGAATACATTATTTTGTTTTCTATTCCTCGAATTCTAGTTTGTCTTGATGCTAGTGGCTCTGTCAAAACCTCCACATAATTCAACCCATCCTGTAATACAATCACGTGATGCTTTTTCAATTTTTAGTAAATGTCTATATACATGCAATAACATACACAACTGAAATAGTCCAATAAATTATTTGAGGAAATCAATTACATTCATCTTTCAGCTAATTGCTTATTTCATAAGGGTGATAAAAAAGAATAAAATATGCATTTGAAGCTGCTTCGTAACAACCTAAGATTACAATTTGTATTGTGGAGATTCATTATGAATTGATTTAATACCAAGGTTTTTAAATTGATCACGAGTGGTAGTAAACAACTATTCATGGTAATTGTTTTGTTTCTCTTATGGGAAAATTAATCCCAGCCGTTCTCGGTATTTATTTACATGATGTAGGCAATGAAGATTTGTTTATACCGTATTCGTTTACACACATTGACAATGTCTTTTAAAAAATCACATTCACACATACACAACGAGAAAAAAAAAACACTTCATATATTTCTTGTGTGGAATCGTGTCTCTGGATTGATCTTCACCTAATCCGAATATATATCTTTAGAGGCACTGATATTCAAGCATCGAAATCGTGGAAGAATTGTATGACCAAAAGGAATGTAGTTAAATACTCGATTCCATATGCGAAAACCAATCCGAGGGGAGTTGCAATCTTGGTCTCATGATAATATATGTATCAAAAGTTATAGTTTAAGAAATGTAAAGGTCAAGAATTATGACAAGCCGTTTTGCTATTTATACTTACTTCAAGATATCACATGAACTAATAAGATATCTTATAAATTTGCTGTTACAAAATGGTAGAAATTATTATAAATTAAGGAATGTATCTCCCTCATGCAAAGCTCTGATTCCTTTCATGGATTTGGCTATACTTTTCGGACCTTTTGGATTATAGCTCTTCATCTTTTATATAAGCTTTGGATTTCAAATATTTTGGCCAGGAGCATCACTGAAGAGACATGTATTGTCGAAATGCGCATCTGGTGCAAGAAAATTGGTACCGTTAATTTTATTACTTATATACATATAGTTTAAAAGATATCTTATATAGTTTATGAGATATCTTATATAGTTCATGAGATGTCTTTTAAACTTAAGGAGATATCTTATTAAGTATGAAAAATATCTTATAAACTTTATGAGATATCTTATATAACATTAAAAACATATTATACATATTTTATATTATAATAAAATAACTTATAAATATCTTATATTATATTTCAGATATCTGATAAATATCTTATATTATATTTTAGATATCTTAATATCTTATATAATATATAAGATATCTTATCAAAATGAAATTACATAAGATATTTTATAAAAATGAAATTACATAAGATATCTTATAAAAATGAAGTTACATAAGATATCTTATTAAAATGAAAGTACATAAGATATCTTATTAAAATGAAATTTTATAAGAATGAAATTATATAAGATATCTTATGAGAATGAAATTATATAAGATATCTTATAAGAATGAAATTATATAAGATATCTTATCAGAATGAAATTATATAAGATATCTTATATATTTTTGAGGCGATATCTTGTATATTATATTATATATTTTAGTTTTAGGTGGGTTCTTGTTGCTAATTCTTCAGTTTTGTATGTTGTGTCATGTGTACTATTGTTTGTCTGTTTGTCTTTTTCATTTTTAAACATGGTGTTGTCAGTTTATTTTCGATTTATGAGTTTGACTGTCCCTCTGGTATCTTTCGTCCCTCTTTTTATATATTAAAGGAGATATCTTATACATTATACGAGATATCTTTTATATAATAGGAGATATCTTATATAGTTTATAAAATATCTAATAAAGTTAATAAGATATAAACTATAGCTTATAAGATATTTAATGAAGTTTATAAAATGTCTAAAAAAAGTTTATAAGATATCAAATAATGTCTATAAGACATCTAATAAAGTTTATAAGATATCTAATAAAGTTCATAAGAAAGTTTGTAAGATATCTTATATAGTTTATGATATATCTTAATATATAGTTTTCTTTATCTTACCTCCTTTAGATTTAAAGAGGTATGATTGGTTAAAGGACTACACGTGTTGACTATATATCTGATGTAGGTTGTCTTAAATAGTATTGAGTAAGTTACCATACATAGCTAGTTACCATATGAGGTTAGTAAGGAGCTACGTCCCTTTTAAAACATAATAGATGCCACAACCCTTTATAAATACAACACAGCGTTTTGGAGAAAAATTGAAAGGATTCAATAGACGAAGAAATTGATGATAAAATGTGGTAATAAGTTCATAAAATATAAAGCTAACAAGTTGTTATTGTTGTCATAACGGAGTTAATTACTTTTAAAAACACAACAACAATATAGATATCTTATTAACTTTATTAGATATCTTATGAACTTTATTAGATATCTTATAAACTATTGAGATATCTTATAAACTATTGAGATATCTACTATAATATATAAGATATCCTTTATAGCATTAATAGTTTCTTATATTATATCTCATATAATATATCAGATATCTTATAAAATGAAACTATATAAGACATCTTATTTATTTAAGGAGAAATATTATATGTTCTCTTAGATATCTTATAAATTAAAGGAGATATCATCAAATTCGAATAAATAGTAAAACGGTTTGCCATAAAGAATGCTGAACTTATAATACCCTAGATGAATGAAAGTCAGTGGTATCGATCCAGCGCTAAAGGAAAATAACACTTATAAATTTCATGTGTACACATATCATAACACTAGTAATGGTATTGATGAGCGACAATTAGGTTTAACAATTTATTTGCAGTTATGTAACTGAGATACAGCAGTGTCTTATCTACCAACTTAATGCGGGGTTCACACATTGCCGAGTATTGCTCCCGTTTGAGATCAGACAGCGATACGACACGAAAAATGAAAAAGTCGGATTACTATCCTCAACTATCTGGAATGCCCTATTTTAGTCTGAACGCAGTCGTTTAAGTTCGTGACAGATTCCTACGGGTCAAGAAGGGTCCGAAAGCACTCCGACAGTTAGGTGCGTCCCGTAACATTCGGGGAAACTCAGCCGATTTTGTCTAGTCGGATTACAATGGTGTCTATGTCGTGACAGATTCTGCTGTATCGGATCGATTCCTATTAATGTTCTGTGTACTCTGGACGGGGTCCTGTTGAACGGGAATGATATGGAGAAATTTTTCATTGCTGATTTTCTGCCGATTGAGTCCAGATTGCATCCAGATCTTGTCGATTGCGAACCGTTTTTTTTTCCGAAACCGTTCCGAAACAGTCTCGTTATTAATTCGAGATTCGTCAAATTACCCGAAAATTACAGAATACAATACAACTGAGACCGACAAAGTCGTTTGCAATGCGATAGAGCAGACCGTGATAGGATTACGTTCCGACAGTAACTGATCATCCCGACAGTTTTCGAACAGATAACTTCCGTCAGGGTCGGTTCACTGTTTGGTCACTGTCTGATCGCTGTCGGATTACATTCAGTAGAATCGGACGTAGTCGTGACAGACTTGGTCGAATTTTACCAGGCGAAAGATACAAATCGGATTTGAAACGGACTTAGAACGGGATTATCGGGATAAATTCGCTTGGAAACGGTTGAATATCGACGCTTCCTGAACAATATCTGATTGTTTTCGTGATTACATTATTTTTTTTACCAATTTTTATTAAAGTCTGAATTTCGATTTACAGGATCTTGAGCAGACTTTAATAAATTTTCATCGGGAATGGTCATGTCAAGGACGGCAGTAAAATTCGTGAATATGTGACCCCAGCTTAACCTGCTTTGTTTACAATTTTCTTTCTTTCAAAGATGCAAATTGTTATAAAGGAACAAGGTGTTTATGCTGGTTATAACTAAACCCTGTCATCACTAACTAGTTTAAACATCTCGTGTGCAGTGTTTTAAAAAGCTCATAATATTTCAATAATTTATGTTCACGTTGGTAGTTGGAAGCAATAAAGTGTAACTAAAATTCTGAATATAAACTTTGTAGCTTTGTATTGGACTTAAAAAATAAACACGTATTATTTAGATTCTGAGAAAGAATGAATGGGGACATTTCCTAAGAGTGGGTAAATATAAGCTTACGTAATCAATTGAACTTAGATAACAGATGTTAAATTTCTTAGAACATAAAGATAAAATCAAACACTGATCGCATAAACTCTGAATGAAGCCAGACAGAGTGTCTTGACAGACAAAGCATTTCGTGATATGTATTCATCTTTCTCCTTGTAAATCTACATTCTTTCAGAACGTCGCAATCAGGGATAGGATCACTTTACAAATGCAAAGTATATTCTAGTATGTTACGATAAACGATAGATACGATATGCAATTGTTTAGTGAGACTAAATAAAAATACCTTTATTTCGGTCTATCGATTTGTGAACTAAAGGTAAGAATGTCAATTTTTGTGGTCTTTCCACAAAACTTAAATTAAGAAATTTTTCGTCGAATTGCAAAGGTTATTACGTAAATTTGTAGCCTAAATTTTCTTGAATTTTATGCTCGTAAATATCTCATTTGATTGTGTTGAGAATTAGGAATTGCTTATATTTCTGGCCTAATGCATTCCTCCAAAATAGTCATTAGGCTTTTTGTTTATCGATCGTTAGTTATCTGTGGATGCTTGTAGTCTGTTATATCCCCTTTTGCATTAGGACTTATTTGACCTTCATTGAATTTTTGTAATATCATGTCCACATTCATATTATTCGATTGGTCTTTTTTTCTACTGCTTGACGAATATCCAATCTATCATCCGAAATTCGAATGTATGATAACATTTAGCTTTCATTTTTTTTAATTACATGGCTTCAATGAATATAACATTGAACAAGACATCGAAAGTTTTACCTTGTTTGTATAAGACACCTTAATATCACAATACTCCGTACAAACAATGGTACATTACCGGTTCATTTTCATTTTCGAATAAAGAATTGTACATCAGATTGACAAAAATTCTGTTCGTGATGAAAGAGGGGCTTTGGAAATTCTGTGAAATTGTTACCCGCATATGTGGATTCCGCATGCCTTTGAGAATGAACTTTCTGTCTCTCCTTGCAGACCTCTTCTTAATTCATATGAATCAGAGTTCCTTCAGACACTTGTTAAACACAATAAGATAAAAAAAAAGCTAGGTCATTTAATTTCAGATTTACATAGATTGAGGATGTTCTTTCCATTAACAAGCCAAACTGCAATCCCGGGAAATAAAAATTTAAAAATCAACAGACATAGGTTCCGCCGCCTCATTTTTAGACTTTTACCTCGAATTTGGTATTTATGATCATCTCAGTACCAGACTCTATGAAAAACGAGCTAAGAAGTACCAGGGGTATTTCAATGCAGTTCATTAGAAGGTACCTATAATTTGTTGGTAAATCTTCCGTATCAACTATTTCTTAAATAATATACGATGGTCTTGATGTACAGATTATGGGTACTGACGTAGGTTATCTTCTTAATGATGTGTTATAGTTTTTTTGTTGTATTACTTTGTTACATTACGTTGTTGTGTACTTTTACATCCCGGAATTATATTATCGTTCTATGATAACTTCTGTATTGTTGTCTTTACTTTTTGCTCATATGTTTTGTCTTCATGCCTTTTTTGTGTTTTTTCTTACATCTGACGTGGCTCTGTTCTTATAAATCCCGCCATTGTGTTATTGGGTCGTGGTTAATTTATGTTTCTATATGTGTTTATTTTTGTAGTGATTTATATAATAACAGAAGTTTGACTGCTGTTCCCATCTTACATTTTAACATATTACATGTATTATGTCTGTTTGTTTTGGTCACATATCGTTTTTTTTAGTATAATGGAGTTGTATACGAATGTCATACAAGTTAGATGTTTAGCTAGCTATAAAAAGTTTTAACCCCCTTTTTTCACATAAGCAAAAACCTGTTCCAAATCAGAAATATAACAGTTTATCTCTACTAGTTTGATGTGTTTGAGGTTTTGAATTTGCCATTTGATTACGGACTTTTGCCGTTTTAAATTTTCCTTGGAGTTTAGTCTATTTGTGATTTTACTTTTTATTCATTTCAACAGTTTTTTCTGTCTGTCGCAGGTAAAATTAAATCTTGCTCTTTGTCAATTTCCCACACAGGGTCCTTAGTTTCTTATGTTATTTAAAACAATTGAGTTTAAATAACATATGTGTGCTTACTGTAGGCTCCACTGACTCATCAATAAGACCAGGCTGTTCTAAAATAAAGAAATATTAAACATATAATCAAGGTATGTTCCCCTTGTCATCTTACGTTGCAATAGTCGTTGATGGCTCTGTAGGCAAATTGTTTCAGATATACTAAAATAACTATACGGTATGGGCTTTGCTCATTGTGGAAGGCTGTACGGAGACCTATAGATGTTAATTTTTGTGTTACTTTGGTCGCTTGTGGTGAGTTGTCTCATTAGCAATCATACTCCATCTTCTTCTTTTTATATTATATAACCCTTTCGTACTTTATTTGGCCTTTTAACTTCTTTGATTCGAGTGTCACTGCTGATTCTTTCGTTGACAAAACGGAGATCTGGTGTGCAACTTTGAAAACTTTCAAACTAAAACGGTTTGTGTGATCAGAAAAACTTCTTTAACAGAACTGAATGGCTTGTTAGCGAATAGTCGAAATAGAACTAATTTACCGTAGTAGATAAGTTTAGAATTGACAGAAATACTGAAAATGACTTAGTTTTCTTATTGTTTGACTTTTTAGCTGATATTTAATAATAAATTATCGTTTGTGCCCAACATTCATAATCTTATATTAGAGCTCTCCCTTTAAATAGATAGATTGGATTTGACGAAACCACTACATAAGAAAGTGTTCAAACGAGTAAAAAGTCAGTATGTTAAAGGGGCGATAATTCAATTATAGAAACCAAGTGGTTTTTTTCTTTCTCATAGTTCACGTTAATTTTCGATTTGATCAATCCTTATTTAATACTCAGTGGGAAAATTGGTACACAAATGAACTTCATGTTATGTACCACGTGCACAGCAACTACTTTTTAATATTTTCGTCAATGAAGATTGTCGAGATCATTATAGACTTCAAATGAAGACGGAAGTTGACTACTGACAGCTTGTGTACGGCCAATAAGAAATATTAAACATTTGATAAAGTTGAAAAATGAAAATAGTAAGAAACTTTGATAACAAAAAAATGTGATTTTTTGTTTTAGATGCATTCTTTTTTTAAGTGGTTAGTGGCTTTGAACTACCTGTCAGGAAATTTGATTACTCTCAGATCTGTACTTTTTTTTTGTGGAGATGTATTAAACTCCTGCTATGTCCTTCCTCTATTTTGGTAGATGTTTTCATTGTTTGTTTTGATTTGATGAGTTCAGCCCTTCTCAACTATTTTTATTGTGTGTTCTCATGTAGTACTGGTACACCACCCTCCCAGGTTTTTTGCAAGCATGCAACATCTTTTTATTGTCATAGTAATTATTGAAAAGCCTCTAATTTGATAATATGAATAATCATTTTGGAATAAACAACCATATGAAGTTAATTTAACAAAAAGTTAAAGTCATTTAGTTAAGATTTTATCATGTTTATGACTAAATTACAAATTATGCTCCAATATGACTTAGCTATAGGTGAAAAAAAGAAAGAATGCATAAAATTTCCATTTACCTGTAATATCGTCAGCTAACGTAATCCTAAAATATAAATTTTTGTTAATTCTATTAGTAAAAGATATTGTTCAATCTCAGTAGATTTGTTTCAAGTAAAATTATATATTAGATTTCCATACACTTTACAGCCTTTAAAATGTATCATCAAGTTTCTGTTATGTTTTTTACTTTCCCTGGATATTGCATCCGATTTATCATATTCATTTTGACCGGACATGTCTTAATTTAATCATCCGATACAGTCAAACGGACGGCTTATTTTGTAAACGTGTTAAATAACAATTTTAAGCAGATAAATGGCGTACTATATTTAAAAAAAAAAACACCAATCATCTTTTTGTGTGTTAAATGCTGCCAAACGTCCAGTTGTTAATTTTATGAGTTTATTCAGAACTGGTCCCTATTTATGGGTAGCTAACAGTCATTTGCTTGAAAAATACAGACATGATGAGTCACTGTTTATAGGTAAATACAAATGTTACAAACTTCACGAAGACAATTATATTGAGGACGTTTGAGCTCAAACATTCTGTATATGCCATCTGTTGTTTGGTTTCATCAGTCTGACAAAATTTTATATCATGTTTGTGATGATAGATCATAGGTTTGAAAAGATAAAATTTTACCTTTCTGCATCCTTTCTGAATGACACAACGACGGAATTCATTCTTTTTCCTATAAGTATATTGAATAATCTGAAAGCATGTACTTAACAATAACATGACTTCTGATAAGTTATGTCACCAGCCCAGTAGCCAGTACTTCGGTACTGGCATGAAAATACGGATTTTTTTGTGTTATTAAAATTTCCTGTTACAAAATTTTAGAAATTATTATAAATTAAGGAATGTATCTCCCTCATGCACAGCTCAGATTCCTTTCACGGATTTGGCTTTACTTTTTGGACCTTTAAGATTATAGCTCTTCATCTTTTATATAAGCTTTGGATTTCAAATATTTTTGCCACGAGCATCACTGAAGAGACATGTATTGTCGAAATGAGCATCTGGTGCAGGAAAATTGGTACCATTAATGTTATTATGATAGATGAATCATTGTGTGTTCCCATGAATTGAAAAAGTAGAAACATTGATAAAGATTGTATAATCACTTTAATGTACAACAATCATTTGATAAAGTACTATCGACCTGAAAATGTCTCCAAATTATTTAACAATTGTTAATTTGAATAAAGGGTTTATATATATCAAACATAGACATCATAGAAGCACATTAACATCACACTTTAAAAAATCATATTTTACACAAAACTTAGATACTTAATTGAAATAGAAATGATTATCAATTTATCAACGTCATTTCATCCATTACGACATCGATAATATGACCGGGTCAACTCTCTCAAAGCGAGGTAAAGGTAGTTGACGTCACAAAATCATGATATGCAATATCACGAACAGTTGAGTAGAGCGATACAGATAGTGATAAAACCGATTATGTTTTTATTTTTTCAAATTAGTTTGCATTATTATACAAATATAGCCTTTGTATGAGGTCGATACAAGGATATATTGACCTGAAAGAAGTATATTGACTGAGGACGAAGTCCGAGGTCGATATACTTCTTTGGGTCGATATATCCTGTATTGACCTCATACAAAGGCTATATTTGTTATATTATTAATTTCCGACCATGTTTGTATCAAAATCGTCATTTAGGTTTGTTGGAACTCTATATATATTACATTGTCTCCTTGACAATAACAACATATTAGTTGTTATTTCATTAACTTTTTTTTTTGGGGACATCTTATGTATTTGAAGATTTTTTTTCGTCAAATAATTGATCACAGCTATCATTTGTTTCAAAACGTTAAACAATATCCTGAAATTCATTACATGACGTCACAAAGTATATCGGTTTTTAGATATTCTAAAAATAACCGTGCAATATGCTTTTTGCAGGTCAATATGCGTTTTGCTATCCGCCGTTTTCTCTCTACCTTCGAAAATATAGTTTAACATGTGACTATCCCTAAACGAATCAAATTTGTTAAAATATACGAATTAATAATATTAGTTGTTATTTCATTTACTTTTTTTTTGGACATCTTATGTATTTGAAGATTTTTTTCATCAAATAATCGATCACAGATATATTATGTGTTTCAAAACGTTAAACAATCTCCTGAAATTCATTACACGACGTCACAAAGTATATTGGTTTTTAGACATTCTAAAAATAACCGTGCAATATGCTTTTTGCAGGTCAATATGCGTTTTGCTATCCGCCGTTTTCTCTCTACCTTCGAAAATATAGTTTAACATGTGACTATCCCTAAACGAATTAAATTTGTTAAATTATACGATTAATAATATAAGTAAATGATAATGTTCTATTTGTGTCTTTTATTAGTAAAACCATATATCAATTTGATGTTTTATAATAATATATTACTGTAATTTGGTGTAAAATATTCATATTTATGGATTTTATTAGTCAAATAAACATATATCAATATTTACGCCCGAAATATTCTAAAATATTTTAAACAACACCCATCTTGCGTACGGAATGATAAGTAAATGAGTGGCAAAATATACCAGACAGACATTCAAACTCATGTATCGAAAGCAAACTAACGAAGTCATGGCTAAAAAAGAAAAAAGACAAATAATAGTTCACAAGACACAATACATACATACACACCCGATAAATAATATTATTCGGTAGGTCATTTTCACGAAACGGGAACTGAATTTTAACTTCTTTCCTTTCCTACTTAAAGTTCCTGTATTGAATAAGCCTCACAAGAATACAGGCACAAGTCGACAAGAAGAGGGCTATAATTAGTTCCCATATGAATGTCGATAGTGTGTTGAAAAACACGTCCTACAAGGTAGCAAATATGTTGTCAGTCAAGAGATCAAGCATCTTGATAATGCCAGTTTCAGTGATTTTTTTGTTTGAATCAGAGTGATACCTTACACAGTAGGATTTATCCCTCCCTTCAAATATACTTGTATCTACAATGGCCATTCTTTTTTATGAAACAAAGCAATACCAACTTTTTTCAATTTGCTTTTAGTTTAGAATGGGGAATACTTGTGTAAAATTATTCGTTTGTCTTACCTAAATATCCCCACTTTCTTTGAGCAGTAACTCCGAGAATTTTCAGGGATATCACGAGCAGAAATACAACGATAAATATTATCGTTAATGTCGAATCAGGTTTTGAAAGTCTAGGACTTACTACAATAGAGGCATACACGTATTAAATTATATAAGAATACAGGGTTAAAGTGCAGTCCAGGTTTAATGGAAATATACAAAGATAGTGGTAAACATGATAAAGACTAAATAAATGTATTCCATGTATGTTTTAACAGAGTTAGTATGTTTGATTGGTCGATAACAACCACAACCAATATTATCCATCATGTTCGTATAATATACAAATGTTTATACATGTACAGAAAAACAAACGAAACTCTAGAATAATTTCTTGATTGTAGCATGTTATATTAACATGATTAAGAAATCAATACTTCTTTTTATCATTTTACAGGTTAATAAAGCGTTGATCGTATTAGAATGAAGTGCTTCCGCTTTTCATAAAACTATTGCTTTATGAAACATTCGATTATATTTCATTGAAAATAACACAAAACAGATTTTGAAAAAGTATCGTGTTTGCTGGATATTTCCTATGTACTTACACTGAGAACTGGTTTCCTTGACATTTACTTGAATGCCTGGTGTGTTTTCTAAATTCTTTCTGTCTTCATAGTCCTTGGATGTTTCAACGACGTCGTCTTTGACGAAAAGCAGTAAATGTATTATCAATATATACAAATATTGTCTAATATGTATCACATATCATGGATATTTAGTGTCAACCTTGTAATAATTCGGTACTCGCGGATCTTCGTTTGACCAGGTCAAATAAAATCCTCATAAATACCATGCTTAACATTGTGAGCACCAATCGCGAGTTTCATTTTCATAAGACTCATCAGGTCGAATTTAAAAGATAATGAAGTGCAATGTTGAAGAACATGTAGGACAAAACATTTCGATAGGTTTTGACAAATACACCTGAAATAATCTATTCCTGGGATAGAAATTATTTCTGTTTTTCTTAGCTCATAAATATATACTATATCAACAAAGAATTAATAAATGTTTGGCGTACTAAAACAATCAACAAAAAATTAACAAATGTTCTGGCGTATTGAAACAAATCGTTTTGTTTAACGAACAGTAGTTTTTAGCAAGTTTGGTAGGTGGTTTGGTATGTTGATAGGTGAAATACAGGAGAAATTCCGTGTCTGAATAAGTTAAGCAAGTGTAGTAAAAGGAGATCTGTCTTTCTTAAATTGTTATCTTTCTATCAATTTGACAAAATCCACAATTTTATTGTATCTACCTCAGAAAAAATAAGAAAAAGTACAAGCGAAATTGAAGCATTTTTTCAGACTTGCTTCCTAAAACGTAACGTTATGCAGCTTTAACATACCCAAAAAATGAAGTCGAATCAATCATATAGTTTTTTTTAGAATGGATGACCCGAAGCCGAAGTCTTTTATTCAACTTTTTGTCTTGTAAATTTTTTTGATTGATTTAATGTATGTGTGTTTGCTCTTAATAATCTATTCTTTGATATAGTAGATTGTTTCTATAAAAAGGATTAGTCAATACATATGTATGTACCGGATGCATATATTAAAATATGATATACTGTAAATTTGCTATTTACATGTAATTTACATGTTGAATTTTGTTTCAAAGATTTGAATTACTAGTATTATCAGTATAATGAAGCATCGTCGAATCAAATAACGTGTTGATATGGTAAACATACCTAATAAGGAAACATTATACTTAGTTTCGTCAAACGTTCTGTTATTTAGAAATTTGCATCGATAAAGACCTATACCTCCCTTTTGGAAATTGAAAATAGTTAAGTCATAGTTTCCTTCATTTGCCTGAACGAAGTAATTGGATAGATTCAGTTTCGGGTTTTTAAGATGATTCGAAAAATACATCAATGTTCTTTCATGAGCAGAATCGTTGAGATCTGGTCCGAACCAAGTCTTTTCAGTTCCGGAACTGGAACATTTCAAAACCACCTTTTCTCCTCTATGAGCCCTGATTGGTACTATATCATTTAAAACTCCTGCAATTAAAAAATACACAAATCGAATGTTTTTAATATAATTGTCACGACGGGATAAGATTATCACTATTTGACACAATGTAACTATGCAATCATAAAGAACAGAATAAAATTGAGAATGGAAATGGGGAATGTGCCAAAGAGACAACAACCCGGCCATAAACAAAACAACAGCAGAAGGTCACCAACAGGTCTTCAATGTAGCGAGCAATTCCCGCATCCGGAGGCGTCCTTCAGCTGGCCCCTAAACAAATATATACTAGTTCAGTGATAATGAACGCCATACTAATTTCCAAATTGTACACAAGAAACTAAAATTAAAATAATACAAGACTACCAAAGGCCAGAGGCTCATGACTTGGGACAGGCGCAAAAATGCGGCGGGGTTTAACATGTTTGTGAGATCTCAACCTTCCCCCTATACCTCTAGCCAATGTAGAAAAGTAAACGTATAACAATACGTACATTAATTTTTTTTTTTCAAAGGGAGACAATCGACATGTGTTTATTTTTTTCAAAATATAGTTGTCACGTAAGTCTTTTTAGGATAATATCGCAAAACAGTCCTCATGTGTATTGGAGTTGGTTCTATGCGTTTATTTTACTATAGTTGCTTTCTAGAAACCATATTTTTAACATATTGAGATGCTACAACAGAAAGATGGACAAAACTATAGCGATTGCACATTAAGCAAATATACCCAGAGATCTACACACTGTGCTCAACAATATACATATGTTTAAGCACCATTTCAAGCTTTAAGTCGTTATAGGTATAGAAGCACTAATGTAGGCCGTTCAGAAAGAACACAAAAGAGAGTAGTACATATTTAATACAAAATTGTTTCTAGGCAGAGCTATATCTTTATCAATAAGTAAAATATTAGGGTAGTTCTTGGTCTCCAATGAAGGTTTGGGGATTTGGCAACACCATAGAACACTTGTTGTAAGTTTCTTTTAGATAATAGAAAAGTATATACAATTTTAATAGGAGAACACATTTGCCTTGTTGTTTAAATTAGAAGGACATTTTTTGTACTATAAAACTCCCGGTACCAGTACACTCTAATATGCAATCAAACATGTTAAAGGTATAAACTTGTATGCACAAGTGAGGATACGGTATAGTTTTGACATGAAACAACTGCAATTTGTTTGAACTTACGATAAAGTAGGCATACATGATTAAAGTTGCATATTTTAAGAGAGAAAGCAATCCGGCTATGAATCAGTGGTTTAATACCTTAAAAATAATATTTCCGTAATATCTTTAATTGAATACCCATACGGGATAAGTAGCATGGTACATTGTACAGATACATCATACAGCTGTAGTAATGCAAGTTGAAAGTCATGTAGCAAAACAAACATGAATTTTTCTCTTTTTGGAAAATATGTAAAACACTATAATATTGGAAATATGCATTTTCTCTTCTAGTGCTAGTGGCTTCTCGTAAATTGGGTAATTTTGTGACATGTGTGTGTCGCTAGTTTTCGAAGTTTATATCATTTATATACCTGAAACTATTTGTAAATGAACTGTAATGGCCAGCAAAATTGACACTGTTATCATATTTCAACACTTTCTTCTATGTCTGAAAAAAGAAACCCAAAAATTACTTTTTAAATATGATTGTAGTGACACTTCAAAGAGTTATCTATATTTTTTCCAAAATAGAGGTTATCGAATTTATCATTTGTTTCAGTTTATTTGTAATATTATGCTGTGTTTTTATTTTTTTCGTATAATATATATATATTTTACGAGTTGTATATACATAATGTACACATTCTTGTATCACCATCACTGCTGGTGATCCGATTGATAAATCTGTTGTAGAGTTGTCACTGGCTCAGACGTACTTATAAATATAATTATTTTCTGTGCCTGTATCTTACATTAATTTGTAGGATTCTTTACTATAGATAATTTAAATGATCTGTAAAAATAACATCTCCATGCCTTATATATCATGTACTGTAGTACGACACTAGATTAAAACTGACGTGGAAAGGCAACACCCGGCCACCGTAAGATTCATTTGCATAAAGCCCCGGTAGTCGTGTGGTCTAGCGGGACGGCTACAGTACAGGCGATTCGGTGTCACGATATCTCAGTAGCGTGGATTTTCCCGGCGAGGGCAGAACAAAAAATTTGCAAAAGCAAATTTACAGATCTAACATTGTTGGGTTGATGTTAAGACGAGTTGTATATATATATATGCAAGACTGTGTACTGATCTTTTGATCTAAGAATACCAAGTGGTGGTAATCATTTAAATACAATGTCATAGTACCTGGAAAATATATGTAAATTGGTTGTAGTTATTTTGTATGAACTATATTAATGAGTATGGATTTTCGAGTACATCAATATATGAATGATGTTGTTTTTTAAACCCTTTTTGGACATCTATATCGAAACTTGTAATTTGACAACTTTAACTCGGTTATGTAGTTGCAACACATCTGGTCTCAATCGATTTTGATTTTATCAATTATGTGTTAAAATCCCATGCGCTTCAACTTGTTCTGTAAACTGTAAAATGTCAGCTCACGACTATACGCTATTTCATGCTACGGTTAAAAAAGAGAAAGATTCTAAAATAACATTCACACAAATATACATACTGATACACATAATTAAAAATGCATGCATATACATTAAAATTGTCCTCATCAAAATGTGTCTTATCGTGTTAAACATTTTACCATAAAGGTGTCTTCCTCTCAATGGTTGCATATACAAAACATCATTATATTTATATTTTGATAAATAAGGTGTGTAGTTCAATTTGATACTCGATTTTATACATAGTTAAAGTACTTAATTTCCCTGTATTGGTAATTTTGTGACAACATTTTCCACTTATTCAACTTCCGAGACAGATTAGTTATCAATGGAAAATTTTCAAATTCAATAGAATAAAATCCATAGAAATTTCATCATGTATATTCAATAGTTTGGTTTTTTTTTGTTATTGTTTTCCACATTAACAATGCCGTTAATTATGTACTTGTTTGTTTTTATTACTATTTTATGTGAACGTCACATGTAGACGCAATGCGCGTCGGGCGTATTAAATTATAATTATTTGTATTTCAAGGTCGTATGGTGGCCTATAGACAAAACAACAACACCAACAATTGGTAACAGAAAAAGCAGTCAAATATGCAATATCAAGAAAGCAAAAAGGCAACATTCATAAAAAAAGGACAAAAGATACCAGAGGATCATTAAAACTTATATATAGATAATAAAATGACAACGCCGTGCCTATAATACAAATAGACAAATAGACTAATTATAGTACACAAGATACAACAAAAACAACAAGACTAAGCAACATGAACCCCATAAAAATCTGGGTGACTTCAGGTGCTCCCGAAGAGTAAGCAGATCCTGTTTCAAAAATACACCCGTCGTATTGCTCATGTAATTACAAACCCGGTAATTATTCTAATAGTCTTCTGACATCGGACTCAGATTTCTCTTAAACTGAGTTTTACTGTGCGTATTGATGTGCGTTTGTTGTTTTTTTTTTTTTGGATTGAGGTATACAGGAGGGTTAAGATCTAAAAAAAATATGTTCAACCCCGCCGCATTTTCCCACCTGTCCCAAGTAAGGAGCCTCTGGTCTTTGTAGTCTTGTATGATTTTTCATTTTAGTTTCATGTGTATAATTTTGAGTTTAGAATAGTATGACGTCCATTATCACTGATCTAGTATGATTATTTGTTCAGGTTTCTCGCGGCAATGAAGACCCATTGGTGGCCTTCAGCTGTTGTCTCTTTGACACATTTCAACTTTTCATTCTCAATTTTAATTCTGTAGGTCACATTTGTGAAAAGGGAACAGATATGTAGTTACGACATAAGGAAACTATCGGATATCATCTATGAAACGAATATTCCATAACAGTCAACCAACTGTTGGCATCCGTAAAATTAACGAAGGGATAATTTCAACGTCACCATGTAGAACTCCTGGTTTTATCAATTTCTTGTGATCAGTAACCCTCTATCAGGGAAATCATGATAGGAAATACAAGCCCGGGAAAAGCGTAATAATTGGGAGATGCATACTCCTTATGCAGTAGCTGCTGGAATGTTGCTTCATAAAAATGGATAGTTTATAATAGAGAAGCTGAAATCATATCTTTTTTTCGTAAATTTTGATTTTAACCTACCCTAATTGTCAATTTCTAAAAATAAGTCCTGATATGAGGCAAACTTTGTATCATTTATCTCTAGTTTGATGGGATAGATGCGTTCAACATAGTCACCAAATTGTAAATTATTTAGTCAGAGAACAGCATCTATATATAGGAAAATAAAGTTAAAGGATATTGTTAACTTCGTTTCTTATAAATATATTTATATAAATATAAAATGTTTTTGTTACAATTAAGATATTTGAGTTATTTGAAAGTAAACTAATATTTTCCTTTACATCTTTTTTTTTTATCTCAGATTTACTTGCATCCCTTATTCACTAGATAAGTGCCAATAGACGAACAATCCTTTCAATGAAAGTTGTTTAAATGTTTCTTAGTTCTCTTAGCTTTCATTTCTAAATTAAATTGTGTTTTATTTCCTGGTTTGGGTCTAAAAGGTTATAATTGGCAGAAACACGCTTCGGTTTTAGAATCAACTATTAAATGATATGTTATACATAAAGATACAGTGGTTACATATTTGTTGTTATGAAAAAAAAGACACTGTGAAATAATAAGAAACTTTAATGTCACAAAAAAAATACATGAGGGAATTGTGAATTTCAATATATCATTTATAAAACAAAATGAAATTATAAACAAGGCAGACAAGATTTCTAATGCACCATCCACTATCCCATTTACATCTGGCATGTCATACATCATATGCGGTTGCTCTATAACAACTCACTGTGAAGTGTATGCCTTTCCCTAAGTGTTTTGAGTTTTTATCATTCTTACCATATTTGTTTTGCCTTTTTGATAGTTATTTTGAAAACTATACTTTACATAGCTTAGACGAACTACAATTATAGGAAAATAACAAAATTGACCAGTACAGTCGTAAATTCTTATCTAATCGTGTTGTGTTTTAATTCATTTTCAACAGATCTATTAAATGAGCACAACGATAAACTATTGGTGTATTTTAATCGTCCAATAATTGATATCTCATAAACGAAATGCATTGACATGATAAAAAATATTCGTTAAAGGAATTCCGTAAAAAGTAGCAAATTCAAACACATTTAATCAACGGAACAAGTGAAAAAATTCTGCCATTTTCCTGAATAGGAGACACTAAAAGTGGAAGTGTTTAACGACCTTGACCTGCTTTTCAGCCCTCGCACGGTCGGTCGGCGACGCTAGTAGGTTAATCCTGGTGTTAAAGCTAGCAAAACCCTCATGTGTATGAGAGTTGTTTATATTTCCGTTATATTTGCAAATTTGGGTATGTAATCGAAACAGACATGATAAGTTAACGTAAAAATAATTAAGATCTAGCATGCAAACTGTGTAAACATACATGAAAGGAATTGAACACGACTTACGACACGTTCAAACATACGAAAAATCTAACTATACAGACAAACTTTAATTAACACACAGCAACCGCGTATGAGTAAAGTAGCTGTACTATAAAAATCCTCTCATATATAATGCATGTTGTATCTATATAACGAAAATGTTTGGCATCACAAATGATTGAGAAATTAACCTCGTCTATATATTAACATGAACCATATTAACAAAAGTTTCCTCTTTGATCTGTTTTCGACTCCTCGAATGCTCTTTTGATACGCATTTATAGCAAACAAAATATAAATTTGCATAATAAAATGTCTTCCTTTTTCTTTTTCTGTACATGTTATTGTTTGTTATTACTTTAACGAATGTTCAACATGTGCCATGGGATTGTAGATAAATAGCCATGGAGTTTTGTCATTTACATCTCCTTTAATATTTTCATTTCTTATAGGAAAAACCACAGTATTGTCATATAAGCTAGTTAAAGTTGTGGTGCTCGCTTCACATTTTGAATTCATGATTTTGATCGAGATTTATTGATTCGTATGTGTTTTCAGATCCTTCTGTTTTCCTTGATAAGGAATCAATGGTAGAACTGTAGCTTAAAGTTGGTGATTTATTAAAAAGTGTATCAATGTTGATCCCAGACAAATGCATTACTGTCATACGATCTCTTGTATCGTCACGCCCTGTTTCAATATTACCGATATTATAGTTACTGGTGCTTATTTCATCATACTGAACATCTAGAGGAACATCCAATATATCCTTCGATGCTTTCTTGTGTTTCATGTAGCAATATACATTTGAACATATTAAACATACAATAATTCCTCCAACGAAACTGCCTGATACCTTCCAAAAGTCATTATTCACTGACCAATTACATATACAACGATTATCTAAAAGAAAATTATGTAAGCATATTTTTCTATTAACATCAACATGATATAACACTCTTGGACACATATTATCTACCAAAACACTGAGGCAAACAGAAGAAACAATTGGTCCCATTTGGTTTGGTTTTGACTGAAAAATTATTTTAAACTTTAAAACAAAGACAAACAATGATTTTAGTTGACAAAATGTGAATAATGTCATAAAAGGTATTAAGCAGTAGTCTGCGGTAGATAAAAATTGAAATCATGCTTATTTGGACAGATTCTAGAATGAATCTTTTCCTAAATAGAATAAAAGAACAATTGCATATCTACAGTCGTTATGTCCGGACATCAAAAAACGATTCACATGCTATCTAATTCAATGTGTCTCACACAATTTAGTATTTAGTATTTAGTATTTACAAATGTTTCATGCATAGCCCTTTTGAATGGTGCGTCACATTTTAGGCCTTTAAATGCTGCCAAACATTATATTTGATTAAATACGTAAATATTCCTATTTAAAGGTAAAATAGCAATTTAAATATTTTGTAGCATTAAAGGCTTAACCTTATGCATGTTAATGTGTAGAAACTTGCGAAAACACATTGCTCTGTTTGATAAGGTTACATGAGCTTCGTTCCAGCGTCTATGTTTCATGTTAAAATAAAAGAAAATGCAAACTGTTCCTTAAAGAACATTTGATAGGATTAATATATAAACAGCCATTTCAATTGATATTTTATAGTATGTCTGTTTATGTTGTTACACTATTGTTTTAGACAAGGATGAAGGTTGGTACCTATTTAAACGTTTGAACCCGCTGCATTTGTTTGCACCTGTCGTAAGTCAGGAATCTGATGTTAAGTAGTTGTCGTTTGTTGATGTGGTCATAAGTGTTTCTCGTTTCACGTTTTTCATATAAATTAGACAGTTGGTTTTCTCGTAAGGATGGTTTTACACTAGTCATTTTGGGGGATTTTTAAAGTTCACTGTTCGGTGTGAGCTAAGGTTCCGTGTTGAAGACCGTATTTTAACCTGTAATGGTCTACTTTTACAAATTGTGATTGAGAATACCCTCTTAATATTGATATAAAAATCAGAATGATATCATATTGGATAAGAATATTAAAAGGCAAACAAGAAAAACTATGCTTCATTGTGTTTAAATTACTGCTGAAATTAGAAAATGATTCCACTTTAAGATCTTCATGGCTAAATTATATTTCCAACATTTTTAATGAATGTGGTCTCTCCTACATATGGAGTTATCAAAATTTTTACAATTATGATTGGCTAAAACATACGATTAGAACTAGTCTCCAAGACCAATTTATTCAAACTTGGAGTTCAAATATTAATAACAGTCCTAAAACGGTTAACTATTGCATTTATAAAGATAGTTTTGCCTTCGAGAACTATATCAACAAGCTAGACGATAAAGACGTTTTCACTCTTTGTAGATTTAGAACCATAAATCACAAGCTCCCAATAGAATCTGGTAGATGGAAAAACATACCCAGAGAAAATCGAACTTGTAACTTATGTAATAGTAATGAAATTGGAGATGAATTTCACTATATTTTAGAATGTACATATTTTTCCGAAGAAAGGAAAGAATGTATAGATGAAAAATTCTGTACCAACATTAATACTTTAAAGTTTAAAGCAGTTATGAATTTTTCAAAACAATCAAAACTTAAAAAGCTGTCTAAGCTCATTAGAATCATTAATACAAAAATGGATTCTCTCTGATAAAATGGAATCCTCCAAACCTATGCATTCTTTTCTTCTCTATTTGCTGTAACCTCACCATGTTTTATAGTATTATTATGTATGTCTATGTATTTCTGTATACCATTGTATCAACATAGGTTCTTCAGAATAAAATATATATAGAATTGTCTCATTAACATTCATATCACATCTTCTTATATCTATATACTCATGTTATCACCTTCTTTCAATAATATTGAGTCTGTTGCCCAATCTGAAGTATTATCTGGAGCAGTATTTCTTCCTTCGATGTAGATCATTGTTGTACTTGATAAATACTCTAATTGGGAAAAGGAAAAGAAATGAATACAATAAGCAGGAATTTAGAAAAGAAGACACGTCCTTCTGCTGTTTGAATATTATTCCAGGTACAGAATAGTCGAGTTTCTATTTTCATGGTGGTACTTTTTGTGTACGAAATAATGTTTGGTAACCAATGCATTTTTTGTCTACATAAAACTTTATTATAATTTGTTCATCAAACACTGTGTCACAGATTATATTCTAACAACAACTACATTGAAGTCAGTACTGTAATTTGATCGCGTACTTTATTTTCATCTTTGATTCAATTTCTACATTTCCAAAATGTCAAAGTTCACAGATAATTCTTTGCAAAACTGAACCACAAATTGCTTTACTATTCTTCAGTATGTTAGATATTTTTCAAAAATGTTCAGTCGTCCATAATCTGATAATCTCTATAAGCAAATATACAGTTACCAGATTTACATTATAATTTTACACGCTATAAAACAATGATATTTTAATGTTTTGTAACCGGTGAAGTTACATTTTGAACTATTCTTATAATGAAGCATCGTCAAATTGATTAATGACTGTATATATTACATACCCAGTAATAAAACGTTATACTTATTTTCATTAAATGTCCCTTTATTAAGAAATCTGCATAGATAAACACCAGTGTCTTCTTTTTGGAAATTTAAAATATTCAAGTCATAGTTTCCTTCATCTGCCTGCACAAAATACTTGTTGGATTGGTTCAGTAGCGGGTTTTTGATATAATTTGAAAAATAAATCAACGTTGTTCCGTTAGCTGAATTGTTGACATCCGGTCCTAACCAAGTCCTTCTAGATCCGCAGTGTGGACATTTCAATACAGCTTGTTCACCTCTTTGAACTCCTACTGTGAGTATATTATACTGAATTCCTAAAATTTAAGAATATAAGAATATAAAGTAAAATGCATGCATGATTTTAAATGGTTGTAATGTTTCTCTCTTTCATTTCAAAGGCTATCTTACGTTTAATATATGACCTCTTTTGATGGACATTTTGTTCACAGAATGAGAGTGAATATCATTTTCAAATACTTGTTAAAATTTAAATGATATGATTAAAACAATGTCGATTATACTTAAATGAAAAAGAATCACACAGAGAAAGTGTATGACAACGCCATTTTTTTTCATTCAAAAATAAACAAATTTATATAAATTTAACACCTTCCATCTCAATAATGTTTAAAAAACGTTTTGTCTGTCAATAAATAAACTCATTATAGATACCAGGACTAAATTTTGTATATACGCCAGACGCGCGTTTCGCTTACAAAAGACTCATCAGTGACGCTCGAATCCAAAAAAGTTAAAAAGGCCAAATAAAGTACGAAGTTGAAGAGCATTGAGGACCAAAATTTCTAAAAGTTTTGCCAAATCCAGCTAAGGTAATCTATGCCTGAGGTAGAAAAGCCTTAGTATTTCAAACATTCTAAATTTTGTAAACAGTTAATTTATAAATATAACCATATCAATGATAATTTATGTCAGCACAAAAAGTGCTGACTACTGCATGTACTGGTCAGTCATCCATATCAATAAATTGTAATCGTCTACATATTTGTATCGGCGCTTTAGGCGTCTACCGCTTTTCTGAGGATAATGCACAAAAGCCTTATTTTGATAAGGTTTAATTGATATTTAGACATGATTTATCCAAAAACTTATTTCGCTACAAGATAACTTATAAAGGGTTAATTGAGATTAAGTATCTTCTTTGGTTAGACAACGACTTTAATCTGCTTTTTCCAAAACCCAAGTCTTTTTTTTTTTGTATATCTAATTTGCGTTTTCTGATATACTGTTTGATATTGGTATCTGGCATTTGTTAGAGTCTTAAGCTTGTTCATGGTAACCTTTTGTTATATGTACCTGGAACCATTTCTATATAAACTGTTATCACCATCAAAGCTAAAACTGATGACATTTTGAAACACTTTAATGAAACACTTTTGTCTGCAAAAAATAAACCAAGAATAAAGGACGATATCTTTTAAGTGTTATTTCATTGATGTTATTTTACATTGCAAAAAAAAAGACAATAATTAACTTTTTATCATGTTAATAATGAATCAGAGTGAATATTTTACATACAAATTAGGTAGTTTGTATTCAACACATTTTACAATTGTATTTAAAAATACAATAATAAATGTTTCGAGTATCATGCGTTCTTTTCATAAATGTAATGGCAAATGAAATTCATTCAATAGGAAGCTACATTTTTGTATTTACATGCATGTAATTAAGGCTTGTAATAAGTACGCATGCAACAGGGTTCAATTATATTTCTCTATGACAATATTTTTCAGCTACTGTCTTTAGTTATTTCGTTCCACAATTTTGAACTGAAATCGACTTTACACTAGTGTGTGTGCTTCCCCAATGCCGTTTCTTATATGTCGCCTGCCACAGTCAAAGACTTTAAATGATTTAAGACCAGGTTTCACAGTGGATGTGTATTGCTTTTTTCCCTTTACATTTTGATGTGACGATGTTTAATACAATGTGAGATAAATCAAAGTCAGTTTGCATATCTAGAAACTTTAAATGTATATCTTGTTACGACCTTTTGCTCGATTACTCATTCGTCAACGAGTTTTAATAGTAATATTTTAACATGAATAGGTTAACCTCCTTATACTATACCATGTATAAAATATTAACCTCATGCAGGAACGTGAACTTATTGGGCAAAAGACAAAATTTAAAATTGTCTGAAAACAATATTGAAATATTACGAGTATCTTAAGTACTTTACCATTAAGTCTTCTGTGTATCTTCTCCGCGTCGACAGTAATACTTAGCAGGTGTTTTCATAATACGAATGCAGACTCTATGTTGAATTTTAAAATTAAGTTGTTGTCCTTGTGTATAATTAAAATGTGTATTGTTTTATTTCCGCCTATTGACCTTTTTATATCGTTGTGTTATATTAACAACTTCCTATGGAAATTTGTCAACAGTCTGTTATTCTTATTCATATTTCGCCTTCGGTCTCAAGTAATGAATTAGCTTAACTTCTCTTTGAGGGGTGAAGCTTACATATAATATCTCTGTTTAAAGAAACAAACTATACCTGGCCAGTGACCTTGACCCTAGTATATAAGCACCTGTTCCATAATAACTTGTCATTATTTTTCTTGAGGGTGAAGTGAACACTTCACGGGCGTTCTTTTTAGTTTTTTTATTTTTATCTTAAATTTGGGAGAAAGTTATTAAAGTTACATTAACTTGTCTACGAAGTACGACAAGTTCTAATGTTATTTTGTTATTTACAAATAATTATTCCTCAATTGTCTACGATGTATGACAAGTGTTGATGGAAATGAATTTAAAAATTTCTAGTCTACGATGTATGACAAGTGTTCATGGAAATTAATTAAATATTTTATTGTCTACGATGTATGACAATTTTATATATTCATTAAGTTTTTGTATTAGTACGATGTACTGCACATGTGTTACTTAATTCATACTCCTGTTTGTTAAACAGGTAGATATTTAAAGTATTTCTATTCACCTGAAGGTCATGAGTACTCTTCACAATTTACACGTGTTTTACCTGCACAGGTACACATTTTGTATTACAATGGCTGAATTTGTTTATGCAAATGTATTGTTTTTGCAAGATGTTTAGAATGATGTTTACACTTACTAGGGTGATGGTTATGATTTTCATCACCTCTGGAATGTTTTAGAAATTAAAGATGATAAATTTAATACGAAATCAAGAGGTATTTTGAATAAATCCTCTCCTTAACAGTTATAAAACCTAGTAGTTTTATAATAGGTCATAATGGCATGGCAATTGGAAATAATTGACAAAGCAACAGAACCTGTAAAAAGTAAGTTTTAAAATCTAGTGCTACTTGTATAACTTCAAATTCTACTTGATTTGTGAATGTTTCTCACGAAAGTGCTGTTGAGATTTTAGATAGGCATGAATATTGATACATTTACTCATTATTATTAATGTGGTAAAGAACCTGTATGAATCATGAGGTTTGAGACAGTTTCACTGCCTTCAACTCTAGCAGAGTTTGTAGAGAAACCCTCTGCTTTATTTGAATTTTGCCATTAGAGGCTTACTTTTATGAAGATTTAGTTCTAATTTGTGATCTGATCTACTGAAATGATACGGTGTATGTACCTCTTTTTGGAGTTTGTGCCATGGCTGATGATAATCCAGCCGGAGTTGATTTTGATACGTCTTTTGATCCTGCATTAAGGTTTTCAGAAGCCTTTAAGGCTTCTTTTAGTGAGATTAATGGTCCATTATCTCATCCTGTTTGTTGAATTTTGATTTTGATAAAATCAGGAAAATATAAAGTTCATAGAGGAAATAATACTATCACACTGAGAACTGTGACAATCCTAGTGTGTCGAGGATAAATTAAAATCTAAATGGCACTGCCTAGACAGGCCCACTCTGTGGTTTCAAAGATGCAGGAAACCCAGAGATATTTTCTTAAGGGGTTGATCATTACCCCTATTGTTGAGTTGGCTATTTCTTGTTGTAAGAATGAGCCATTGGATCTTGATAATACAAGGATTTTATTGTAAAATTCTTTTTGTTTGTTTGACCATGGGTTTCTGGTTAAACCCATAGGAGATGCTCAGAAATATTTAGATGATAAAACTTTTTTGTAATTCTGTTGTGATAGTTGCTTTATCACTTTTCTAGTTATGATTGCAAAAAGCAAACTTGTGTTTATACAAAGATTCTAAAGCAAATTATAGATTCCTTGGAAGAGGTTCCAGGTCTAGCAATTAATTTACTCCCAGCTGTTATGGGAAAGGCAATATCAGTTTTTTAACTGCAGATGCTCTGTTGGTCAACTAGTGTACTATACTAGTAGGCAATTCCCTTCATTGAGAGGGAGAGGTTTCCAAAAGGGAACAGAGAATTTCGTAGAGGTCACTTTTCTCAACCAGTTGCTATATATACAGTAGATAACTTAAATATTATGATTTGGAAAATGTTTCTAATGGTCTATTGATATTAGATATATTAAGAAATGGTTATAAAATTATTTTTAATGATGTACCACAAGGTTTATCATTTTTGAATTAAATATATTTCACCTTTCATAAGGATGAATTATTTTCATAAGTCCAAAAATTGATAGCTAAGGGACACTAGTAACCACAATTTAACTTGATCGGACAAAAACGTGTTAACGCTGTTTAAATGAAATTAATCGTCATTTGATAAAGATTGACAAAAATTAAAAATCATTTTTTAATTTATTTCAATGCATATCAAATCATTTTAATGCCAGTCAAATAGCTTCGCTTGCGGTCGTTCAATTTAATTCAAGTTGGTGGTAAGTTACGTCAAACAAATAGGCCACGCCCCCGTTAAACTATTTCAAACTGGTATCAATTCGTTTTAAACCGTGTTTTAACAGGTAAATCACTCAAGCAAAACAACATCGATGTATCTTTCGTTTATTTGTTTCAAACTTTATCGACTTATATATATAAATGCGTGTATTCTTATTAAAGTAATATACTTCACAATTTAAACAAATGAATGATCAATACACGTAACATATAAGGAATTTAAATAAAAACAATAAAATATTGGTGCACGGTTTAAAAAATTCAAAACTTATGAATCTGTTAAAAATAAAATAGTTAGATGTTTAACATATTTTTAATTTGCCCGAATGCAGTAGATCTTTATCTCACATATTCGTTTCAAAACTTGCTGAGTGCTATGAAAACTTGTGAATGTAAGTAACGTATGGTCCATTGCAATGACTTACAAACTTTAGGTATTCCTGTATATTTCCGATTCTCATTTTCTGTCTTACTATAGTGTACTCGTTAATTAAATATAGACACGGAAATTAAAGAATCTTACAGAAATTATTTATTTTTCACATAGTTTAAATCGATGTATCTTATAGTTTCGGTCAACAACAAATATTCCCTAGCTGTATATTGATATATGAAATAGCTTGTAATAAAAACAATGTTGTGTTAAATAATAAAATGAATGAACATAATGTTAACATTTGTTGAATTTAATAAACAGTTAAGTCTTGTACAACATAGCAAATAAAGGAACAGCTCAAAAAAATTTTAAAACTGTGTCAAATTGTAATATCGGTCACTGACGCGAAACGGCCGTTAACTGCGGACAAGCATTACATTACGGTAATTGTGAATTGTGGTTCCGATTCTGTAAAGGGATTATTGTGCTGTCATTCACCGTGACGTACAAAAAGTCTTGCTATAAATAAAAATATATTCGGTATATATGAGATAAATTTTAGTCTGCGATAACGATGGGTTGGTTGATTTAAGTTTTACGACCTTGACTTGCTCTAAGTCGACATTCTCTTACGTCTAATGCATTTTATTTTCGTTTAGGGCATATTATATAAGTCTACCTACCAAATTGAAATCAACATAAACATTATTAAAATAAACAAGAATGGAAAAGAAACAATTATGTACTGTTGCTCTGATATAATTTTTATTAACTATATTTTAGCGGTAATGTCCAAATTAAAAACTAATTGTCGTACAAAAAAATAATTTATCGACGTGCTTTCGTTGAAGTTCGCGTTACATATCAAAATGAATGTCATTGGTCGGAACGTTTGCAAACTTTCAATCCAAGTGTTCTCATCGAGGTCCGCGTTCATTTTTCAATTCAATACACCATATTTCATCTAGGTGCTTTCGTTGAAGTTCGCGTTACATAGTAAAACGAATTTCATTGGTCGGAACATTTGCAAACTTTCAATCCAGGTGTTCTCATCGAGGTCCGCGTTCGTGTTTCAATTCAATACACAATAAGAAGTCCAATATGGTAAAAAAAAGGAATTTTAAACTGAAATTGAACAAATAATAAATAATAAAAAATATAGTTTATAATATGTAAATATTTATTTAAGAAAGCTAACAATAAGATGAAAGAAAAATATGTGATGCTTAAGAACATTGATCTGGGCCGTAACAGCCTTCTGTTGGAAATTTTAAAACAAAGTTGAAACAAAGGCTTGTCTTCATATCAAATTGTTTTCACGGCCAATTTCTTGCAAGAAGCAAACTCCCATTACTTCAGTGTCGCCCCTGCATGTTTTTGCGTGATCCATGCATGTTTCTGATTTACTTGTCTTTTGTTCATTTACTGTCCTACTGTATGGCTATAGTCTAAGTGTTAATTGTCATTTGAAATACTTTAAACTTGCTTATACTGGTTGGTTCCACGTGAATCTTATGATAATAGTTCATGCATAAATCACCGGAATTTGGTACACGTAAAATGCACGTAATTTTTAAAAATTACATTGTTAAAATAATATCTTTTTTCTAAAATTTAATTGAAATCATTAAAAATACCTTCATATTTTTGCAAAGTTCAAGTGAAAAGAACATGAAAAATTTCACGTGTGATTCATTTGAATTACTGAGTTTTTTACTCCATCATTTCAGGCAATGGTGGTGTCGTTGCTTCATCCATGCAGAAATAGAGTACTTTAAAAATATGATTCAGTAAAAAGTTTTATAATTGCTCGGTTTTTGATGGTTGTTTTACGGCGGTACGTCTAAACACTGCTAAGGACTCCTTAACGGTTCACTAAGGACTATACAATGCCACTAAGGACTAGAAAGAGTACTGTTATACGTGTTATTTTTACATATTATGTTAAAGATTGATATTTAATGCATAAATTTCAAATTTTATAGAAAAATAATAATAAATAAAAAAGATATTCAACATTTTCTAGGCACGTGCCCAGTTTTCTTTGGTATACCGAAAATCAATGAACCGATTGACACGTGCCAAATAATATAACAACTGATTAAACAATCATATATTCTTTAATCTAAGCAATTAACAATTGTATCGAAAAGATTAATACTTGATTATTTTAATAAAATGTGTTGTTCTTATTTAAAAGTTAAAATGATTAAAAGGACAAATAATTTTGCTTTTGTTTCATTTATTTCCCGACATAGTTATTTGCCATAGGTTTTAATGTTGATGTGCGCCTAACTAATAAGTAAGAGTGTGGTCAGCTTGGCAAAATGTTTATGTGAGAGACATGAAGACAAAATGAATATATATATTTATAACTTTTTTGTTTTTATTTTAATTCCGACAAAGATGCGTTACAAATGGCTTCACTAAAACATGAGTAAATTCCGAAAAAAAACACCCTATAAATCATGATTTTTATTTGTCCACTTTCTATTATGAATGTTCCACAGTGTTAAGTACATTATTTACGAATTATTTCCTGCATTTGTCAATTTAAAGTTAAAGATATAATTTTGACAGAAAAAGAGAGTGCTTTGTAAAAATTACTCACTGTTGAAGGCCGTATGGGTAACTTAAAGTTATTAATTTCTGTGTCATTTTGTCTCTTGTGAATAGTTGTCTCGTCACCAACCCGGTTTTTGGACAATGAATAGAAGTTAAAAGCTACTACATACTTTAAATTTGGAAGAACCCATGCAGCAGCAGCAGTAAGAAAAACATGCTACAATGCCGGACCCAAGTCCGAATAAAGGGGTAGGGAAGTAATTTTTCTTTTAACTGACACAATCGTATGTTTTATTTTTGGCGCAAATCATACCATCTAATTTTAAAACATGTGGCGCAAACGTAACATTTGAGAAAAAAAATTGTGGCGCAAAAGGACGCATTTTTGGCGCAAACGGATATCTCCCACCAATCCTACCACATCATTTTTTATATTGGTTGCAAATTTTTTTTATCGTATTGAAGTCGTATTTGTCCAGAAATATATTGCTCAAACGTGTTCTTCATATGATAATAAATTTTGAAAATGAACCATTATAGCATACGCACAAAAAAATAATTTCTGTTCAAATCCGTCTGTTTACTTGTAGCTGGCTTTAAATAAGTTTGGTTACATGTAGTAATTTTTTTTATCAGATTATTTAATCACTTTGTGATTTGCAGAACCTGGTGCATTGGCTTGTATGTGTGAACGTTATTCGATAACGTCAGGAACGATAACTCGTGGCGTAATGTCAACTTACTGTCAAGACAGACGCTTTTATAGAAAATAAAGGAATATGGAGTAAACGTATACGGAACCAGTAATCGCACACAAAGTCAATGTTTAACAAAAATACAAATAATTAATGGTCAGCGTTTTTATTCCTGTCCATCTTTATATTCCCTAAAGGGTCTTCAACAATGAAAGATTCACTTGTTTAGGGATGACATCAAAAGATCGATGTAGGATAAAAAAACTTAAATCAAATAGTTTGGGGGGGGATCAACTTTGCTGCAAGTTTTGTTATTCTAAAATCGATTTTACATATATCCCTATTGGTCAATCAATTTTTACCAAATTAAGTTAAGAGGGGGGTGTGTGGAGGTCAGTAAAAAACCTATGTGAATTCAGTTTTGTATTCTTCATTGAACTTTCGATGTCGTCCCTTACCAGAACAACAAAAAACACTAGCTAAGAGTACTTAAGTTACTGACAGCTATAGTTCACACTCCTACGTTTGAAGTCTTCCTGTCCATCATCCCGCAATCGTTATTTTTGAAGATCATATAAGTGAATGAATAATTCGATTTTCTGCCTCAGGACCTGCGCATATATGAAATACTTAACACCTGAGACTACTATAACACAGAGATTGGTCACTCTCAATTTCCCTATAAAACCGTACACACTCAAAAAAGCTAGCTACGTTATTTAAACGTAGTTTCGTATTTTACCGTTAGCAGACGACATGTAATTGTTCAAATTAAAATTGAATAAAACAAAGCGAGATATTATTTTCAATGCTGTCATTACAATTCATTTTATATGAATATTATTGTGATTAACCTACTTTAATAATTATTATATTATAATAGTTTTTAAAGTCATAAGAAACGAGTGACCGATGAAAAATAATGTTCTTCTAATTCTTCAACCAATGCATACAAACATCATAAACTTAGTCTTCTGTGCTCGAATTTATCATTTTATTTCGTGTAAATGTCGTATAATCGTCAATTTTTTTTTTCAATTGGTCAGTGTTGTTGTGAAAATATGGCAGGTAATTAAAGCTCGTGTTTTGAAACCGAAGTTTAACGATTGTCACCTGTTTGTCAACAATTGACGAAAAATAAACAAAAAAGCATGGAAACTGAGCACGTGTTTAACATGTAAATTCAGATAATAGTTTATTTTAAGGACATCCATGCGTATTGTCACAGTGTGGGAACGGAACTGTACGGTTTTCTAATAATTTGGTCATTCGGGAGACTGTCAAGCGGTGCTCCGACATTCGCAAAATAACAAGTTGCTTGATGGAAACTTTGACGAACTCTTATGTTACTATATAACGTTTCTGCTTCAAAATTTAATAACTAAAACATTCTTTATGTAAATATGAACCAATAAAATAATAAGAAAGATATATGCATCAAAACGTTTTCCTTAGAATGGTGGAGCTCCGTGTAAAACGATCAAAATTGTCACACAACAGCGATCAAAAATGTCAAATAAACATCGAAAAATCAATGTTTGCTACCTGAATTTTCACATGTACTTTTTCTGATATATAGTCTTACCTGTCTGAAAGTTTCTAAGCCATTGTCTCAGTAGAAATCTAAATTTATTCATTTTCTCCATGTCGGATATTTTTATTGACTGTACAATCGCTCGCAAGTTTACTGTAATATCACTCGGAGCCTTCCTGTACACTCACTCGGAGCTTTCCTGTAGAATTGCTGGCCAAATTTATTAAATGCATTGCATTGGTTGTTTGAAGTGAAAATAAGCATATAACCAGTTATTTTGACAATTAAGATTTTATCAAGGAACCCTTTTAAGGTGACTATATCAGAGACAAAAACAAAATGTGTACAATAGATATAAAAAGAAGGTGTGGTATGATTGCCAAAGAGACAACTCTCTACAAGAGACCAAAATGACACAGAAATTACCAACTATAGGTCACCGTACGGTCGTTAACAATGATCAAAGCCCATACCGCATAGTCAGCTATAAAATGTCCCAAATAGCAATGTAAAACAAGAAAACTAACGGCTTATTTATGTACAAAAAATGAACGAAAACAAATATGTAACACATCAACAAACAACCACTGAATAAGCTATGCAAGACAAAAATAAAAGGACAGTACAAAATATGTTGAGAATATAATTTTAAATAAAAATGAAAATAATCCTCGTACAAAATAAATATTTATGTATTCTGAAAGGTGACTAGATTCTATGGAAGGGTAATTATCATATTTTGAATTTTACTTAATATATTATTTACCAGCAATTTAAAAAAATAAATAAATACATGTTTGAATAATACAACAAAGAATTTTTCATCACAGGATCGGGATATTGTAACAAGGAATTCGAATGTAGATCCTAGAAAATACACGTATATGCAAATAAACGTGATATTAAAATAAAAAGATGTGGTATAATTTCAAATGTGATGTCTGTTTATTTCAAGTTATAGCTACTGGTAGAAAAAGCTCCAGTAAACTTAAATTTTATCAAGGATGAGAGAGGACTTGATATATGAAAGACAGAGTAAATACAAAATCCTTCAAAATGATTTTTTTTTATATTAATGTCACGATTAAGGAACTTTTCAATATTCCCAACTATAGCATCCGACAAATGAACGAAACAGTTGGTTTATCAAACCACATTTATATCTTCAATATTAAAATAAGGAGATGTGATATGATTGTCAAAAAATAAATGGATTAAAGCAATTATAGTCGGATATAAAAGGTCCCAACATGAAACATAAGAATCAATACATTTCGAATTTAACTGACGGCCTAATTCATAATAAAACAATTTATCAAAAATATACATGACAGACATGAACCAACGACTCTTGACTTGAAACAGGTACATAAAGAATTTGGCAGGGTTAAAAATGTCTGTGTGCGCTCATTTCTCTCGAAAACTAGCACAGCATAAGACCAAACTATTAAAAACAGATGAATGATCGGATCAGCATACTATCATTGACGATATCAGACCAAGTGCGGATCCCGCCTTTCTGCAAAAAGGGGACCCAAACCACGGAACACCATGAAACGTCCACAATATAAAAAAAATGGGGTTTCAACCACCAAAAACTCCCTCTACCCGCATACCGGATCCGCTAATGCAGGCTGTATCCTTTCAAATAAAACTGAGCGTCAAACATCATTAACACTTTTGAGTGTGTAATTTAGGTTTAACAAAAATTGTAAGGGTTCCCCGGAACCCAGTGTCTCGCCTACTTTGGCTGTTAATTGCAGGCTCAATAAAAAA
This sequence comes from Mytilus trossulus, assembly GCF_036588685.1. NCBI lineage: Eukaryota > Metazoa > Mollusca > Bivalvia > Mytilida > Mytilidae > Mytilus > Mytilus trossulus. The sequence goes on along the minus strand of NW_026963315.1, from coordinate 1,548,038 downwards.
GAGGAAACAAATCAATGAAAATATTCCTCTTGATACTATCTTTTGATTGTAAATAAGAAGCTTCCGTACAGGATAGTTTATGAATCTAATAAAGGTAAAACAAACTTTAACTGCAGATTGTATGTAATGTTAACTGGAAGAAAAACTAAGTCCATTTATAAGTAAAACATAGATACACAGGTACAAAGTTTAAAAAAATGTTCTTCTAGATACTAGCTTTTGATCATAAACAAGCTTCTGTCTAAGTTTGTTACAAATCAAAAATAGTATAAGAAAGTTATAAAATTTTTAAAAACTTTAACCACAGAGTGAATGGATTTTTTCCGAGCAGAAAATCTAAGTCCATTCAAAAGTAAAATACGAAAAAAATGGATTTAATTTTTTTCAAGATTTACCTCTGGATACTACTAGTATCTTATGATCAAAACCAAGCTTCTGTCCAAGTTTGGTACAAACCCAGGATAGTTTAAGAAAGTTATTGAAATTTGAAAAACTTTAACCACAGAGTGAATGTAATGTTTCCCGGCAGAAAAACAAGTCCATTCATAAGTAACTTACGGAAAATAAAGAATTTTATTTTTATAAATCTACTTCATGATACTAACTAGTATATATTTGTTTAGGGGCCAGCTGAAGGACGCCTCCGGGTGCGGGAATTTCTCGCTACATTGAAGACCTGTTGGTGACCTTCTGCTGTTGTTTTTTATTTGGTCGGGTTGTTGTCTCTTTGACACATTCCCCATTTCCATCCTCAATTTTACTATGTAATGATCATAAACAAGCTTCTGTCCAAGTTTGGAAGAAATAGAGTACAGTTTAAGAAAGTTGTTAAAATTTCAAAAACTTTAACCACAGAGTGAATATTTGTGGACGCCGACGCCGACGACGACACCGACGCTGACGGAATGAAGGATCGCTATGTATGTGTCGCTATGGATTTTTTGGGAGAAAAAAAAATTGTTTCCAGTTTTAAGAGAAAATTTTTTATCTTTTTTAATTCTGAGAAAAAATCATTATTTGTTTCACCCTCAGCTGCCATTATATGTAAAACTAAAATTGAAAGAAGAAATTGTTTTCGACTTGTCGCGAAAAAAAATAGATTTTTTTTTCGACGCAGGCGAAAAAAAAGTTTGCCAAAAATTTTTTCCAAAGCCCCCCTCCCCCCCTAATACCTTAGACTAGCTTGCTTGCTAGCTGGACCGTGAAGTATTTTGCGAATGTCGGAGCACCGCTTGACAGTCTCCCGAATGACCAAATTATTAGAAAACCGTACAGTTCCGTTCCCACACTGTGATTGTGGTCTCCGGATTTTTACGAGATGGGTTACACTGAGGTCACCTTGCATACGGAAAATATGTCGGGGGAATTGCTTGCTGGAAGGAAGCAATTCAAATAAGTAAACTTCTTCTAAATATGAATAAATTAAAGAATTGTCTTCAGAAAAAAGTATATGTACATAAGTTTTATAATGAAAACTATCCGTTGAGTTATAAAAAACATATGCATTATTTTTTTGTGATTTGAGGTTTCTTATGACTTTAATAATAAATATATTTTAATAGTTTTTCATAATAAACATATTTTAATACTTTTTTTTAAAATGAACTTTGCGACGATAATGGATTGTGTTTAGATAATTCTCATAAATCCGACAACCGTTATAGTAGTCTCAGTTAACACTGAACATTGAACCTGGTTGTAATTTGCAATTTTTATTTGTAATTTTTCCTCACTAGGTAGGTGAAATTATGTATAACATCAAATGTATTGTAAATTGCGAAAATGCATTACGAGCATATTCTATAATTTTAAGTTTGAATTATAAAGAGTTTATTTTTTTTTTCAAATATTGAATACGCAACAAAATCTCTGTAATTTTACCCATGTATTATTTATGTTTATGTTAAAGGCGTTTGATTGGATATTAGTTAAAGGTAGGCGTGGTTTTCGGTAACTTTCCTCCAATCAACTGGCCTATTCGACAAACATGTGTGCGCTGATGCGTGCAAACTGACTATTGTAACGGCACATGTCTTACATCAGAATCTATCGTGCGTGACCAATGTTTATTGTAAAATTTCTTGTCATGTGAGCAAATTATCAGACATACAAGTTCTAAAGGTTACAACTTGAATTTGCTTTTTCAAAGATTATTTTCGGCAGTGCCCCTGATATACGATGTAAAGTGGTTAAGAAAAACAAGACTTTAAATGAAGGATGCATATTACCAGAGAATATAATCTGGGACTATTCCAGATATAATGTATGTATTTTATGGCTCGGATATTAACAATAAAATGTTCTGAAAAAATTAAGTGTCCGATAATTTGAATTATCTGATAAAGTTATCTCGATCACTGTCGACAAAATATTATTGCATGGATGGTAAACTGCTGATTTTTATTTCTAGACATGGTTTGTGACTGTTATAAGTATAGACAACTATATGCATTCTGGTTTACGTTTACAAAGAACACACTATACATTTTTCTGAAATATCAATCCTTTTTGGACAGACTTGCTTTTTCCTTGTATTTGTAAAAAATATAAGACGTTTCATTTTATTTGAATACTTCAAAAATTGCTTCAAAATACTATAGGCCTGTATTGTTGTTATTTTTTTAGGGTCAATGACTCCCCCCCCCCCCCCCCCCAAAAAAAAAGTAGTAAAATAAATGTATATTTGATTTGAATAATTGTTTTAAAACGTAATAGAAATAAAGGTCAGCCAAACCCAAATTCAGCAATAAGGAGTGCCATTCACCGGGTTTAATTTCTTTTACCGGTTTTGAACTTCTTGTTTTGTTCAATAAATAATAGTAAAATTTACTTTCCATACACATGTTTGACTTCCTAAATAACACTAGGAAATAAAATTTGTCACAATTTCGCTTTTGTCGTCTGCTCAAGTTAGTTTAATTTGGTATTGTAATATGCACATGAGATACTTGTCACTGAACGTTGAACAAACAGTAGCTATCCACCAATCCATCAGTGATTGCGATACTTCTGTTACATACCCGTCATTTTGTCACATGTTTGGTACTATTATTTGAACAAAGTTCGTGTTGTAAGCCGAATTTGTCCTACATTTTAATTGTTCTTGTCAAGTAATACATTCCTTGAACTGGTTTAAATGTTTAACTAAATCCTATGATATCAATTTTGTGCATTGGTTTTTTGAAACACAATTTTGTTAATTTGAGCGTGTCAACACTTAGTCTAGTAGTGATTTCGGTTTGTATGACCATACAACATATTTATATATATATTAGTATTACAGTAAGTTATTGTTTCATTTTACATGTTTACCATTGATAACATCAAATAAAACGTGTTGCAGGTTGAACTAAACCATAAAGGAGGATCTAAAATTTTAACTATGTATGTTTAAACTATTATGAATGCGGAGTGGGGGTATTGCACGATAGCCTCAGTAGTAGTATGATACTTTGATATCAAATGGACTACAGTTAAAAAGTTGCATTTACTACCAATCCATGCACAATAGCTAGTAAGATGTATGCTCCTGAGCGTATTATGGACAAAGAAAAGGGTTGTGGTGTACTTTAAAATTTTGAAATAAGTATGGTAGAATGGTTGCCATACGCCTTCATATTACAGAAACCACCAGCGTACACTACAGCATAATTACGATTTCAGTTGTTATAGTTCACACACAAATCAATTGGGCTAGTTTAATCTCCTGCATGGTTTATTCCATTGGCAATCATATTCAAGAAAATTCATATTCTGTATGAAGCTTGATTGAGCCGTAGATTCACAAAGATACCGATCATAGTTATCTTTTCTTCATTTACATAAATGAATGTCGGGAATTCGGAATATGGCAGTTATACATGTATCCTCAGTTTATATTTATTTTGAAGCATTATCGAACTAATACGACTTAAATTTCTTTTTAAAATTTACTTTGAACTAAATATCTAGTAAATGACTTTACATGGGAATAACTTGGGGTGTATTCATGTATACTAGTATGTAATGATAATAAAAAGAAACCAACAGCACTATTTGACGAAGACGAAATTAAGGATTGAATTTTAACGTCCAGTGACATATATTACAATGATGTCGAAACAGAACTTGAAATCTATACTATTAAACGAGAAGACCTCATTTTTGGTGTCGCTTCTCTTCTTTCCACAATAAATTAATCATAATGCCTCTATGTCCAATGGGTACAGTCCATAATCGCATTTGTCACCCATTCATATGATTAATCAGATTGAGTTATTTTGGGTGAAAAACGAGAAAAAAGACGTCCGGATATGTTTCCGTCATTGGGTGAAATTTTAAGTCAGATTAGACTTCCGGTTTGCGTTTTCCTGTAGAGGGAAAACGGTAGTATTACATTTACCCAGCATTAGGTTGGCCTTTTGTGTACCCAAGACATGTGAAGGAAGTCAAATTATGAGCGCTGTGATTGGATGTAAGGGTACAATATATTTTTATTTATCTATGAATAACTGCAGTTTGTATATTTACAATATAAATTTTAAAACCTGTTGAAATATTTTCAAGAGAATTATTTGAAAAGGCTTCCAAAATTTAATAAATTTGGTGCAAAATGACGGTGGGCATGGATAACATAAACGAGCTCCGTTGGAAATTGGTCATGATACTATTTGGCTTCAATTTTTAGAATACAGTAATAAAGTACAAACACCACACATAACTGTTTTATCCAAGTTTTTGTTATAAAAACTGGTAAATTTAGAAAATGTTAGTATTGTCGCCTATGGCAGAATAAATACTACCGTTTTCCCTATACTTTGAACATACATTATACTACGAATACAGTGTATTTTCTGTCTTATATCCGTCATTGGACAAAATTTAAGTCAGATTAGACCTCCGGTTTGCGTTTTTCTTTTTACTTTGAAACAAATACATATACTACGAATAAAGTTAGTGTATTTTCTGTCTGATATCATTTTCAAGTTTACTATCATCGGCGGTCACAGAGTTTATTAAATAGAGAGGGTCTGTATAATATATCAATAGCCGCCGTGGATCGATTATCAAACTGAGAATTGACTGTAATAAGAAAATACACTTTCGGAACGTCTGGAACGTGTGTTTTTAAGATCGAAATTTCAGGATTTACCATTTCGGGATCCGGGATTTCTTTTTTCGAATTTCGGGATGTCGAGATATTTAATTTGTATAGTAAATTCAGAACCTCGGGATTTCATTTTTTAAGCCCGGGATATTGGGATCAGGTCCCCTCTGCAGTGGCGGATCCAGAAATTTTCATACGCAGGGGCCCGTTGATTGCCTAAGATGGGCCCGCTCCGGTTATGCTTCAGTGATTGTCTATATAAGCAACCAATTATTTTCCAGAAAAGGGGGGGGGACCGGGCCCCCTAAATCCGTCTCTGCCCCGACCCCCCTTTAATGAATGTTCATAATATACAGATAAGCGCTAAAATTATTGATGTGTCATTAAAATTAATAGAAAACAAACAAATAAAAAGGATTTTTTTTGTGGAAAAAGGAGGAGCCGGGCTAGAAAAACAATTATCCTGTCCCAAATTACCTATGACTTTTGATACCTTTTCTGAAATTCTCAAGTATGAATGCCAGTGAGACAGCTCTCAACAAGAGACCAAATTACACCGAAATTAACATGTATTTAGATCACCTTACGGTCTTCAACAATAAGCAAAAGCCGATACTGCATAGTCTGATATAAAAGGCTACGAAATGACAATGTAAAACAATTCAAATGAGAAAACTAATAGCTAATGAGACAGCTCTCCACAAGAGACCAAAATGACACCAAAATTAACACGTACAGGTCACCTTACGGCCTTCAACAATAAGCGAAAGCCGATACTGCATAGTCTTATATAAAAAAAAAATGACAATGTAAAACAATTCCATGAAATGAGAAAACTAACAGCCTTATTTATGTAAAAAAAAGAACCAAAAACAAATATCACTGAACCACTGAATTACAGGCTTCTGACTGAAATGTTCATAATACATGTACGCTAAATGTATGTTCATAATACATGTACACTAAATGTATGTTCATAATGCCACTTGATAATGAAATTAATAGAAAACAAAAAATGGGAATTTTGGAAATAAAGGAGGAGGGTTAAAAAAACATATCCTGTCCCCAAGTACCTATGACTTTTGATACTTTTCATGAAATTCTCAAGTCATTAAATATTTTACAAAATTCTTCCTACAACACTTTACATCCTTTCAAATACGCTCTGAATGCCCGCGACTTCGCGGGTGTGTTCTAGTTGACAATAGGTATTCCGTCGCTTTTCCAAAGAATTCACGCTTAGTTGCGATTTCAAGTGCTATTTTGAAGAGACATGTTTTGTCGAAATGCACATCTGGTGCAAGAAAATTGGTACCGTTAATTTTATTACAACTTCGGGTTCGCATTATAGTTATATTTGTACAAAATAACTAACAATAAACAAATTGTGATGATTTCTTTAACTGTTCTTGAACGTTCTAGTTTTAATATAAATCTGTGATTTTTCTATATTCGTACTTTCGACGAAGCAAAGCAAGTTCGATCTAGACCTGGACAATTTGATGCATTTAGCAATATTCAATCGTTGTACAAATTTATTGTAGAACATGTAGAAAATCCGTCTTTTTCGGATAAAAAAATCTACTTTGTTAACTCGGATCGAAAACTTACAATATAGTTTATCCTATTGAAACATGAACGCGGACTACATTGAGAACATCTTGGATTGAAAGATTGCAAATCTACTGACCAATGAAATGCTTTAGATTTAGAACGCAGACCTCAACGAGTACACCTAGATGGATAACACACTGTAATCTTTAAACCGTCGAACAGATAGCGATAATTCCAGACTTCTTCTTCTTCTTTTTCTTTTAGTTCAAATAAGGTCACCATATAGAAGAATACAAAGTCATACTGCCAAGGAATTGTATATTAGGAATTGTATATTTACAATCCCTTGATGCTGCTGTACATGCCTGATTGACAAAGATTTAATAAAATTGAATTATTCATAAAAATGTGTATTACAATTTAAGTGTTTCTATATTAAGATTGTGATTAAAAATATGCATTTTATGTACTTGTTTTGGTTTGGATTTGTTTATTCAAAGCTCGCGAGAACAGCTGATCTCTTAAGGCCGTAACGGCAGTGGTGGTAGATATTCACAGATTTTTTTTACATAAAAACACACTATTACATATTCATGTGACAATAATAATGTGTCTGTTTTTTAAACCAATTTAGAATTGGTGTATATATGTCTCCGCTGATAATAATTCTATGTTAGATAAACATAATTATTTGGAATTAAAAGTTGTATAGTTACAATAAGTATATTTTCATAATCATTTATTTATTTAGGCTTGATGAAGATCTACATGATTTAACGAATAAATGTAAGAAAATGTGGTGTACTTGCCAATGAATTAGATCACCGTACAGCCTTCAACAACGAGCAAAAACCTAACCGCATAAACGTTTATATCATTTCCCAAAATTACAAATATGAATTCAAACAATTCAAACAAGAAAACTATCGGCCTGATTGATGTACAGCACTTATAGAAAAATATATACAAAAACGACAACCACTGGTCACTAAAGAATTCAAACCATGTGTCCCAATCGAAAAATAATTTCGTCAAACAAACGGGAGTTCTTATCTACAGAACAAAACCTGGATCCGCCATTGTACAGTCTCCTGACTAGTATACCTGTAGGATAGACAAAGATGATGGCGTTAAACAAATAATTTCTTTATTTATGTTTTTATTCCATTCAGATCTTCAATTTATCGATTGATTAATAAAAAAACGAAGCAAATATTTTAGTTAATCTACCAGTAATTAAATGTCAAAAAAAAAGATTGTAAGACTATATATTGCTATTTGGCTGTGAAATTTGGAGATTTAGTTTTATTGATGCATTAGAAAGCTAAACTTGAAAAAAAATCAACCCTAGCTGTATGGAGAGCTATGCGCTTATCCTATGTCAGTATATGTGGAACACCGTATGGTATATTTTTTGGTCTAACATTGTAAACAGTTCTGATAGTAAACTATATAGATATATTTATAAACTCAACGTAGATGGTGGATTTACTTAGCTATAGAAAGTGGAAGAGTTTATGGTATAGCAAGAAATAATAGAATATGTACTTTTTGTAAAAATGATATAGAGGATGAGTTTCATTTCATCCTCAAATGTCCACGATTTCAAGGTTTTAGAACAATTTATATGAAGCCATTTTATTGGAAAAAACCGTCGATGTACAAATTTATTAAACTGATGAGTACTAATAATGTAAAAGAATTGTGTAATTTAGGTAAATTTACATTTAGATCTTTTGAGCTTAGATCCGAAATGTTAAAATAATGTTTGTTTATTCTACAACACCTTCTGCTGTCACATAGTCTGTGTTTATGTATGTATTATATGTATTATTGCTGTTGATATAATTGTATACCTATAGTTTATATAGACTTTGGTAATAAAGATATATACTTTCGATTGGTTGATTTGTATAAAAAAATATCTTAAAAAAATATGGATTTTAAAATATTTGGTTAAATCAGAGTAACTATAGTTTTAATCCAAACTATTAAACAGATTGTTTTATCATTTTCAGCAGACTTGGAAATCAGAAATGGAATATTCTCCAAAAGTATTATGTTTAAAACTGTTTAAAGAAAACGCCTCCGGGTGCGGGAATTTCTCGCTACATTGAAGACCTGTTGGTGACCTTCTGCTGTTGTGTTTTTTTATTTTGGTCGGGTTGTTGTCTCTTTGACACATTCCCCATTTCCATTCTCAATTTTATTTGAATTTGAAGAATATTTAGACGTATAACGTTATAAAGATAAGATAACGTTATGAAGGTTTAGAACTGAAAATCATCGGTTACCTATAGAAACCGGTAGATGGCGTAGAATTATGAGACAGGAAAGGTACTATTTACTTTGTAACTCTCAAGAGATTGGTTGATATATTTCACTATATTCTTAACTGCACAACTCTAACAGAAAGTAGAAGACCTTTTCTTAAACCTAACTATGTAAGCAGAGTAAATGTTTCGAAATTGGGCACTTTATTTATTTAAAAAAATATTGTGTTTTGAAAATTTTGTGTAAATTAATTTGAATCATATATAAATAAAAGTATGTTCTCAAATCTGATCACCAATCGCTCATTCTTGTTGCTCGTTTCAAGTTGTGCAAATTGTCATACGCAAAATCTGTTTATTAATATTAAATATAAAAATATCTTTCTTTTTACCGTTAACTTGGTTTTATAAGAAATAAAGAATCTAAATTAAATAATACAATTAATTTTATTTAGTTTTTTGGATTAAATTACCTTAGATTAAAGGATGTGAAAAGGTATATAAGTGTAACTTTTTCAAAGTTCAAGTTGATCATTTATTGATTTAAGTGAATAAATCAAATTTATTTTCTCGAGGAATAAATCAAATCAGGAACATATATATTGTAAGGTATACTGTTCCCAAATTGAATAGTATACAAATCATAGTAATTATTATTCATCAGCGAAAAGGATAGTATTTGTGTTGTGTTTGAAGAATCGTAAAAGTGTTTTATTTTCTAAATTCTATTTATTCACTCGGACTTCGTAGAGTTTAAAATTATTTTTTTTACCATATCGGACTTCATATTGTGTATTGAATTGAATCACGAACGCGGACCTCGATGAGAACACCTGGATTGAAAGTGTTCAAATGTTCCGACCAATGAAATTCATTTTACTATGTAACGCGAACCTCAACGAAAGCACCTAGATGAAATATTGTGTATTGAATTGAAAAATGAACGCGGACCTCGACGAGAACACCAGGATTGAAAGTTTGCAAAAGTTCCGACCAATGACATTCATTTTGATATGTAACGCGAACTTCAACGAAAGCACCTAAATGAAATATTTTATTTGTACGACAATTATTCTTTTTTTAGACATTACTCCTTAAATATAGTTAATAAAAAATATATCAAAGCAACAGTGCATGATTGTTTCTTTTCCATTCTTGTTTATTTTAATAATGTTGATGTTGATTTTAATTTTGTAGGTAGACTTATATTATATGCCCTGAACGTAAATATACGGTTTTTTTTTAAAATGCATTAGACGTAAGAGAATGTCGACTTAGAGCAAGTCAAGGTCGTAAAACTTAAATCAACCAACCCATCGTTATCGCAGACTAAAATTGATCTCAAATAAACAGAATATATGTTCATTTATAGCAAGACTTGTTGTAAGTCACGGTGCATGAGAGGACAATAATCCCTTTACAGATCGGAACCACAATTCCTCTTTTCGTAGTGTGTACTTTTCCACAATTAACGCCCGTTTCGCGTTAGCGACCGATATTACAATTTGACACAGTTTTAAAAGTTTATTGAGCTGTTCCTTCATTTACAATGTTGTGTGCAAGACTCAACAAATGTCAACATTGTGTTCATTAATTTTCTTATTTAACACATCATTGTTTTTATTACATATATCAATATGCATCTAGGGAATATTTGTTGTTGACCGAAACTATAAGATACATCGATTTAAACTATGTGAAAAATAAATAATTTTTGTAAGTTACTTTAATTTCCGTGTCTATATTTAATTAACGAGTACACTATAGTAAGACAGAAAATGAGAAAAGGAAATATACAGGAATACCTAAAGTTTCGTAAGACATTGCAATGGACCATACGTTACTTACATGTCACAAGTTTTCATAGCACTCAGCGAGTTTTGAAACGAATATGTGAGATAAAGATCTATTGCATTTGTGCAAATCAAAAATATGTTAAACATTTAACTATTTTATTTTTAACAGATTCATAAGTTTTGATTTTTTTAAACCGTGCATCAATATTTTATAATTTTTTTATTTACATTCCTTATATGTTACGTGTATTGGTCATTCATTTGTTTAAATTGTGAAGTATATTACTTTAATAAGAATACACGCATTTATATATATAATTTTAAGTCGATAAAGTTTGAAACAAATAAACGAAAGATACATCGATGTTGTTTTGCTTGAGTGATTTACCTGTTAAAAGCTCGGGTCGCAACACGGTTTAAAACGAATTGATACCAGTTTGAAATAGTTTAACGGGGGCGTGGCCTATTTGTTTGACGTAACTTACCACCAACTTGATTTAAATTGAACGACTGCAAGCGAAGCTATTTGACTGGCATTAAAATGATTTGATATACATTGAAATAAATTAAAAATGATTTTTAATTTTTGTCAATCTTTATCAAATGACGATTAATTTCATTTAAACAGCGTTAACACGTTTTTGTCCGATCAAGTTAAATTCGGGTTACTAGTGGGAGCTATTTAAGAGGTTGATCGATCAATGGAAAATCAGTTTATTTCCTATATTTTCTTAGTTCCTAAGAAAGATTGGTCTTCAAGGCCTGTATCTATTTGAAAAATTCAAACAAACTTAGTTTGTGGCTAATAAGCATTTGGAGCAGGACCATTTATCTTTTGTTTAGATGTAATTCTTTTTAGAATAATTATCTATTTATATATTGAGAGAGAGCTAACATCTATAGATCTCACAGATGCATATTTAGGTATCATTTATGATTATATCACAATTTCCTGATTCATGTGGAAAAGACATTGATATGATATTTATGTTTTTTGTTTTGGATTGGCTTCTGCATCAAGAGTTTTTACTAAGGTTTTAAAACCTGTCTTATGTATTTATGAAATAATGTCACTTGAAGTATATACATGCTAAAGTTTATACATTGATGATTCTTTTATTATGGATCAGAGTTAAGATGATTGTATTGTGAATACAGAAGAAGTGGTGCAAATGCTTGATAAGCTGTGCTTCGGAATAAATTTTGAGAAGTTGGTACTCATTCCTTGGAAGCACATTGTTTTCCTTTGTTTCATTATTGATACTGAGCTATTTAAGTTTTTTCTGACAGATGAGAAATGGTAAAATTATCTCCCTTGGGAAATTTTTCTTAAATAGAATTGTGTAACTGTATTTTAGATGATTTACATCATATATTGGTCTTGTGACGAATGCTTTTAATGCAGAATCTGTGGGAATGTTACATTGCAGAAACATGGCAAGAAATAATGTTGAAACACTGTATAGTTGTTACAAAGTTTATTATCATCAATAGGCATGATAGGTGAAATTTTTTAACAATTTAAAATCAGAAATTAAAAATTTGATTTATAGACACATCCAAATAAGTTTTTTGATTGAACCAGATTCCTCTGACAAAAGAAGGATTTGGGATCCAAATTTGAAGAAAATGTTTCTGTTGGTAAAATTTATTGGAGCTTCTTTAAGAGTATGCATTCATTTAATATAGATTTCATAGTATTGTTGGCTATATTTTTCTTTTGGAGAAAAAGTTTTAGTCACAGAGATTTATACAATCAGAAAATACTATTTCAGTAGCTTTTATTATGCAATAGGAGGTATAACCTCTTTGTCACTTAACATACTTACTACAAATATTTCATTATTTGGGCTTGGTGTTCAAGAAAGAACATTTTTATCACAGCTCTTTTTATTCCTGGTAAGAAAATTTTGATGCTTATCATATGTCTAAAAAATTTACAGATTCAAAAGGATGGCAATTGAAAGAAGATGTATTGGTTTTGTTGTTATTACATTTTCATTTTCAAATCTGTAGATAATTACTTCATTGTCTTTAGACCAACAAGCTCCTTTCAGAGATGTTTGTTTTTTTCATGATCAGAATTAAGACCTTATATTTTCCCATCTTTTTCATTGTTGGGGATAATTATAAAGAAAATTATTAGTGATAAAGTTCAGAAGGCTCTTTTGGTTATCCTTTTTGGCTTGCTCAGAGTTGGGTTTCTTTGCTAAAACCAATTTTAATTTATTTGCCAGTTAAACTGCTAAGCATAAAAATTAGTAACAATGTTGTATACTGAAGATAATGTCTTTCCGTCAGGAAGAGACTTAATTTAACTGTATATTGTAAAAAATGAACCAACACCTGAAGAGTTGATTGTGCAGTAGGGTAAAAACGTGTGTATTATACTCAGAAATCACTTTAATATAAACAGGAGATTTCAGAATCATTTGTAAAATATATTTACACTTCATCTTGGAGACCTTGCATCTATAATCAAGCATTATCAATATTTTTTGAGAAATTTCATTATTTGGTGTGATCAATTCCTTATCACCATCTAAAAAGGATGTTTTTGATTATTGATTTTTTTGTAAAAACAAGTTTTTCATATTCAGCATGTTTAATGTGAATTTTCCTTGTTCTATGTTGAAACAGACTTTATCCTTTAAGAAAAAGATGTTACTTAATTTGTTTGTTTACTACATGTATTTGTGTAAGGTTGCTGAAACCTGAATCTGCAATTGAAGAGTTAGATACTCTTTCACTTGGGAGATGAATTTAGTGCTATCTTTTTTAAGTTCTTAATATTCATTGGAGTATTTAACATTGAAGACACTCTTTTATACTTTTGTCTTTATTTGCCTTGACTGAACAGTAACATCTGCCTTAAAGTACTATCTTTATCAGCTGTAGATTTACATTCTATGTCTTTCATTCAGAGACATGGCACTTTATTTTTTCATATACATGAGTTTTTGAAAAATACTAGATCTGTTAGTTAGTTTAACTTATGAGGTGATCAAAGGTTTTGATAAACCAAATTCTTGTGTTGTTAAGACAATCATTTATCATGTTTTGTGTACAAAATAGGTGAGAGAATTCATCTAAGTCTTTTCGTAAAGTTTAGATAGTTAGAGAGAGTTCTAATTTTATCCAAGGTTAACTCATTTAGAGGAACCTCTTCTTAAGTGCATTTAGCTTCAGGATGTTCTATTGAGGACATTATGGCAACAGTTTTGTCTGAACATATGGTAAAACTTTTTCAAGTTCTATAACAGGAAAGTAAATAATATCAGTACTAAAACACTTTTCTTCAGTTGTAGTTACTGGATGATCTTGTGATTTTTATCCTTTATTAAATGTTGGCATTTATATAAAAATTGTTTTTAGTTTGTGTCTACACTTTAAACAAGCTAATTCATTACTTGAGACCGAAGGCGAAATATGAATAAGAATGTTCCTTCATCCAAGCATATCTTGGATGTGCAGGATGAAGGTCATTCTTAGAATATGAGCCTGAGGCTCGAAAGTAATTAATTCCCACCCTAGGGATTATCAGTCAGACCCACCCTTTTCCACTGGGTTTTATATTTGGTCGACACAAACTTGCTTTAAATTATGACAAGTTATTATGGAACAGGTGCTTATATACTAGGGTCAAGGTCACTGGCCAGGTATAGTTTGTTTCTTTAAACAGAGATATTATATGTAAGCTTCACCCCTCAAAGAGAAGTTAAGCTAATTCATTACTTTCGAGCCTCAGGCTCATATTCTAAGAATGACCTTCATCCTGCACATCCAAGATATGCTTGGATGAAGGAACATTCTTTTAAATCGACATATTCAAAACACAAATAATATTTTTGCCGATTTGACTACGTTTATATCAAAACATATCGTGCAGTGTATGTTACAGAAATGCGTTTTCCACTTTGCTTCCATTTCAATAGTATATAAGAACATTGAAACGTTTATGATTCCATACAAATACATAAATTGTAAGAATATGAATCGTTAACCAGCATTTACTATTTGATTTGAAGACCTTATCAGTTTAATCTATTAGTCGTCCAAATTTATAAAAAAAAGACATACTTAAAGGATGTTTGCTACTCTGTTTAAAAAATATCGTCTTTTAGAAAGGCAGGTTTAAATTGATATTAGTAGTATATATAAATAACGAAAATAAAAGGAGAAAAACATTGCTTATTTAATGATATAAGGCATTGAAAATTTTGTGGGAAATGACACTCTCTAGATTTTTCGTATACTTAACACATGTAACATTGGCTACTTTTTTTCTTGCAAAAACTATGTAAAAAGAATGTAATTAGACTTTTAAACTATATGTAATAAAACTATAAAAAGAAAAGTAATACTTAATAGCCAAAATTGTAAATGGAACTACATATTAGATAAAACCAGAAGATTCGGAATAAAATATCAAAAACAAGAGGACCGAACATCTTTAATTCAATCTCCAATGTTTAAAGCTTCTACAAAAATGCCAGCTCAAAACGTCTCAATTATTTCCGCAGTTTCAGGTTACAGATAACGAAGAGGTTAGAAAAATGGAGGGTAAAAGATACTTAAGGAACACCCAAACTCATCAATCGAAAATGTACTGACAACAAACCAGTTAATTCATGACCTATTTTATACGGGAAGTTTTTATGTAGCAAAATTTTACAAAAAGGTCAATACACGGAAATAAAAACATATGCAAACGATACAAAAATAATTTCCGATTTCTCTCAAATCTGTCATACACTTCATAGAAAACTACAAATAGAGCATTATTACCCCCCTTCCCCTCCCTCCCTTCCAAAACATGTTGATCACATATGATCCGAAAGGTAAACAAATCCTGCTAAGAAAATGGCAGATGTCAATGTACACCTTTTAAATACGTCAAAGGTTTTTCTTGTCTTTTGTGACCAATGAATTTTGATCAAACAGCTGCTTGAATTTAAAGTAAACAATTAAAGGCCTAAATACAGCTTTCAACGCGGAGTCTTGGCTCAAACCGAACAGCAAGCTATAAGTGGCCCTTAGATGACTATTTGTCAGTTTGTTTTAGATTTATGAGTTTGACTGTCCCTTTGGTATCTTTCGTCCCTCTTTTGTAAAACAATTCAAACAGGAAAAACCAACGGTTTTTTTATATATATATATAAACGGGAAACGATAAACGCTTATTAATCACACCAACCAACGACATTCACAAAACAACAGGTTCCTTACTTATGCATGTAACAATATAAAATTTTGAACCAATTGTGTATGAGGTTTGTTTTAATCAAAACACTGTGGAACCATCATCTTTAATAGACAGAAATCGGCTCTTAACATATTCAATAAACATGATAAAACAACATGAATATGATCCTGACTACTGAGACATATTACATTTCTTTTGCTGTATTGATATTGAGTAGAAGCAACTCATTCGTTGTCGAAAATAAACCAGTATATCTGTACTTTAGGAGTATTTTAACTTTTTTTTATTCAAGCGTCACTGATGAGTCCATCGTAGCAAAATGCGCGGCTGTCGTATCAAATTTCCAATCTTGGTATCTATAATAAGTTTATTCATATAATGCTTTAATTGGGTTTCACGTATGCTATAGCTATAAATCAAGTTCCAACGAAAAGGTGTAACTGACCTCTTAGATTATTTACAACAAATCTGTATTTTTATTATGTACTTTGTTAATAAGGGGGTAGATATGAAATATCGATTTCGTAAGTTATCACAGTCGGGTAGGTCTAGATATTAAACATATGATATTCATCAATTTTTAAACGTACTGACATTGATTTTATGCCCATACCATCATACAGGTAAAAAACATTACATCGTATAAAACCCTATATTTGAAGGAAGGAATGAACACATAACAATTGAAATCATGCACATTGTTGTTCCATATTATTCATATTTTGTCATTGTTGCAAATCAACTATACAACAACTATTAAAAATACTAAAATGCTTTAAACAAGACATGTTCAAACACTGAAAATTTTAAAAGATGAAGCAAAGAAACGATATAAATGAGGAAACCCTATCATTAAAATGTCTATTGTTACGAAATTTTATTTTCTAAAGTCTGGCTAAAAAGAGGCGAAAGTACAAAAGGGACATTCAAACTCAGAATGCAAATCTGCAAATGATTAGAATAGAAAAACAAGAAAAACCACAGTACAAGAAACAAACCACGGAAAAAAGAAAGACCTATTGACGAACCACACAAAAAACAAGATTTTTTTTGTAGTGACATTATAGAGATTATTACCCTAATTAATGTTCTAGAATTAATAAAGCAGAAATTTTTAATACAAAACAAAATAAAGAATTGCATAACTGCTGGAATCCTTTTTTTTTAAACGTAGACTAGAAACATAATTTGGTGGCCTAATGCGAATTCTGGCGCAAAATTAAGAAAAAAGAAACAAGGTCGTATTTCCGGAAACGAACAAGGTCATTGACATCAACCTTCCGTGCAAGCGTTTTGTAGACAATAATAATGTGGCAATAGGTCTGTAAATAATGGAATTCGTATGATCCCTATATTAAAGGAAAACCTTGGGAGTATCGAATAATAGTTGAAACCAACATCCGGGTTCGGAATTTTCTCTCTGGGTTGAAGATCCTTCAGATTTTTCAGCTCTATGGTCGGGTTGTTATCTCTTTGATACATTAACTATTTTAATTTTCAATTTTAGTCATAACGTTAATGTTTTGTCCTGCAAATGTATAGTTTCTGCCTGCAGATTGCTGGTAACCATACTGTAAATAGCCTAACTCCAGTACAGGTTGAGCAAGTTTCCAGACCAGAGTCACAATGCGTTAACTCCACGATCTCGACAATTGAAACACTCGGAAACTTTTTTTCTTAATAGCTATAAAAAGACGAATTTAGAATAGTTCGTCCCTGCATCGTTGTTCTTGAAACAATCATTATTAGTATACAAGTAAGTTTCCTGACGTATAAGCGCCATTGAGGATGAGCTCCAGAGAAAGCAGACTAGAAGCGTGTCGTTAGTATGTTTGTTGGGAAAGGAGAGGAAATGCAACCACTTGTACAGATAAACGAAATAATTACCATACAAGCATTTATAGTCAACACAACCAGAAAGAGTTCCCATCGTTGGACGGGGAATATGAAGGCTTCCAAGAATGGACAAGTGACATGTCTAACTCTGAACAGTTAGAAAACGGACTATCGACATCGACCGCTTGTTCTTGATATTTGAAACTGCATGCATATATACGTATACGTTTATGATAGTGATGAGTTCTTGCGTCTGACACAAACTAAATTCCTTCATGGTTATATCTTGTTATACGTTTATATTGGTTTGTAAGGTAAACGGACAGAAAGTCACAGCACAAAACGTCGCAGGACATAATCACAAATTTGGTAGTACAAAAAGTCACAGGACAAAAAGTCACAAAAGTTTGTTGACAATTATTTGAATATTTAAGAGAAATATCTTGAAATATTTGCTTTTTAATACAAATGTTCATATTTAAGTTTAGGAAATGTGTCATTATACTTGAAAAATGAGGATTTATTTAATTTTCATCACGCAAAGGGTATATTTCTTGGCACCATGAAGCCATTTAAGTGCAAAGCCACGTTGGCATTTTGTTTTTTTAACAATTATTTGATCATCTTTGATATTTTTTTGATAAACTTTGTTTACAAAGTTGGTTTATATACAATAGTTCCAAAAAAATACAAAAATATTTTTGTAGAAATAAGTGTTTTTTATTCAAAGAAAATATTCAGAAAAAATGAATTGTGACTTTTTGTCCTGTGACTTTTTGTCCGCGACTTTTTGTCTTGTGACTTTCTGTCCTACATTCGTTTGTAAGGTGATAACTCAAAATCGTTATTTGAAAATCCTGTTTGTGAGATGTAGATTCATTTCTATACAGAAATTTCGTCGATATATTAAGTTTCACAAGTGTATAACACGGAGAAGCTCTCAAGGTACATTACTCCCATTTTGTTTGGGTGTGAACCATTGATGTTTACAGCAATATCAAAGAATAAGATGATGTTGGTAGAAAGACTTATGGTCGTCATGTGGCAAATATTACATGCATATCGGACCATGAGTGGTCAATTTGTATGAAAAGATTACCAATACAACCATATTATTGAGAAGGAATGTTTACATGCTATACCGTCTCGTACTTGTATTACAGGGTTCTTGTGGCGTTCACCTTTGACACACAACCTTTTAGACGATGTTTAAAAAAAAAGACAGAACCAATTTAATGTCATATTTCCCTATTTTTTTAAATATAACTAAAAGTCTTTTATCTGACAAGAATACCCCTATTTAGCGGACAAGTAATTTATTCTTTTTTCTGTTATTGAATACCAAGAAAGAAAATAAATCCCGAAATTAAGTTATTTTTTTTTAAACTTTGATACTCAATAGTTTCCCAGCAAAATATTCACATCCGTTGGGGATGATTAGTGTTCGTCCAGTGGCATATATAACAATTGTGATGACGAATTCCTTCCTTTGTTCGAGAACAATCTTATTGAAAAATAAATCTGTGATTTTACTATGTCCACAACTTCGAGGAACAAAAGCAAGTTATACATCAACCTGTATTTAAATCAAATTGGTTCTCTTCTTCTTCTTCTTCTTCTTCTTCTTCTTCTTCTTCTTCTTCTTCTTCTTCTTCTTCTTCTTCTTCTTCTTCTTCTTCTTCTTCTTCTTCTTCTGGTATACAATAGTCTATCGACATTCGATGATTACATACTGTTGGCATACGTGGACTAGTCTATTTACAAAATATTTTAAATTGCGCTATAGTTCCGTAACTTTCTACCCAGTCGTATAAACGAATCGTCGACAAGTGCGTACATTTTTTAAATCAATATTTCTGGTATGTTCCAATCTGTCCTTCACTATTGACAATGAGTATATTTTACATTTTCCCAAATTCACCCTTGGAAAAAATATTTAAATAGATTTTAATTTCATCAAATCTTATTTTTTGGGTATTATTTATATTTTTATGAATAATATTCTTTACACCAGACATGTTATTTATAAACAAGCGTATGAGTTTACTAATGACAAGTAAGACAGAGTTGTTTATTATGCATCTGATAGTTCAAAATGGAAAGTTATAAGTTATCGGCCGTGTACACTGATTAATACCTGCAGAAGTGAAACGATGCATGAACTTGCAAGCCCGACAGGAAATCGCTTGAATACCTGGACGTGTCACCTCACACCCCTCGCAATACCTTTGGAAGTAATACCTTTAGCCATGCTGGTGATCAGATGAGGGAAGATCAGAATTTATTTGAAAAAAATATATTACTTTAAAGAATTATGATCAAATTAGATTTTCGAAAACAATTTTCACGGAACACTTATATAAATATATGATTTCAACTTTGATTTTTTACCTAATTCCAATATTTACAGTTTAAAAACAACAGACCATGGTAATTTAAAAGAATAAGAATATTCTCCGTATCAAGTTAGTGAGTCGGATAAAACAACCGTACGATTGACAAGATATCGACACGCAATTACGACTACATCGGTTACTGTAGTTTTGTTCCTTTGTGGTTTATAGACATATCGTTGTTATAAATCTGGAAAGAAGACAAAATGGCCGAACGCAGAGAATTGATACTCTAAATTTAAAATCGATGGTGATCGCTTATCTAGCGGAATAAAACTTTAATATCTATGAATTTGAGCATTTTTATACAGAATGAACATAATATCAATTTTTGATTTTTTTGCGAAGTTTCTCTTTAATTATTTCACCGATCTTGTTGCATACATGTACAACCATCGATGTGTGTTATGTTTAAGGATTATTTATGAAAGCTATACATTTTTCGTAAATAATACACGTTTTGTTTAGTGAACAGCTAGCACCCGCTTCCAGGTGCAGGATTTTCTCGATGTGTTGAAGGTCCATTTAGTTGTTTTTAACAGTTTGTTCGGGTTATTGTCTCTTTGACATATTCCCCATTCTTCATTCTAGTAACATCCCAAAAAAAAAAGAAGAAAACATATTTTAAACTTGTTTTATTCGCTTTGAATTTGATGAAACATCTTAATTGTAAATCGAATCTATATGTTCATTATAATAACTATTTCGTAAGACAAAAATCAATTTCTCCAATAACCTAATATATATTCATGTTAAGATTGTTTAAATATAATAGATTTAATCATTTTTTTTACATCCTAAGATATTTTGATTATTGGCAAATGCAATCAATATTAAAATTAAATAGAAACATGTGTCAAAATCTCATACAATACCATTTCATTTGTTATATCATTATTCGAGAATATCTAGCCTATGGTTAAAAAAAAGTTATCGTGTATACAACTCGCTATCATATCTGAGGTAAATCTATGTGATCCGGAATTTTGCCGCCATCGGGGGCTCACTCATTTTCATTATACTGTGGATTCATTAGTATTCGTTGAATACTAATTTTCGTGGATTGAGTAGGAACAGGAGAACCACGAAATTAAATGTTTAACGAATACCAAATTTTCCATAGTAGTCCGGCTGATTGGTGAAATAATTGTGGGTTTGATGATAAAAGCATCAAATTTGGCATGGTAGTAGGGATAGGTATTCTAAACATTATTAGCTATGGACCCACCTTGAAAATTCAAAATGGCGTTTTTTTTTCAAGATGGCCGCCATCATATATAAAAATTTACAGCTGAATGGTGAAATAACTGTAAGGTTCATGATAAAAGCATCAAATTTGGCATGGTAGTAGGGAGGGGGATTCTCAACATTATTAGCTATGAACCTACCTTGAAATTTCAAAAATGGTGGCTTTTTTCAAGATGGCCACCAACATGTATCAAAATTAACAAATTTGACTAATACTAGGTTACCATAAGATTCTTTTTGGTTTACATGTAGGGTAACATGGTTGCATTATGAACAAATAAAATTTATTTTGTCATTTAAGGTATTGGTAGTCTTGTAGCTGTATATTTTGAGATATAAACTAGTAGTGTTAGCAATGTCAAAACGGTATACAATTGTAGATCCTGAATTACCATCACCATCATAATATCTGGAAAAATGTATTTTTTGCCAAGAAAAGACTAAAGCAAATTTACAGTGTCCTACTAATAGCAAAAAATCTGAGATAGAGGTAGGAACAGGATACAAAACACTTGAAACAATTTTAAACTATGTCAGCTAATTGAATGGTTCCAATTCCCATTAGATACGAACATTTTATTGGTGAAAATGGTTTGGTTTCAAGCTTGCAGATGCACAATGCAAAATATAACAAAACATGTAGAAATATGTGTTTACAAAAGATTGACAGGCATGAAAAGCAGAAGAGAAAAGGAGAGAGTGGTGAGCAGGTTGGGACGAAAAGTAAATTAACACAACAAAGTATTGGCTCTGCAACAATGACAATGACAGAAGATTTTTTCTTTTATAGCGAGTCTTCAAGGAATGTTTCTCCCTCATGCAAAGCTTTGATGCCTTTCACGGATATGACTACACTTTTTGGACCTTTTGGAATATAGCTCTTCATCTTTTATATAAGCTTTGGATTTCAATTATTTTGGCCACGATCATCACTGAAGAGACATGTATTGACGAAAATCGCATCTGGTGCCAAAAAATTGGTATCGTTAATTCTATTCAGGAGATCTACTCATAGCATCTAATTAATTTTGCTATTTTAATTGCATATTCTCCTGTCTGTATGCACACATGCGTATTAGAAAACTATACGGCTTATTACTAACACAATATAAGTTAACAACATACTGTTACAGGAGACTTGATCATGTGAATACCAAAATTGAAACAGATCACATTGAAAACATTGAATATTCCTTTCAGCTTTCCATGCTAGTCAATCCACAAAAGATAGCAATGCACCTTTAGATATCAGATCACTGTTACCCATGTTTCAGGAAGAAGCTAAATCGATCGTAATGATTAAACATTCAGTGAATATAGCAAAACAATGTGTTTAATTTCTTAATCCTGGACAGATACCAGTGATCAATTGTGATAAGCCTCTCTATGCACTTGCGAATTCGATTCAGTGAAATTGGCCAAATATATTTTCTGAAAAAAAAATTGTAGTCCTGTTTGGAGGTGTTCACAAATAAATAGCAGCGCTTAGAACCATAGGCGATTGGTTAGAAAATAGTGGTTGGACAAGTGCCTTCAGTCAAGCGAACATAGCACCATCAGTAACAGCAGATTCGTTTTTGAGAGCGTCTAATGTCTCTAGAACACGACACGTCCATGAGGTAACTGCAAGTGTACAGTACAGTCTTATGCCATGATCATACTGGCTGTGTATGGAAGCACGCAACCCTGAAGTAGATATTGATGTTACTTTTGAGGAATGACGTGAGCTGAGAGAAATTGAAAGTCCACTTTTTCACTTTTGGTCATTGGGTTTGTACATTCTGCTGTTTTTAAGATCATTAAGAGAAGTGAACTTCAAGTTATACAAAGATCCTATGCCACAGATTATTCCATGGTTCTTTGCTTTCAACCATTCAAACTATGCAAGGTGGCTTCCAGTACATGTACGGGATATGATGGCATTGAACGAAACAGCCCCAAGTGTTGCAACATAATTTGGAAATTGCAAGTTTGTGTTGCATAACTCGCATAGTAAATTTTCCTCTATTGATATAGACCAAGCACACAACCAAACAATAAACTTGTCAAAGGAGAAAGCTTGGCTGGAAATATGGCACAACTTCAGCGTTGGATGGTGTCTGGACTGGAAATGGCTAGAGTAATCAACTAATTCCAAACTTCACAAGAATGGATCAAAAGAGATCAGATTTAAGAAGCTGATATTCGTCATCATGAACAAACAAAAAAGAAAAAGAAACAAGCAGCTTTCTCAAACCAAGTAAAGCTTTGAGTGCCATTTTTGAGAAAATGGGCAATCCTTTTTAGGAGCAAATGCGAAGTGTTGCTGATTCTAGATACTAGTACACGAGACATTGTTGATTCACGTGTTTGTAAGACTATAAGAATAGTAGAAAATCTTGGAAAAGAACAATACCATCAGTTTGTAACTGAAAGACTCGAAAAAAGATCAAAGTCGCTCTATGTACCAATAAAACAAACCAAGTTCTTGCTGTTAAGTCAAAAACAACCGAAGACCAAAACAAAGACAAACAGCAGATAACATCATTGAAGCAAAACAGTTTACTGTTCTTTGTTTTCACAATTATATGTGTCATGCCAAGTAAGAAAAGATGACTCAGATGAATTCTTTTGACATGGCAACCAATCATATCCTCCAGTTCTTTCACATTTTGGAGAAATGTGTCTACAATCGAAATCTGACCTGTTAGTTCCATTGGAACGATTGTCAGTGCTAGTCAAGGAGGCACCAAATGCAGACTTTTTGGTCATAGATGGCGCAGCAATCATTAATATATTGAAACCCCGTGGAAGTAATACATTTGAAAAAAATATTTCAATGACATTTTCATGTCTTACATACATGATCAGTTGCGTTTTGTAAGTCAATTTGGTTTAGCTTTGAATGAGTATTTCTCAAATAGATTGAAAGCCTTAACAAGATGTAAAAGAGGCAAAGGTGTGAGAAGACGTGTCCTACCAGATTCAAGAGTTCCGCTGTTAATATATTTAGCTGAACAATTAGTAGCTTCAGCAAGAGGGTATATGAACAAACAAAAACAGTTTGATAACTACGAAAGGAACTGATGTTCTAGGCAGATTACCAAAAGTTAAAAGTAAATTATCACCGTGCACATATGAAGAAGTAGTACACGGATGATGCTGCATGTGTGTGATGATGCTGTAGGAGATAGTCTGAAACGAGTTGTATTGCAGACTGTTGATACGGATGTCGTAGTTATTGTTCTATTGTTCTATTGTCAATGAAATTGAGGTTAATGAGTTTTGGATTGCTTATGGAGAGTTTCAGGTTGTGATCAAGCATCGTCGTTTGCTATCAAAGGAAAGAAAACTGCTTCGGATACCTGGACTTCTTTTGAAGATATTACACCTGTGTTTGAAACATTAAATAGAATAGCATACCAAATGTTGTTACCAATTTCATGCTTCTGATAGAGTGATATGCTATACTGATGTATGATAAAACTTGTGAATATACGAAGGTGAACAACACGGAAAGATCTTTTTCAATAGAAAAGGAAGGGCAATACATAACTTTCTTCCATCGTAATCTGCTTTACTAGAACATCCAAAACGAGATGTTTACACGGCAAGCTTTGTTTGGGGAAATGTCTAGAACCATCTCCCCAAACAGATTCACCGAGTGAATGGGGTGGCAGAAAGACAAAACACAGATGTGGATACACAATTGGACATCATTGCAATAAGCTTCGGTCTTTTGTAATGAGCTGATAAAGTGTGGCTGTAAAATTGAAAATGGACGTTGTGGACGATACAATTGTATGAAGGCCATGCTGTTATGTACAGCACTTTTTTCAAAATAGTGTAGAATATAACAGCCACTTGATGGCCAATCTATTATGGATATAATTTCACAACTGAAGAAGTGTAATTACTTCCGTGAAGAAATGTGTTTGAACTTTGAAGTAGAATTTGATAAAAAAAATAGTTAAAGTATTAAGAAAAGTTTTGGTTTTGTGCATTTAAAAAAATTGTTTTGGCGGCCATTTTTAAAATGTCCACCATTTTGAAAATTATTTAATAGTTCGAAATGGTGATAGCATTAGTCTGAAATGATTTCGTGTGTTGTGTTTTCTCTAAAAAGATAAAGTTTCAAATTTCCTTGCTTTGTTTTTTAAAAATTTGTGCAATTTATAGCATCTGTCCGCCATTTTGAAATTTCCGCCATTTTGTATTTTTCAGAGTGGGTCCATAGCCTTAATTGACCACCATATACATGTTAACCTTTGTGCAAAGTTTCATGCTTTTATCATCAAACCCACAATTCTTTTGAAAATATGCACAAATCAGCTGGACTATAGGCTTGTATGCATACTTCGGAAAGACCACGAAAGTAAATATCAACGAACATGTGTTCCTAAATCTACGAAAATTGGTACCCACGGAAATAAATGGATCCACAGTAAAGTACTCCCATCTTTGTCGCCAAGCGATAACTGTAAAATGTGTATTTCAGAAGCAAATTGACTAATTTGGTCGATCAGTATACAGTAAACTGCGTTATAAATTCTAAGTGATGCAAAGTTAACCAAAGTGCTAGGCATTTAAATTGTTCTTTATAAGACTATCTGTTCACACAAATGAAAGTTCCTGTGGGAAGAGAAACATGTCACTTATAGTTGAATTGTTAAGCTATAAAGAGAGCGTATGCATTTTCAGTTTACAGTTAATTGTGTAATACACTTAAAGAGATCAACAGTTGATTACAGGACTAGGCATACAGTTTTGTCTTGTTTTATTATAAGACTATATGTTCTCACAAATATAACTGCATCTGAAATACGAAACCTGTCACTGATAGTTTGAGCTTCGAATCATTAATAGAAAGTTTGCATATCCACACGGTTCTTCAAATGCCCAATCAAATTAAACCATTTCACTTCTGTCATTGTACTTCCATCCACTTCCGGTATTTCGGCCTTGTATACATATTGGACTACTATACACATATTCAATATCAGCTGAAAAGGAATATTTGAAAAGAGAATAAAAAGTATAGCTTAGATATCAAACTCCAAGGTAAACTCATAAAGGTGAAGATCCATTATCTCTTACAAAATCAAACGTTTTTAACAAACGGATACAGTGAAAAACAATTGTCATATTTTTAACTTGATACGAGCATTATGATGGATTCAACCTGGTTTTATAACTGAAAAATGCTGCTTCTTGTATGACAACATATCTCACAAAAATGTCGAATCGGCTCTTTGTTGAAAGGGTAATTAAATGGAGTACTAATTACAATAAATTAACGTTGCTGTTTAATTATTAGCTTTTGCTTGCCTGAAAAGTAATTGAAATCTTCCAAGGTACTTAATATCAACCTCAGTTAGTATTGCTCATTCTTAAGTTTTTTATGTTGTGTTTGTACAATGTTGTTTAATTTTGTCGTTTTTTTCGTTTTACGCTATGAAGTTGTCAGTTTGTCTTCGACTAGGAATGTTGAATATCCCTTGTGGTATTTCCGACATTCCTGAAATAATTGCCTTTGAGAACCATGATGACTAATTTTTTCATTGATAAGCGTTTACTGTAAATAATTACTAGTTGTCTATGAGTCATTTCGACATAAAAAAAGTGCATTAATATTATATCAAAACAGTCAGGATTTTACTTCGTCAAAATTATCTCCTCATTACGAGCCATTGTAGGGATGACGGCTGCCAATTAAGCTCCGATAAATTTATTCACACAGCACCATTGCGATCCTTATATGCCAGTTGTATTCTAAAAGACAAATGTATCTACTAGCTAATGCGCATCAGTTAATGTATTTGTCTGCATTAAGTCAACTTAAAACTATTGTCTGATCGGTTGTCAGGTCGAATTTCCGAAAGTTCATAGACATTTAACAAATTTCTAATTAAATATATCTTGGAAGGGCAGACTACACATTTTCAGTGGTTGAAGACTATAAACCCTAATTATCAAACACAAAAAAATGATTTTTTTTCGAAAATATCCATCTTTAACATCCAACTAAAAAGAATGTCGTCAAGAACTTTAAGCAACAAATAGCTATTCGAACAAACCTACCTTGTTTTTGTGATTCATTCGAAAGTTATTTCACTTGACCCATATATATAATCTTTTAGCACTGAGTTATGAAGTCAACATGAAGCCTTGATATATAAAAATGATAGAATTTGAAGCGAGATGATGTATCAATTACTCTTGTTTTATACTTTTTCAACCCAAACACGCCCTAACATAAAAAGGTGCACTAAATTGTCTCTTTTCGATAGAATAGTTACCAATTTCTTTTTTTTTTAAATATTTTCTTGAGTCACATAATGGAAGGACAGACACGAAAATTGCTGAACTAATAGATTGATATGTGCTCCGTCCGTGGTAATTTTTAAAAATAAATCGGAGGTTATGCATTTTCTACATCCAATTTGATAGATACCCACCATGCCCATGTCGTCGACTTGATATCTAATTGTTCTGCTTAACTATGTAATAGATACATTGTAAACTTATGCTAATGGTGTTTTTAATATAAAACACTTCGTAATTGAGCAGAAAATTTTCATTTTATTTGTTTCTTTTTACTTTTAACTTTTGTGTTATTAAAATAAACATTACAGTTAGCATTTATCGCCTTCTCTAACAAAGAGCTTCAATTCTTTTGTTCTATTTCAACCGGGTTTCCGATTGAATAAATTGTAGACTTCCACAAACACTATGTTATACCTACTTTAAGGACATATATATATATATATAAACGCATAAAAAGTGTACATAACAACACCAATGATATAAAAAGGAACTATAAATGTAATTATTTATAAATATTTCGGATAACAGATATCCTTCATCGGTATATATTGTGATGTTGAATGAATCAATTATCAGTCTACTTAGATTACGCTGTTATAATCTTGAAATTTATACAATAAAAAAGTCAAACCGAACATCAGGTACGGTCGATAGTCGATGGCAAACAAGGTTCATCTTCTGGTATGTTTTTGTCATTTATTTTGTTCTTGTTCTTTGTTTCTGAAATAGAAATTAGTCTAACTAAGAGCATTTTGTAGCGCCAAAGGGATTTAAGTGTTTTGGAACCATACATTTACTTTTTTCCGATTTAATCAAGTAACATAAAAATCGTTTACAATTGAACTGGTAACCCTTTGTGTCGGTGGATACCTCCATTCCTCAATTTCTAGATATGACATATCACAATAACCTTAGCATCTTAGCAAAGAAGAACATTACTATTCACTATTCTATACTGGAAATATTCAGAATGTATACCTGTCAAATGCTAAGTTGCTATAATACCATCCTTATTATCCTACAAATCTAGTATTGTCTTTATATATATTATCAGCATCTTTTTTATCAAACCTATATACAAATAAACTGGCATGTCAGTTAACTGCTAGTAGTCTGTTGTTATTTATGTATTATTTTCATTTTGTTTATTTTCTTTTGTTACATCTTCTGACATCGGACTCGGACTTCTCCTGGACTGAATTTTATTGTGCGTATTGTTATGAGTTCACTTTTCTACATTGACTAGAGGTAAACATGGTAAAGGGGAGGGTTGAGATCTCATAAACATGTGTAACCCCGCCGTAATTTTGCGCCTGTCCCAATTCAGGTGCCTCTGGCCTTTGTTAGTCTTGTGATTTTTAATTTTAGTTTCTTATGTATAATTATGAGTTTATTATGACGTCCATTATCACTGAACTGGTATACATATTTTTTTAAGTGCCAACTGAAGGACGCCTCCGGGTGCAGGAGTTTCTCACTACATTGAAGACTCCTTGGTGGCCTTCGACTGTTGTCTGCTACAACAATTATAGCTGACGGAATCAGTGTAGCTGGCAAGGACACATTGGTCTTTGTTCCCAGTTTTTCTGTAAAGAAGAAAATACAAAAATAATAAGCACATCAAAATTAACAAATGGTCAACGGCCACCGTTGAGATAAAATAGGGGAATTTAACCTCATTTTAAATGGATCGTAAACTATAAGATTTAAGCTATAATTTATGCATGCAATCAATTTTAATGCGATTGGCAGGAACGCATCAAATATTTACGAATTGTAATTTTGAAATGTAAAAAGAGCGTTTCACCTATATATGAATTATCAGTGTTCTGTCATTCTTGAAAGAATAAAACCGATGTAGAAAAGCTTTTGACAGTAAGTAATGATGTAATAAATAAGAAGATTATTTACCCCCACCCTACCCCCACCCCCATCCCGCAAAAAAAACTCAAAAAAACAGGAAACTAAGATAAAAAAGAAAAGTTTAATTTGCGCAATGAACAATGAGAACCCCTGTTCCTGTCAGAAAATGAAGTCCCTAATCAAATGCCAAAATCAAAAGCTCGAACACATCAAACGAATCGACAACAACTGTCTAATTCCTGACTTGATACAGTCATTTCCTTGCATAGAAAAGGGTAATTTAATCTGGTATTATAGCTAGATAAACCTCTAACTTGTTTTTTAAAAGTACCTATCATATAGTCTTCCGTACGAAAATAAAGAAGAAAATGACTACAGACGGTTAAGCTTATCGTCATATTATCGAAGAAGGAAGACTCATATTTCAACCTCTATCTCTGTGTTTGAGTTTTCTGTTTTGATGTTCATAAAGGCATATGATGATATTAATTTCCAGTCTAAAGAATTATTCTTTTATTTCGAAATTTATATCGTTCTGTCATTATCAGCTTGATCAAAAGAGAAGCAATCAATTCAGGAAAGATCAAAGGACAAGAAGGTTTACGACAGATGTTCACCAGAAGGCTTTCAAAAAAGATATCAGAGGAACTAATCAAGCTCTTAAATTGAAAATAAACTGACAACGCAATGGCTAAAATTAAAAGACAAACAGACAAATAATAGTACAGAAGACACAACATAGAAAACTATTGACTAAGCAAAACGAACCCCATCAAAAACTGGGGGTTATCTCAGGTGCTCCGGAAGGGTAAGCAGATCTTGCTCCACATGTGACACCCGTCGTGTTGCTTTTGTTAGTTTTTTTTTGTTCGTTTATTTGTTTGGTTTGCTTGGCAGGAAAAACATTGGAATTCAAAATTAATTTATTAATGTAAATCAGAATATATTTCAAAGGAAAGTTATTAGACGTTTTGAAACATTTAAACACATTTTATTCCTGCCTGTCCCAAATATTAAAGAAATAACCATATACACTCCTGTTACATTTTTTTTAAGTTGTTACCTAATAACTGATCCCAATAAATCTTAAAATTTAAGCTGAATTTTGCTCCCAAAAATAATTCATGTTTATGAAAATTAGTAAATAGAATTGACAATTTAATAAGAAAAAAAACAAGAATGTGTCCCCAGTACACGGATGCCCTATTCGCACTATCATTTTATATTTTCAATGGACCGTGAAAATTGGGTAATAACTCTAATTTGTCTTTACAATAAGAAAAATCATAGCATAGGGAACATGTATACTAAGTTTCAAGTTGATTGAAATTTTTCAAAAACTACCTCGACCAAAAACTTTAACCTGAAGCGGGACAGACGAGGTCGAACGAATGGACAAACGTACGTACGGACTGACGGACAGACGGAGGGACGATGGGACGCACAGACTAGAAAACATAATGCCTATAAATGAACCTTTTATAAAAGGTCGGACCCACTGATTGATCAAAGGGGTTTGGGGGCAGTTCAAGTCATGCATCAGTGATTCCATAATAATCAACCAGATTTTTTACCACAAAAACAAAGGGCGGGCCCAAAAGGGCCTCTTAAATCCGACTTTTGTAAAGGAAAGAAATGAATTAATAATGATATTAAGCTTACCTGTAAAGGAAATTGTATCATTACGTGTTAAATTTCCTTTGTCTTTTTGTGTTTCTGCAATACGACATGGTATATTTGAAGAATGATCACATGGGCTTCCTTTTTGCAGACTTGCACTTTCGCTCATTTTGATGAAGTATGTCGCTGTATCGAAACCATATCGACATCGATAAGTTACATTAACATCTTGGACTGTTACATTCAATATTTTAATACTGAATGCATACCCAGGAAAAATAGTTTCTTTATACTTTCTGTGATTATTTATTCGTCCATTGTAACTTAAAAGTTGGTCATGATTTCCCATTGACCATTGCCTAGTCACGTCACTGTCAAGTGCTCTAATGCCATTTACAGTGCATGTCAATATGATATCTCCTCCGAATGTAATGGGATCATTTTCTAATCTTAATGATACTGAAGAAAATTCAAAATAGCTTTTTACTAATTTCAATCCTTTTAACAGCAGAGTATATATTCGAAAGCCAACCTAAGTGAAACTTTGTCAAAATTAAATATTATTAATAGCAAAAATATGATCATGTCTAAAATTTTTGGTCATGCATAGCAATACAAAAAGGAAGACCCAACACGAACCCTTTTAAAATCAAACAATCTAAAAAAAAATTGTAGATCTTTACAATGACATCGTCATTATCATAAAACGTGTATTTAGTCATTGTATTTTCACATTGTTTAATTTCATGGTTACAGAAAATCCAGAAAATCGATTCGAAAGTGCATGCTGAATATATATTTATATAAATGTGTATGTTCCAGCCATTTTGGGAAAAGAGATAAAGAATCAGATAATTTTAACAATATGGGATTGATTTTGTATGCACTTTAAGAAATCCACAGGATCCAATCATTTGCCAATAAGGTATACTTTGCAGTTGTCACTACATAAAGGAATACATTTCTACCTATAAAGTTTTGAGAATTGTATGCTTTTAAAAATACATCATTATCCTACAATTATAGTAAAGAGATGGGTAGGTGATAATTACGTTACATTACACTTACAATTACTGCATGAAATGTGATTAGTCATCCTTATGAGGTAACGCCTCCCAGAAAAAAATGCTGACTTTCATCAGCTATAACGTGAGGGGATAAGGCATTTAAATATAATCAAATATTCATAGTCAACGAACGATAACCACTTAATTACAGGACTATAGACTTTGGACACGCACAATCAGAATTTTGTTATTTTTAATCAAACGAAACCGGATACTTACAAAATGATTTGGGTTTATCTGCCTCAATTAATTTACTTGCTACTTCAAATCCATAACGACATTGATAAACTATATTGAGGTCAGCTTCTGTTATATTGAATATTGTAAGACAAAATTCATTTCCAAAAAGAACTTTCTCGTCATACTTGCTAAGATTATTTATTCGACCATTGTAACATATAAGTTCGTCATCGTCTCCCATGGACCACTGCCTGGTTGTTTTTTTATCAATTGTTTGTATTCCATTGACAGTGCAAGTTAGTACAACATCTTGTCCAATCGTAATATTATCTGTTACCAGGTTTAATGAAACTAAAACATGAAATTTAATCAAAATATTGATGGTAATAGTTATGATAATAATGAATTTTTGAATACTAAGCATCTCTTACATTGTCTTACTAGTATTATTTATTTCTAAACATATACATTTTAACTAATTTTCTTCATTTTCTTCAAAAATAAAAAAATAAATCGTCAGTTTATTTATCATTCTACATCAGAAATTTTTGGCATATACAGTGAAAATGATATTTTAAGATCCGCACTTTACATACACTGGATACCAGGATTGAACATTGTACGTCAGACGCGTTTTGTCTTCAACGGACTCATCAGTATCGTTCGAATGAAAACATTTAGAAAGTCAACATAAGAATTATATTGAACAGCGTTGAGTACCCAAATTCGTAAAGATTTGCCTAATACAGCTATGGATCATTTTTTCTTAAAGGTGTGATACCATTATTCATTTAAGAAAATATAATACATGATAGGAGAATAAATTCAAGTTGTTGTCACCAAAGATAACAGACTTACAACTCTTCGCCCCACGCGTTCTTTCGTCCACTCAAGATTTAAGAGTGGTGTTCTTATTAAAAGGGGTTATATCAAAATAGGTCAAACAAACATATTCCCTTGAACACACAGTGGTAGGAACTGAGACCTTCATTTCATTGCAGTAAATAAACTCATCATAGATACAAGGATTAAATAGTGTGTGGAGTAAATCAGTGAAACCTAAGGGTTATTTTTTATATGTAAGGAAATGTTACATGAAACTTTGTATATTATACTGCATAGGATATAACTATACATGTAGCTATGTCAAGTATTTCTTTATTTGTTGTTAAAACTCAGCACATTTTTTTGACAATTGCAAATTTAGCAAAGACTAATAGAAAAAAACTATAGTTGTTTTAACACCGAAACCACTGGAAGGCCATCATAATTACGAGGTACAGGAATATTAAAAAACCGAAAATTTCAGACGATAATTGTTTATTTTTAAAGTAAATAGCAATGTTATTATTTTTATGCATAAAGAAATTGTTATTTAAGATCTAAGAAAACAGATTTAACTGCATTTAACATTTCATTTCCTTTAAAGTTAATGTTGTGTAAAGATATGTTGTTATTCGTTATGTTAATAGGTGTATGTAGATAAAATACTTCCCTAGTTTTGTACCTCCATGCTGTTGTCATTGAAGTTTTATCGGCGATTGACTATCATATAATGTGTTGTTTTCGCTCAAACGAAAAAATGTCGGAAGTAATACTTAATGCATAGTTTATTTTGAAAATTACTTCAAACAAGTCTATAACCTCAAGATACCAGAATACTCGTTTAAGATTAAAATTTACGGATACTGTTCCATCCCCGATTATGAAATGTAGACTGAGTGTTGAATTTGCTTGACGGTGACAGGAAAGCATACTCTGTCACCGCAACCTTTCTAGCTCTTTTAAGGGTACATGCATTTTTCTATGATGGTTTGGATCTTCGTTATCGATTTACTATAGCTATATCTGAATATTTGTTAAATACTGCAATGTACTTATACTGTTGCCTTCATGTATTTCTTTATTTTAAATATGTTCGTTATGGTGGATGGTTTTGTTTGTTGATCTACCCATTATTATTTGCAGATCTGTTGTTTTTGTTTGTATCAAGAATCTGTTTAGAGAATTATAAGTCATAATTACCTTGCTCTCCACAGGCACTGCATCCCATTAGACACAAGATTAATCTGTAAAATTGTCGTAAAGTCATCTTTAAACTACAAAAACATAAAATCCGAAAGTAATATGATTATATACAGGCATGGAGTTCTCATCAGAACAAAATTAATGGCCTCATCTTTTTTTTGTCAAATAAATAACAGTAAGATTTGAAAGGCATAGTAGTTTGCACCATGTACATGAACAGTGAGAAAAAAGGTGATGATTCATACGAAAAAAGCATATGATAGAATAACTTTATCTGCAATGATAACTTACACTACTGTAACGTTTATATAGTGACGCAGAATTATTGGGTTTTATTGATTAAACACAATACAGGAGGCATTGTGAACATCTTTACTTGAGCCATTTTGTGAAAATAGTTCGAAATATTCCTAAAGGGGCACTAGCTACGAGATATATAAAAAAACTAAAGTTTTCTGTTCAGTCAATAATGAAATTGAAATAGTGAAATAAAAATTCACTTTTTGCAACCAAAAAGGTTCAATTTTGTCAAATTACGCTAAGAAACATTGATAATTAGTTATTCACTTGCAGGTGAATGAGTCGACCTCTTTAAATCAGTATGCATGTGAACTTCAAGTTAACCCCTAGCTAGAGATTGAAAACGCATGCATTGTACGTGTACTGGTTATTTAAAGAAAAAGAATGTCAACAATGAAAGTGAAACTACAGTAAATCATTTGATTACCAATTCGATTCACATAAAATCATCCTTGTACGGTTAAAAACAATGAGAAACATCTATTTTTAATCTATAAAATAAAATCCAACAGACCTATAAAAATCCAATTGCACGCTTGTTGGTTTAATCTATTCATATCTTTATTTATGTTTACATCGCTTATATGGTCATCTGAGATCAAATCGATAGTTCATTAGATGGCGTCTGGACTAAAATACACACGAAACGAACCTATATATTATCTACCCCATGCTCTGTAAACTGTAATTGAGACTTTTGATAGTTTGGATAAATGTTTTACATTGTTATAAATCAAATATGAGAATTTGGGTCAAATCGGTGACCATGCATTTGACAGCTAGTGTCCCTTTAAATAGCATCGAGTGATATATTTATACATTGTATTTGTAATGTGTATACATCTATAGCAACATCTGTGTAACTACAAAAGGTAAGCACTCATTACGTTTTTAAACCTTTTTCAATTTAGTATACTATAAGTTTAATTTGATTTATATCTGTTTTTGTGCAAAATGTGTACATATTTCTATCCTTTTCTTATTTTTGTTTGTGCGCGTGGGTGAATAAACAAAATGGGATTTTTAGACTACTAATAGTTTGGATAAATGTTTTACATTGTTATAAATCAAATATGAGAATTTGAGTCATATCGGGGACCATGAATTTAACAGCTAGTGCCCCTTTAAGAATCTTACACATAACTATCCGGGTTCGTTGTGTGCTATTTAACATACCAATGCTGATCAATTTTATTTATTATCAAATTGATAACCCTGGTACATAAACCGAAAAGCCAACAAGATAAACAAAATAAATAAAAAGAACAAAATGTTTTGAGAGCTATAAAGGAATAAATAGATTTTTATCTATGAAGTGAAATCGAAACAAAGAAATATCTCCCTCTTTTATTAGAGAAATGTCACCTCAAAGATTAAAAGACAGTCAATGGGTTAAAGTTCGAACTGATGATTTTATGACCACATTTTTTTATAACAGGATACAAGTTTACTGTACGTAAAACTTCTGTATCACTTTTAACAAACCTATATGCAAATACACCGAATTATTTTTATCCTTAAAATATTTGTCTCTAAAAAGTGTGACCTAGAGTCACAAACGTGTCTTTATAGTATAAAAAGCCCGTTATCTGTATATATTCATGATATAGTACTTGAAAATATTCTCGAGAAAAAAAGTTTACAAAAATATTTAAGAATAATGGATTGTAATACAAAACAAAACAGAAATCTAACTAATAGTTTAGTGACATATTTTCAATATTGTAAATAAGCTAGTACAGTAGTCGTGGTCAAAGTTCTCTAGGGCTTAACAAAATAGTATAAAATGTGTAAAAAATCAAAAGATTGAGACTTATACTCTTGAAAATATTGCACCTGCTGGTATTAACATTAATAAACAAAGAAAAGTTCTCACGTAATGACTCAATAGATATATCACAAATAAAAAGGGCACCAGTTGACATCACATTTGGTGTGAAAAGTTGCTACTTATACTTCATTATATGTAATTTAACAAGCATTTCCCATGTGAATAAATTCAGATTTGTATCAGCACATCTGGATGAATTGATTTACAAGTTTAACTCGATAAACCAGTTTTTAGCTCACCTGGCCAACAGGGCCAAGTGAGCTTTTCTCATCACTTGGCGTCTGTCGTTCGTCGTTAACTTTTACAAAAATCTTCCTTGCTGAAACTACTTCGCCAAATTTGACCACAATCATCATTGGGATATCTAGTTTTAATATATCTCTCAATTGATACGATATTCCCGTGCTTGCATTTCCTATCATGATTTTCTTGATAGAGGGTTACTGCTCACAAGGAAGCTATTAAATCAAGAGTTCCAAATGGTGAAGTTGAAATCATCCCTTCGTAAATTTTACGGACGCCATCACGAGTTTGTTGACCGTTATGAAATAACCATTTCACAAATGATATCGGATATGTTCCTTACGTCGTAACTACAATCACCTTCCCTTTCATGAATTTGACCTACCGAATTAGACTATTTACCGGATTTGAAATCACATAAGCAACACGACGGGTGCCGCATGTGGAGCAGGATCTGCTTACCGTTCCGGAGCACCTGAGATCACCCCTAGTTTTTGGTGGGGTTCGTGTTGTTTATTCTTTAGTTTTCTATGTTGTGTCATGTGTACTATTGTTTTTCTGTTTGTCTTTTTCATTTTTAGCCATGGCGTTGTCAGTTTGTTTTAGATTTATGAGTTTGACTGTCCCTTTGGTATCTTTCGTCCCTCTTTTACA
This sequence comes from Mytilus trossulus, assembly GCF_036588685.1. Taxonomy (NCBI): domain Eukaryota; kingdom Metazoa; phylum Mollusca; class Bivalvia; order Mytilida; family Mytilidae; genus Mytilus; species Mytilus trossulus. The sequence goes on along the minus strand of NW_026963315.1, from coordinate 1,510,554 downwards.
GCGTAAAGGATTCATCATTTCAGTGTTTAAAACTTGAAACGTTGTCAAAACAAGCTACGAAATTACCTGACCGAATGTCAATGACATTAGTTAAGTTCCTTTGTGTATCTGGACTCAAAAATGTATTTTGTATAATTTCAAGGTTTTAGACGAAAAACAGAAAATCTTACAGTATCCCTCAACCATATATCGGGTTAATATCAAATCGAACTCGAAACTGCCATGAAATAATCACCATACTCAGTATTCCTTTTTTATTATTTCTCTTAGAATGTCGTTATTTTCGACAAACTACCCCAATGTTTCCATATTTTAATGTAAAGTGTTTCAAAAAAATGATGTATATTCTGTGTAAGGCCATTAAATTACCTTGATTAAAATGCCAACTACTGTATTTTGATTTATTTAATTTTTCATACAGTAAACATGTGTTCTGGCCAATGATGATTGTACTGTACCATCATACTTCTAGAATAGACTTCAATGGATTAAGACAGAAACAATCATTTCACCTCCATTATTACTCTGAAATTTAAAAAAATATCGTTAAACGTATACAACTTTTACAAAACATGTGAAGTTAAGTCAGTTAATATATCTGTTAATAAAATGGACGATAAGTGAGATGGAATAAATTATTCTCAAATTGAAAAGAGTCACATGTGGATGATATTTATGCGTATGATACTAACAAACAGATACAATCGCGATTCACACCGTATTCAACTTCGATCTTTGTATGTGTGTGTTTTTAGCCGTGTAACATTAATTTTACTGTGATAATGTGTGCTGTTAGCATGCCAGGTCTTGCTTTTTAAAACTTTATATGTACTCTTACATAAATAAAGACAACATAAGTATACCACTGTTCTAAATTCATTTATCGATAGAGAAAAAACATATCCGGGTTACAAGCTAAAACTGAGGGAAAAGCATCAAATGTAAGAGAAATACGATACAACAGAAACACAACATTAAAATGCAACACACACAGAAACGAACTATTATATAACAATTGCCATTTTCCTGACTTGTTACAAGGCATTTTAAGAAAAAAATAGTGGGTTGTACCTGGTTTTGTGGCATGCTTAACCCCCGCTGTAATGGCATTGTTAATTATAACATGAAAATGAAACCACTACACGACAGATGCGTTACGTCCACATACTACTAACCAGTGACGCTCAGATGAAAAAAGTTTGAAAGCCAAAACAAGTACAAATACTCTTATTACAAAATGTTCTCATTCTTTATGAGGTTCATTTACGTAGTTTAATGAATAGAAGGTTGTGACATATTATATGCATCTGTCGACTATTTATCTTCAGAACCAAAAATCAGGCACGTTAGCAAATCACAATGAAAATTGCTTCAATCATAGAATTTCAATCATAACATTATGATCTGCGTTATTTTATAATTTACCACTATTACCATACTAAACTATAGTTTGTCAAAAACGTTAAAAAGCGAGGGTGCGTTGTGGCCAATAAGGGGATTTTTATATAGTTTTTAGTTCCCTCCAGACAAAGTCGAAGGGGACTTTCTGTGTGTACTGCGTCGGTCTGTCCGTCCGTCTGGTAGTCTATCTGTCAGTCCGGCAAATCAGTTTCCACACTTATTTCTTCGTTCTTGAAGATATTGATATGCCATTTGGTATATTGTTTAATCATGACCATTTATAGATCAAGTTCTAATGTTGTTCCGGTCTAAGGATTTAGTCCAGAGTTATGGTCCATTTATAATGTTACTATGTAAAACCATATTTCTATACCTTGGGAGATAAATCATTTTAAAAAGATTTTTAAAAGACTTTCTTTGGTAAGTTGATTGAAGAAAATTTTACCTTAACTATTAAATTCTTTAAAGGTTTTATACAAGTACAATTCTTCTATTTATATCCATTTACTGTGGTTTCATTTAATTTCGTAGGTACCCATTACGATAATTTTCTGGGATTAAAAAGACATTCATTTGTTGTGAAAATATAATTTATGGTTTATGCAAAATTTGTGTATATTCCTTATATATAAAATTTATTTAAGTTGAACATTTGAATTTGTATTTCCGATAGAAACCACAAATTCAACGACAATTAGTATCTAAAGGATATTAATTAATCAACAGTATTAGATTTAAAGACTAGTATGAGAGGAACGCTCGACTATAAAATAATATTATAACTTAATTCTCGATTGAAAACAGTGTGTTGTGAGACAACAGAGAGAAAATAATCAATCTGAATAAGTAACTCTAACATGTTTTAGATTGTTGTAAAGTAAAAATGTCATTAACCAGAAAAATAAACAGAACGTCATTCATATATCAAGTTGTGATCATTCCTTTCTTACTTAAAGTCTTGTATTTGTCAAGTTAACCGACATTTATTATTCATTATCTGAAGCCTATAGTACTAGACTCTCGTTAGCAGTCAATGTAATAAAAGAAACACGTGCAGAGAATGGGATAATCTCCCTACTACACGAGGTATCTGGTGTTATATCTACATTTTAACTGAGCATGGCTGCTAACATTAACATCCAGTTTCAAATAGCACACTTTGAAGCCCTTTCACAAGACATGTATTGCAGTTCAATGACGTCATGTGGACACTTTTCGGGGAATCGGACACGTTTGGGGGCAATGATACGTTTCCGAGTGTTACATATATACCGCGTCAACTGTTCTATGAGCAATGATAGTAACATTTTGATTTAGATTCAACACTTGGATTGCACGATATTTAGTGTAAATTTTTTTTTTCAAATGATTTTTAGACAATATGTACAAAACGTAAGCCTTCTTTTCAATTATCTGTTAAAATTTGAGTTACTTTTATTTACGTCATCTGACATGTTCACCTTTTTTTCGTGATGTTACGATAGGAAATTCAGAGGAAAATAATAAATAAAAATGACATCATAGTTGAAATGTGACCAATCAAGAAATGATATGAAACGAGCAGCACATTGATTAAATATTATGATCAACAAGAAAGGAAAATGATCTATCGGCTAGGTTTTAGAGAAAAAGAAGTAAAAAAGCAAAATCGAACTCTCAAGGTTGTTTTCTAACTACAATGTATTATTTTCTGCATGCATATTGAACCTTATACTTTACTTATGCATCATGAAGTGCTCATATGCGATATATATGAAAAGATAACCTGTTATGTAATAAATGGAAAAAAGTTCAAATATTTCAAAAATGTCTTAAAACTAGAGTTAGTTTCGTAATAATGCTTTTTTTACAATTTTATTGTCGTTCGTGTGAATGCAGTATAAATCAACAAAAAGAAATATTCATTTCAGGATTATTTTATGATGTAACATTTTGTACTACAGTATGTTTCTTCGTTTTGTATTCTAGATAATGAAACAAATAAGGACGTTTTTGTCTGTTTGTTTTATATTGTTTTGAACATTGTTGAACTAGTTTTAAATTATACAAAGATATTATCAGATATAGTTTTTCTCAATTAGGGATAAACATTCCTAGTCTTCCAGTACTGAATCAGTTATATTTTACATTTCAAGGTTGGACTTTGTAAATACAGCTGTTTCCTCAATACAATCAATACTTTTTAACGCTATTCAGCAAAATAATTTAAGAATTTTCTGGTGACATCTATACTATCTTAAGATATACTTTTTTTTTATTACAAATTAATTCCTAAATATTAAACCTTTGTTTGAAATCAAATACACACACCTTTTGAATTTTACACGTAATAATACAGATGGACAGCGACAAACTGAATTTCGGGAAAAACCCAACGTTAGTCATGTAAATGTTGGGGTTATAAAATATTTTAGTATAAGTTAACACTAAAAAAAGCAAGGCATAAAATATTAACCACAAAGCCCTTTTTTAATATTAAAATATATGTTCAATTTACATCAGAAAACACATACAAACAAGTATTATTACGTTAACTTTGATTGTAGTCTTATTTTCATACCTTTTAGTAAATTGAACCAAGGGTGTAAATTCTGCTATGTACTACAAAAGAAAAGGACATAGAATGTGTTCTTTTAGGCTATGAATTTGACCAATAAGTAAGGTGTTTTTGCAAGATTTTTCTATTTGAATAATGGTTATATATGTTGCACTTTTTAAAAACAAATGTTTCACAAACCACGCATCTGTTTGTGAGATATGAAATATTCATATTTAGTTTAATTTGCATACTGGTTCCAATATATGATCTCTATCTTTCATATCAACAAGACACTCTGTCTGATGCATGATTTTTTTATTTTTAATTGGTTTTGGCTTTTAACTAGCTGTCAGTAACTGCAAGTTCTCTCAAATTGTATTTTCTTGTTAATTCGACCTGTTGATACTGTTTATAATGCTTTTTTGTTATTTTTTATTTATATGGATCTTGTCTGTACATCAGCTTTGATTATTTGTAATATCTTCTATTTGTCACTTATTCCTACTCCATTTGTATAAACTTCAAGATTATAATTATTTTTTTAAAACCTGTTTTTTTTTCTAAAGTGAATATTGATTGGTTAAATATTTCTGAGTGATGTCCTGCCATGGCCTTGTTTGAATTTGTTTGTTAGCTTGTTGGTCATGAATGTTTGTCTCTAATATTTAATTAACTGTGCATTTGTATTCAGATATCACAGATCAAATTTATTCGTTCATTGTGTAGTCATACGTTTTTTGATCGAGTTAAGTCTGCCAATTGATATTTTATCGTGAGTTTTTCTATGTTGTGATGTTATGCTATTGTTTCAGAAAAAGGGAGAAGGTTTGGATCCATTAAAACGTTTAATCCCGCTGCAAATGTTTGCACTTGTCCTAAGTCAGGAATCTGATGTACAGTAGTGGTCGTTTGTTTATGTAATATATACGTGTTTCTGGTTTCTCGTTTTGTTTATATAGATTAGACCGTTGGTTTTCCCGTTTGAATGGTTTTACACTAATAATTTTGGGGCCCTTTATAGCTTGTTGTTCGGTGTGAGCCAAGGCTCCATGTTGAAGTCAGTTCTTTAACCTATAATGGTTTACTTTTTAAATTGTTACTTGGATGGAGAGTTGTCGCATTGGCACTCACACCACATCTTCCTATATCTACAACTTGTGAATGTAACAAATATAAATTCACAAAGATAGCAACAAAACTGAAAACACGAAGTGAAGTGAGGAGGAGAACCGAAAATATATTTTTTTAAAGTTGTGAGTTTAAACTTTCAGAAGGTAGATGCATATAAATGTTGAAAATTAGCCACACAACCCTATATCCTAAACTCAGATTTTTCTAGTGCAAACAAAGTTTCTATTTACGCCACACACAAACTTGCACAATTGGTTAGCCGAAAGTAATAAAAAAAAATCTTCTAAATTGAAACAAGGGCGTGTATTTTACATGTTCTGGTAATGAAAAAAAAACGTACAAGGAATGCTTTCTTTTAGGCATTGATTTTTCATGAACAAGTATTGTCGTGAGAGAAAGTCGGTTTTAAAGATTTGTCTATTGGATTTTTTTAAATATTATAGTGTGCATTTTAAAACGACAGTTTTTTTCGCAAACCACGCATCTTTTCTATTATTCACAGAGAAATTTTATTTTGATTCCTAGATATCATCTCTATGTCTCATCTCAAAGTGACTTATATTTGTGTTTACACTTCAAGGCATATGAAAGTCGATAATTGGCTGCACTTTTCTTTATTTGACATATTAAATGAAAAAGTGCATATAATTTATATCATATATAGGGAACATGTAAATTAAGTTTCAAGTGGATTGAACTTCAACTTCATCAAAAACTACCTTGACCAAAAACTTTAACCAGAAGCGATACAGCCGGACGGACGAACGAACGAACGAATAGACGGACAGAAGAACGAACGGACGAACAAACCAGAAAACATAATGCCTCTCTACTATCGTAGGTGGAGCATAAAAAACAGTATGTTGTCAATTTAACAGGCGCACGAACGGACGGACGAACGGGAGAAACAGACGCACAAACCAGAACACATAATGCCCCTCTACTATCGTAGGTGGGGCAAACAAATATGTATATAATTATTTTAAGCTAAGAGAACGTTACATCCTCGCTTTACGAGGCATCAGGTTCTACGTCCCTATGTCTGCACATTCGTACATCTCAGACGTTATAAAACGCTCCACGTAAACAAGATTAACTGTCGAATAGGAGAATTCAAGATATTGAAATATCTTTATAAAAAGTGAAATCACAAAAATATTGAACTTCGAGGAAATTCCCTAATCACATGGCAAAATCAAATGACAAAACACATAAAAAACGAATGGACAACAACTGTCATATTCCTGACTTGGTACAAGCATTTTCGAATGTAGAACATGGTTGATTGAACCAGGTTTTATAGCGCTAAACCTCTCATTTGTTTTATTTGACAGATTATCAAATTCCGTTATATTCACAACGATGCGTGAACAAAACAGACATAATAAAAAAAATCGTTAAAATATGGGTACAGCAGTCATCACTGTGTAATAAACGCTAGTCAATTATTAGGGTTGGAACAGGGGAAATATGCAATTAACTTTGAAAGGTCACCAAGCCAACGCCACAAAAATATCTAGATATCAAGTAGTTGGCTAAACTAGATGCCAAGCTCTAACACGCTCCATTCCTTAAAAGTGAGAAGATATGTCGACAGATAAAAGCACATTTTATGTTGTTAAAAAAATTGTTCTACCATTTTAATATCGATCAGTATAATAATAAATGGTTAACAAAAGTAAGAACAATAAAATTCATCAAGAGAAAAGGACTTTACTATAAAGTAATTAAAATGATTTGATCACTTGATTCTAGTGATGTTATATTTAATATGTTTAAGCTTACAAAAATATTTTTTCAGGCATTTTTTGGGGGTTAAATAACCGACAAAAAAACAAACAAAAAAATCGAAAAAAGTATATCATTTAGATTAGATAGAAAACAGTTTCAGATTTGTGCATTTGCATGACAGGTATCGTAGACAGAAAACAAATTGAAACACATTGAAGAATATACTCCAACATACTTAAAAGAACCTTCTGAATCTTTAACATTCGATTAGAAATAGAAAGTATATAAACAAGGAATTATCAGTAAAACTTAAGTAGAATTGAGGATTGATAATAACCCATACAAAGAACAGATAACAGCCGAAGGTCATTAATGGGTCTTAAACGCAGCGGAAAAAAAACGCACCCGGAGGTAACTGTTTATAATCTATTTAAGGTATGTTTAGTGTTATAAAGAAAATCATTTGTAATTATACTGTTTATTTATTGTAGAAAGTTTATTCGATATGATTCCAACTTGTGTATTTTATGAAAACAAAGCTTCTGCAAGCTGGTAGTTTAATTTTATTTTTCCTAGTGTTTGATGGTTTGTACATGATGTAAGTCAGTTACTATTCAATGGTAAGTTAGTATTGCCAATAAAAGGTCCTCTTAAAAAAAAGAGTTCATTGAATTCCTTTGTATTAAATAGTTGGCTAAACTCAAGTATTTGAATGCAGGATATGTTATATAAAATTAACAACACTCAGAGACCCAACATCCATTTTTAGCTCGAACGGATTTTAATGTCCATATTGAGAGGCGAATGCCATTAATTTTTTATTGATATTTTACTATAATCTAAGGTAAAAATAGGAAAACGTATCATTCAGAAATCTGTTTAGGTTAAGTACGTCTTTTTGTTTATACTTATTTATTACTTAAAATCCCTAATTCGTAAAACAAGTTTGTTTTCGTAGCTTTATACATCAAAGAGTAAACTTTACCTGTTTGTTGTTGACTTAACGATCAATTTTAAATACGTTATGAATGCGTTTAACGGTTACACGGTATACTATAATGTTTATAGATACACTATGAATGTTTTGTTTAAACTACAAACACCTCTCAGATAATATGGCTTGAATACAAAAGTATCTGAGTTTAAACAACGATTATTTGAACAAAAAGATTGATAGGACATAAAATGGCTGCAGATCTAGCAGATTTTATATCCAATGTCGTTTAAGTGATAATGCAGTTTGAAAATTTGCGATTTTTATGTCTAAATCAACAATAGCATAATTAGCTTGCCATCTGAAATTTCTGTGTTTGACTTGGTCATATGTTTGACCATAATATCAAAATAATGATAATGTCATGCTTGCATGTTCTAGTTCTAAAATTGAAACTACATGATGTTTAAGCCTTTTTGGTTATCAAAATAAACGCCTAGTAATATAATCATACTACATATCAGGCTAGACATTTTGTATTTGCAAAAGAGCTAAACTATGTTACTACAAAGGTCAAACTCTTTTTTCCCAACTAAGTGAGAATAGTTTGGTAATGTAGTACAAACAAATTAAAACTGCTAAGATTGTTTAATCTTAACTGTTAAAATAAGTACGAACCTTTGTCTTTTTTTATCCGGAATTCTTCTCTATCTGTTATTTGATATGTCAAGTAAAATCACAACCAAGTATGATGCAGTTATAGTAAAGAAAGTGTCAATCAAACAAATGCAAAGAACTTCTAGGAATCCAAGTCTATTTTCCAAATTAGGTTTGGGTTTATAAAGCTGTCACGTAAACCTCAACATCTCTGTAGGAGGGAATCCGAGAAAACAGTTGTAGATCAGACACTTCTCGATTATAGTAGGAGTTAAAATCACACAATGAAGATAATGATAATTCTTTACAACCCAGTTCTATTATAACTTTTCATAGTTTCTATTTCTGAAACAAGTGTATATTGAATAAATCTATTATTACGAATAACAATAGATTCTTACCACAGGGTATGACGAGCGTTTTTTTTTTTAATTACCGCTTCTATATCACGGCAACACAGTTCATTGGTATTTATCAATACAAAAAATGATTGCATGAACATAAGTGATTACTAAGGATGTTCACAACTATTTGTTTCAAAATATATTTAAGGATATCTACAGGTAAAAAATTATTAAAAATCTATTCTAAATTTAAAAAATCAATTAAATACTCCTTTGCATGAAGTTACAATTTTAATCCCATATCGCATTGTCGTAAAAAAAACACATGTAGGAAACTTTTATTTGATTTTGTCATTTAAACATAGTTTTTATTTGGTCTGAATCATTTAATGAATATTTATCTTTGGAATGTTGATAAACATTACCATCCAGCCATTTCAAAAGGTAGTTTAAACCCATAATAAAGGAGAGTTCAACTATATATTCCATTTCAAAAGCATTTTTCAGAAAGGACTGTTTCAACCTCCTTTGATTGCCCCACAACATAAGGTTCCTGCATATGCAATCTGTAATTTTGTGAAAAGAATGTCCTGTCGTCAGGTTCCTAATCAAGACACACTTTACCCTCGGTGTGTTCGAAGATGAATGCTTGAATAATGTTGAGAAGAGGAGGATTTTTTTTATATTCAGCAGTTACATGTACAATTCTTAAATGATAACCTTCATTAAACTGATACATGTAAGATTTTTCAGTTAAATCATTGCTTTACCTTCAGTCTCTTCTATCAAATCCAAAAATGTCGTCTGTCTTATACCTGCCCATATTGACAACTGCATACAATGAGTATGATGTATTTGGTTTTTGTGATAAGAATACTTATACGCTAAACATTGACCGGCTAATCCTTATTATCACATGGTTTTAGTGATAATAGGCAAAACGGCAAGATATACATTTGTAAAATTGTACTCACTAGTAAAAGTCTTATTGAATGTCATCAAAATTGGGTAACAAGTGGGGTTTCATTAAGAAAACAAATCCCCTTTTAATCTCGGTATGATATTGTCAGTAAAATTACTATACCTTCTGTTTCATTTAAAACAAATATAGGGTTAAGCATTGGGTGTAAGTTAGTTAGTCAATTTGGGATACGGCGTGTCAGTATAAGAAACATCAACGACCTCCAGCCGTCGGGGTTTCGTATCCAGACACACCTTTTCCTAAGTATATTATTTCATGGAATCATTATGTAAGTCAAATAAAAAAAAAAATCATTAATTCAGTGTCTATGTCTATTTCTGTAATTTATAAACTGCACAATTATAATATTATTTGATAAACATCTGTAAAGCAACAGGAAATATCATAATTACAAATATTTTAACATCATTGCGTACAAACATCAAATTCCCTTTCATGGTAATTTTGTCAAATGAAAGGTGATAATGTGCACATTTCACTAACAATGTTTCATCAAAATTGTCTATAATTATAAAAATTTTCAACTTATGTATAGTAACTTCAAAATCACTAGTATATGTTGGTTCATGAAATAAGAATTTGAAATATGTTTATAACTTTTGGTGAAATTTTCAAACAAAATAATTAGTGCAATAAATGAAATGCGTTATTCAGAAGAAAATCAACAAATACGATTGAACTGTTAGGTTTGTAATAAACATGATAACTTTTCATTGATTAAATCTTAATTTTCATGATTTTCCTTGAATATGTTAATATCAGACTGAAATTACGTAAACCAAAACCTCTTTTATCATTTTAAAATAAAATAAGAAATTCAAAGTCAGCTCTAAATTTGATAGTTTGAATTTTACATTTGAAAATTACCCTGTTTTCTTTACCCAGGCGCACAAACAAAAATAAAAAAGGAAAGAAATATGTACACATTTTGCACAAAAACAGAAATAAATATAATATACTAAATTGAAATAGGTTTAAAAACAAAATGCGTGCTTACCTTTGTGTAGTTTAAGTAGATGTTGCTATATATGTATACACATTACAAATACAATGTATATATATCATTCGATGCTATTTAAAGATAAATGATTTTGTATGTTTATATCTACATGTAGTTTGGGCGTTTAAAATGAGTAAAATATCGATCGCTCTATTGCGTATTTTGGTTTATTTTTTACAAAGAAGATACCCTAAAGAAATTGATAGATCCTTATTTGAATATTAGGATATGATTCATATGTAAAACAAAATCTCATCTGTTTCATAATTAAGTTATGCATAAGTAAATTTGTCGTAGGTGAAAAACTAAATTTTAAGATGGTTTATACTTGTCTAGTGGTATAAAACGTAAAAATATATATAACATGCATAAATAACATATATGTTTGAATATATATTACGAAAAAAAGACAATTTTTGACACAAATATTTTCACATCTTTGTAAGATATTTCAGGAATTCAGAGGACCAGCTTACGTTATGGAAAATATATTGAGAAAACTTTAAACTATGTTTTATGCTATATCGTAGAATTTTGCTGTGATGCGAGCAAATTAAAAAAAAAAATGAAATAATTGTGTTTCTTTTTTTTGTCTTTTCATTTTCATTATTCTACATGGAAAATTGTATATTTAGTAAATGTACATAAAATTAACAAATAATAATATCATATTCGTATCAACATACCAGGCATAAAATTTTGTACACCAGACGCACGTTTTTATCATAGTAGACTGGTCACTAGCGCTTTAATACTTGCAGTAGGAAGACCAAATAAAATACAAATTTTGAAAGAAGATCTTTCAATAACGAACCTTCCGTAACAGTGATATCACAAATAGTTATGCAATCTTTACAACGAGGATTGTAAACCCTATTTCTAAAACTGCTATGTTCTTTTTGTTTATTTACAGAAAATGTAAATAGCAATGATATATCAGAACAACACAAAATTTAATGCTAGTACGCTGTTAATCTTTCGGAGATAAATCGTTCACCAGAAGAGGCATTGACCAGGCATGTGTTAAACATCAAATATACCCTGCATTTAATGTAGTACCCTAGACGACGAATGTTTTGTCTGCATCAGTCTAATCATTGGTGATCAAATTAAAAGAGTTGAAAGCACAAATCATATACGTTGACATGCTTTAAAAACTTTACATTTTGGAAAAGGCAGTCAACAAATTAGATAGATAAACTGATGTATTTAGAATAATTGAATATTTTAAAAACAGTAAATTTTCTAATGATTAACATTTAAATGATATCTCATGCCAACAACAGTTAATTCATATAATAGTAACGACACTGAATTCAGTCAGTATTTTAAAGTTTCCTTTTAAAATTACATAAACAAAATACGATATCTTATTAATGTTTCAAGTGATGACTTCATACTCATTATGTTTTAAATCCAGTACTTTTATGTCAGTCAGGATTTTGCATTTTGTATTCTATAGAAAAGGGTGTATTAAAAAGAAACACTAATTCAAAAGACTTAATTTTACTTCCCTGTTTTATTTGGAGGGAGGTTAAATAACTAATAATGAGCTTTATCAAGGTTTAATGCTTAAACAACTATATTATTATCTCCATTTATTGACGTACACTAACTCAATTTACTTTTTGTCAGCTATCACTTATGATGTTGTACTAAATGTTTACAACGTTAAACATCTCATCATAGTAAGTCATTAAATACAATTTAAGAAAAAAATCTACGTCACTTAACCTTATTCTTCGCCTTTATCAAATGAAAGTTAATCGATCGCTAATATAAAATAAAAATCAACCGCTAGGTGGGTGGATACTTTTAACATGTTAATTTACCCTTTATCTGTATTATAATGCGTAAAATTTAATTCAGTTGAAAAGGTGAGTCATCGGAATTGTGCATGCTGTGTTCAAACCACTTATTTATTGACAAATTATCTGTCCTAGATAATTGATTGAACATGTGTTTCACGTTTTAGAAATTTCACATCAGTGGGTGAACATTCCGAGCATAATGAAGTATGTTTTGTCATCTTCTCTGATAAACTGTATAACAATTATTGGATAGTATAAATCTAATTACTGTAATACGATTCAATTGTGTTTTTCAAATCATGTATTCCTTAGTACTTACAGTTATTCTTTAATATAAATCTGTCGAAATTTTTTGTATTCATATTATGCATTAACATATAATAAGCGAGAGTATAACATTCACGAAATCCGTAAATCCAGGAGCAGAAGTCGCAACACAATTTTGAATAGACATATGAATGGTGCAAAGATATGATTGAAAAATAAAACTTCTGAACCATCTTTAAACCAATCACTACCTTGACATATACTATATATACCTGGATTATTTTGCTTATTGACATATTTGACATATTATATGGAAATTGCCTAAATTTTATGACAAGCCCTTTTACTATCTATTAAACTTTAAAGATAGTTTATAAAGTTTATGAGATATCTTTGACTCATTCTCCATTTCACTTATGGCATATGCACATGCCTCTGCATGGAGTGCGTTAACAAAAAATGATCGCATAATGACAGCACTGTCGACAAATCATTATTTTGTGTATCTGTATTCTTCGTAAATATGGAAACAACATATCGTAACTGGATGTTCATACTTTAATAAGTCTGTATCAATCTAATGCTACATGTAATAATCTTAAAAAGTTATCAGAACTTCATATTACAATCCAAATTAACTTAGACTCCATACAAATCAAAGAAACTCTTACTCACCGTTTTCTTATTTCACTTCTTTAATTTAAATATAAGTGAAAACTCTCTTCTAAAGTAAAGGGTCGTTACCACACGAAGTTTAAATTATCTATAATTCAAATGTTAGTGAAATTCATTTCAAATGACATGTCCGCGTGATATTATATCAAGTATGATTAATATTTGTTTCTTGAATCCTTTTATATAAGTTGATTGAAATATTGATAAACAAATTCTTACCTCTCAAATATTTTAAAAATTAAACGTGAAAACGAAATTATTTTCTTTATCTAATATATGCTTTCCCTCTGTGTAAATTTTAACACAATTAGACAATATGATATTTGATTTCTTTAGTGTGTTAGCATTGCCATCGGACGTTTTCGATTATTTTAAAGGTATCTACAAATACAAAAGGTCTATTTCATTTCCACTCTATCACTTTATTGAAATGTGGAAATATGTCCAATCATCGGATTTCGTTTGCCTTAGTTAATTAGATGGAAATTAATAATACACGAAAATCGACATTGTTTTCAGATTAAGAACATAAAAAATAAACAACAGTATTTTTTTAACATTGATGATATGAAACAAACATGTTTTATATCATACATGTATATTTGTCGCTCCTCATTTATCAATGATTGTCCATCTTATGCCTTTAATGAATGATCAATTTCTGAATACAGTATCCTGTTTTCTATTCCTCAAATTCTAGTTTGTCTTGATGCAAGTGGCTCTGTCAAAACCTTCACATAATTTAATCCATCCTGTAATTCAATCACGTGATGCTTTTTCCATTTTTAATAAATGTCTACATATATGCAATCACATACACTCCTGAAATAGTCCAATAAATTATTTGAGGAAATCAATACATTCATCGTTCAGCTAATTGTTTATTTCATAAGGGTGACAAAAAGGAATAAAATATGCATATACAAGCTGCTTCGTAACCACCTAAGATTACAAATTGTATTGAGGAGATTCATTATAAATTGTTTTAATACCAAGGTTTTAAATTGATCACGAGTGGTAGCAAACAACTATTCATGATAATTGTTTTGTTTCTTTTATGGGAAAAGTAATCACGGCCGTTCTCGGTATTAATTTACATGATGTAGGCAATGAAGATTTGTTTATATCGTATTCGTTTACACACATTGACAATGAATTTTAAAATTTTACACTCACGCATACACAATGAGAAAAAAAAACTCATATATTGCATGTGTCGAATCGCTTTTCTCGATTGATCTTCACCTTATCCGAATATATATATTTGGAGGCACTGATATATAAGCATCGAAATCTTGGTAGAATTGTATGACCAAAAGGAATGTAAATAAATACTTGATTCCATATGAGACAAACTTTTCGTGGGGAGTTGCAATCTTGGTCTCCTGATAATATATGTATCGAAAGTTATAGTTTAAAAAATGTAAAGGTCAAGAATTATGGCAAACCGTTTTGCTTTTTATTCTTACTTCAAGATATCTCATGAACTAATAATATATCTTATATAGTTTAAAAGATATCTCATATGGTTTTTAAGATATCTCATATAATGTGTAAGATATCTTATATAGTTTATAAGATATCTTATATAGTTTATAAGATATCTTATATAGTTTATAAGATATCTTATATAGTTTCTGAGATATCTTTTAAAACTCATGAGATGTCTTCAAACTTGAGGAGATATCTTAAAAAGTATAAAAGATATATTATAAATTTTATGAGATATCTTATATAACATTAGAGATATCTTATAAATATCTTAAATAATGTATAAGATATCTTATAAAAATGAAATTATATAAGGTATCTTATATATTGTAGGCGATATCTTGTATATCATATTATATATTTTAGATTTTGGTGGGATTCGTGTTGCTTATTCTTTAGTGTTCTATGTTGTGACATGTGTACTATTGTTTGTTTGTTAAACTTTTTTCATTTTTAGCCATGGCGTTAACAGTTTATTTTCTGACAATTATATTTATAACAAGTTTACTTATAAGTTTTACTGTCCTTCGGGTATGTTTCGTCCCTCATTATATATATTAAAGGAGATTTCTTATATATTATAGGAGATAGATATCTTGTTTAGTTGATAAGTTATCTAATAAAATTTACAAGATATTTAATAACGTTAATAAGCTATCTACTTTATAAAGATAAAGGAAGATGTGGTGTGAGTGCCTAGCTATGAGACAACTTTCCATCCAAAAAACAATTTATAAAAGTAAACCATTATAGTTCAATGTACGGCCTTCAACACGGAGCCTTGACTCACACCTAACAACAAGCTTATATTTAGTTTATAAGACATCTTATAGAGTTTATGCGAATCCCATAAAATATATAAGATATCTTTTAAAAATGAAATTATAAAAGATATATTACATATTTAGGGAGATATCATATATAGTTGATAAGATATAAAGTTTAAAAGATATCTTATAAAGTTTAAAAGATATCTTATGAAGTTTAAAAGATATCTTATGAAGTTTAAAAGATATCTTATAAAGTTTGAAAGATATCTTATAAAGTTTGAAGAAAGTTTGATAGATATCGAATATAGTTTATAAGATATATCATATAGTTTATATAAATAATATATCTTTTATAATTTTCTTTAACTTTCCTTCTATAGATTTATAGAGTTACGATTGGTTAAAGGACTACACGTGGTGACTGTATATTTGATATAGGTTGTCTTGAAAAATCTAAAGTTAGTAACCATACACAGCTAGTTACCATTGAGGGTTAGTAAAGAGTTATTTCCCTTTCAAAGCAAAAAGATGCCCCAACCCTTTATAAATACAACACGGTGTTGAAGAAAAACATTGATAGGATTCAATAGACGAAGAAATTGATGATAGAAGGTTGTAATAAATTAATAAAACATAAAGCTAACAAGTTGTTATTGTTGGCATGACGGAGTTACTTACTGTTCAAAACAAAACAAAAATATAGATATCTTATAAACTTTATCATTTATCTTATAAACTTTATTAGATATCTTATAAACTATTAAAATATCTCCTTTTATATATAAGATATCTTGTATAACATTTAAAGTTTTTTATATTATATCTCATATAAAATATTAGAAATCTTATAAAATTAAATTATATAAGATATCATATCTTCTAAACGAGTTTTAACTTAGGAAGATAAATGTATACGGTTCCTGATTATAAACTTTGTATTTTAGTATTGTACTTACAGTTTTGTTTCATGTTTTGATCATTTTTTTCATTGATACATATTGCCATTTGTTATAATATTTTGATAAGAAAAATCAGAAGAAGACGAAAAAGAAGAAAGTAAAAGAATAAAAAAACATGATAATGAGAAGAATATAGTCTATCAATTCAAATATGTCACAAAAGAAACAGACCATAAGGCAATATTTGATTTAAACTCAAAGTGATTTGCTAACGCTTCTCAAAATATAAACACGTATGCATCAGATTCTGAGAAAGGATTCCCTAAAAATGGGTTTATATAAGTTTACGTCATCATGTGAACTTAGATAACAGATGCTCAAATTTCTTAGAAGATACAAATACAGATTACAGCAACTGATCGCATGAACTTGGAACAAAGCCAGAGTGTATTGACAGAATAAGCACCTTGTGATTTGTATGCATCTATCGCCATTACAATCTACTTCCTTAAAAATGTCACAATCAGGAATTAAAAATAAAGGTAACTTTACAAATGTAAAGTCTATTCTAACATGTAACAATAAAAGATAGATACGATATGCAGTTGTTAATCAAAAATACACAGATATACCTTTATTGCAGTCTATCGATTCGTGAAATACAGGATAGACTTATGTTGTGTCAATTTCAGTGGTCTTTCCACAAAACTTAAATTAAATTTTTTTTCTTTGAATTCAAAAGACGTAAATGTAGCCTAATTTAGCATGAATTTTATGCTCGTAAATATCTCTTTTGATTTTGTAGAGAATTGCTCATCTTTATGGCCAATTGAATTAATCCCAAATAGTCATTGGGCTTCTTGTTCATTAATTGTTAGTTATCTATGGATACTTTTGGTCTGTTATATTCCCTTTTGCCTTTCATTAGGACTTATTTGACCCTCATTGATTTTTTGTAATAGAATGGTCCAAATTCATATTATTTGATTGTTTTATTCTTCTGCTTGTTTTATATTCAATCGTTCATCCATAATTCGAAAGTTTTATGACGTTTCGCTTTCAGATTTTTTAAATTACAAGTATAAACTTTAATAACGTATGTGTTATTTCTAAATCCCCTCTGTAACGTTTTGAAATTCCTAATGATTAGTTATTTTAAATATTGCTTTAGTATTTTCCAAAATTACTTCATTCTCAACAATTAACATGATATATCAGTCAATAATAAGATACATTATTGAAATAGTTTTTCATGATCATCAGTGTTTTACCTTCTGCGAGCAAAAGGTAAGCGTTTTTTGCGATGCTTCGTGTAATTAACAAAGACAATGTCAGTAATGGACTTATTTCTCTGTACAATCGACATTGATAAAATTTTAGTTGTAAATCTAACCTCAATCGGATATTAAGCACTTAGGTAATCCGACATACAAAAACATATCCATTTGACAAGGATGGGATTTTATATATGATAAGTATTGCATGGCTTCAATGAACATTACAAAGAACAACAATTCGGAAGACTTACATTGTTTAAATTGAATCCCTAAATTTCTAAAAAATCCGTTCAAACAACGGTACATAACCGGTTCATCCGCATTTTCGAATAAAGAATTGTCCAATAGATTGACAAACAATCTGGTCGCAGTGAAAGTGGGTCGTCGGAAATTGTTGTCCGCGTATACGTATTACTATTAACCGTATATAGATTCAAAAAAAGTATAACATGACTAGAGAACTTCGGGATTATTTTTAATCTCGATATTTTTCTGAAATAAGTTCTATCAAAACTGTTGATTTGTCAACCCTGTATACCACTATTCCCCATTTGAAATTGAAAAATAGTCTAATAGAAATAATCCACAATGATTTTCAAAACAAAACTGGTAGCATACGCTATAGGTTTATTAATTTAAGATATTTTGACAAAGCTGATAAACAGAGGAACTAGTTATCAGTATGCTTAAGTTTTTTATTTACAATATATTTCAAATGGCTGAAGTTTGAGGTAGATTTTTAAATAATTCATCCGCATGCATATGAGAATGAACTTTGCGCCTCTCCTTGCAGGCCTCTTCTCATTTCATATGAATCGGAGTTCCTTCATATACACTTGTTAAACACAAGAAGCTCAAAGAGGCATGGTCATTTCATTTAACATTTAGAAATATTGATGATGCTGACTCGTACACTACTGAATTGCAATTATAAAATTAAAGCTGAAAAACTAGCAGAAAGATTAAAAAAAATCCTTCTTAATCTTATAAATCCCGACAAAAAAGGATTTGTAAAAGCCAGACATATAACAGAAGCCAATAGAATGATACAAGATATCATTAAATATATTGATGAAGATGAAGAGGGTATAAATGTCTTTTTAGACCAACAACAGGCCTCTTTTTAGGATGGAATGGGGATGGCTAGACTTTGTTATGAAGGAATGTAATTTTGGGGACAAATTTCGTGGTTGGGGTCAAATGTATTTAAAACTTGCAAAGACGTGTATTAAAACAAATGTCTACGTCTCAAAATATTGTTCAATTTCTAGATCAACCAGGTAGGGGTGTCCTATAGCACCCTTTTATATATATTACAGGCCTAGGCCTGTGCAATAAGGGCAGAAAAAGACAGTCAAGGCATTATATTGCCCTTTGGAGCAAATGGGGAGCTAAAGGAAAACAAATTGAATATGTTTGCAGACGACACGCAATTATTTAATAGATATGAAAGTTCTTTAAAAATATCTTTTGAAATATTAGACAAATATGAAAAGGCATCGCGTTCTAAAATAATTTATGAAAAGACTAAGGGAATAAATATTGGCGCAAATAAACGCAGACGACCTATTTTAAAAATAATAAGATGGACAAAAGATAACATAAAAACACTAAGTATTCACCATGGTTATAACATTGACAATGACAAAATTTGGAAATTAATATTAGAAAAAGTACAAAATTGTGTACACGTCTGGAAAAGTCGAAATTGACCCTCTCTAGAAAAGTCCTTATTGCTGAAAATTTCATTATATCAGTATGTGGTGATGAGTTAGAAATAAGATGTATACCTGAAAATTACAAAAAAAAATTGAATAAGATAATATATAATTTTATTTGGGATGGGAAAGTGAATCAAGTACACCGGAAGGTTTGTTGTTAAGATGTCAAAAAGGGGGACAGGGGGATGGTAAATTTAGATTGTTCGATAGAAAGTAAATATATCAAATCTTTATATTCGATATAACATAAGACATTATCTAGTTGGAATGCAATAGGTAAAAAAAAATGATAAGAAATTTGAGGATGAACTTTTTCTGGTCTTGAGATAAAAAAAAACTACCACATTATTACAAAAGCGCTTTACAATCGTGGTCAACATTGACAAAGATCACTCAGGGTATATTAAACATGTTAAAAGAAATGGAAGTAAAGAAATAGCGATTATTTAGAAACTCAAATATTTTATTTCAGGGCAAATCTTTATTTTGTACTTCCTTTTCAAAAAGTCAGATCAAAACTATTGATGATATATGGAACTATAATACAAAAGATTTTAAATCGTGAAATGAAATATATAGACTATTAATAGATAAAAGTAATTGTATTTCGGAATATTCACGACTTAAAAGTTCCTTATCACACACATTCATGCAGTTTAAAACCTGCTTTAAAAAGCAACAAAATAGAAATTTCTGAAAACTTGAATTTCTAAATCTAGACAAAAAAAAATCCATTAAAATCAGGGATTTGACATTAAAATATATTCATTTAAACATTAACACAACTAAGACCCTTAGGTGTCAAACAAAATTGGAAAATTTGTAAAGCGAGTATGTAAATTGGGGAAACAAATGGTTAAATTTAAATGAATATTAATTGAGATTATAAAAATTTTATAATTTCTAAAATCTGGTTTAATTCAATCAAATACTCGTGTGGGTGCGTGGGTGTTGCTGCCTGTAGCTCAATGGCATATTTGGCATGGCCATAGCGGCGCTCGCAGCATGAATCAGAATTTTGGAATTCCAAAATCCGCTTGAATAGAATTTGGAAATCCCGTATCGGGCACTTGTTAATTTGCTGTCGACAAGAAAGCAGGTGTTACGAAAATAAGTTAAACTCTCCAAATATCCAAAAAGAAGATGCCTAACAGGAGAAATGCCGTAGGATCGCCATCAAGGGCCATGGGGAAGAAAAGAAGAACGAGCAGCAGGACAGGAGGAAAGAAAGTGCAGCGTGAAGAAATTGCACAAAAAAAAGACGGAGCTAGACGGAGAAGACCTGCCAAGAAAACAAAAGAGGTTGGACATTTGGTATCAGAAGTACCTGAGGAAACTACTGATATCTCATCAGGTAATGAGTCGGAGGAGGATGCACGGGCTTTCCCCTCGTTAAATGCACGAAATATCAAATAATTCCATTGATTTCACTCCGTCACAAGAATCTAGCGTTCATGACACAGTGGGGGAACACGTGTCTTTTAAAATTAAAGAAAAGATTTGGGAGGGAAAGTTTATAGAGCTACATTCTCTTTTCTCTTTTGAGAACGCAAAAAGAAATGGAAGAAGATGACGAGGGCGATTTGAAATTAAAAAGGGGGAAAATTCGCACTGAAAAAAAATCGTCCGGGGTTTATTTGTCAATAAATGAATGGACTTCAGCATTCATGATTTTTATGAGTGTTTACATTGAAAAATACAGCACACGGGCACAGGAATTGTTAAAAATATATGCGCGATATAAGATAAGCGGCAACAAGGTCAGAGAACTGGGCCACCTATGACGAGCAATTTAGGCTAAACATGGAAAAGATTCCAAATTTATCTTGGGGAAATATACACGGTGAATATTGGCTATTATACATCACATCATCCACAGTACATAACAGTGTGTCAGTGCAATCACAGGGTTATCGAACATAAACACAAAATCGTGGTAATTACAACTCAAATGCAGCTACACTTTCAAACAGTAGAACACATCAACAATCACAGGTAACTAGCGAGAGTGTAAATATGTCATGTAAATACTATAATAATGGTACTGACTGTCCCTACTTCCCTCGTTGTAGGTTTAAACACGTATGTGAAATATGCAGTGGCAAACACTGAACGACCAAATGTAATAACCGGGCCCAAGGAAGAAGTAACAAAAAGTATTAATTTTTATTCATTAGGAAATACTCCTATAAAAGTTTCAGTCTTGGGAAATTATTTATAGTTCTACCCACTTAACAATGTAGCACAGGAAATTATACATAGTTTCAAATACAGTTTTTCATTAGAATATTTTGGCTATAGTGAACCAATTTAAAAAGTGCATTACAGCTACCCAAAATTTTTAAAAGAAAATTAATAAAGGAAGTAAAACTTGGTCGCATTGCTGGTCCTTTCAGTTATCCTATCCGAAGAATAATTCAATAAACGATTTTATTGATAAAGATCATTGTTCTGTGCAGTACAGTTCAGTGGACAAAGCGCCATGTTTGATTAATAGACACAAAACATTTGCCCGATTAAGTCAGTGTGACGTAAAAGCCGCTTTTCGTTTGTTGCCAATTGCCATGCACGATTTTGACTTGTTGGGGATAAAATTTCAGGGTGAATATTATCTTAATAAAATGCTCCCTATGGTGGCCTCACTAAGTTTTGCCCTGTGGGAGAAATTTACAAAAGTTTTGCATTGGATAATACAGCTAAAAAGCCGAAATGATGATATCCTCCATTATTTAGATTATTTTCTTTCTGTCGAGTCGAGTGAAACATCAAAAGTTGGCAATACTTTGAAGTTATTCCAAGAGGTATGCAACACAATAGGTATTCCGCTTGCTAGTGACAAGGGTCACTTTGCCGACTACATTACTTACGTTTTTGGGTATAGAATTTGATAAACAGAATTTAATCATGTGACTTCCAAATGAAAAACTTGTCAAACTCTCAAAAAAATCAGAGATACCTTGGACAGTTCTAAAATGACTCTTAAAGATATGCAATCCCTTCTTGGGCTCCTGAATTTTGCTTGTAAGGTAGTTGCTCCAGGCCGCACCTTCTGTCGCAGACTCATAAATTCAACAATCGGGGTATGAAAATCGTATTACAAAATTCGAGTAAACAAGCAGATGAAAGCAGATTTAGAAGTTTGGTTAGACTTTTAAAACAATACAATGGTGTCACTGTAACAACAATGTATGGGTTTCAAATGAGAAAATGGAGTTGTTCACTGATAGTGCAGGAGGGTCCAAAGGCGGGTATGGGATCTATTTTGCAGGTCAGTGGGCCCAAGGCGTATGGCCAAAACATTGGGTTGAGACTGGAATCAACAGAGATATGACATTATTAGAGTTGTTTCCAGTTGCAGCTGCTCTTATGTCCTGGGAATCTAATTTTGTTAACAGAAAATTTTTTTTTCATGTTGATAATCAGGCTGTTGTTCAAATCATAAATATGAAAACTAGCAAATCAAGTAGAATTATGAATTAGGTAAGACAGATGGTTTTAATGAACTAAAAAAATAGTACATTAGTTAAGGCAATTTATATCCCTTCAAAACAAAACCAAATTGCTGATTGTCTTTCTCGTTCTCAGTGGGGGAAGTTCAGAAGCCTGGCTCCAGAAGCAGACCAGTGGCCAACCAAAATTCCAACACAGATCTGGAACATTTAAGTCAGGTGGCTGATTATATTGTCAATCAATGTGTGTCCAAAAATACACAAAAATCATACAATTTGGCTCTGTCAAAACTTTGAACTTTTAGATCATCTCATAAATTGAAACAGGATTGGCCGGTGCCAGTCAATGATTTTTTGAATTTTATAGCTTTTTGTCAGTACAGGGTCTTACGGGGTGGCCATTTCATCATATATATCAGTAGTTTCATACCATCATAAAATTCAAGGGATACAGGATATCGTTAATTATCCGTTTTTAGATGGTGACGTTCCCTTGTCACCATCTTACGGTGTTTATATGTCTCAACTTATACGATTCGCTCGTGTATGTAACAATGTTTTAGATTTTAACGAGAGAAATTTATGTATTACTGAAAAAGTATTACACCAGGGTTTTCGATATCACAAACTAGTCAAAACATTTACTAAATTTTATCATCGGTATAAAGACATCATTCGTAAATATAGTTCAACATGCAGACTTCTTATACGTTCAGGTATTTCGCATCCAATTTTTTAGTGAAATATTCTTTATAAAGCAAAAAGGTGTCAGTATTCACCTCAGAAACTTACAAAACCTTTGAAAAGACTTATTAAGAAGGGATATAATTACGATACTGTTGTCAAGTCATTAAAGATTGCATATTTTGGTGTTAATATTGAGTCACTAATAAGGTCTTTGCGTCGGAACTAAACACATTTATTCTAAAAACAGTTGTTGGCATGGCACGGATTATGTTCTTCTAATATATGTTATGATGGTATGATACTAAACCCCTAACGGGATAGATTGTGCCTGATGTTCATATGATGAAATCATAATCTTTCAGTCGGTTTAATTGAAGTCTGGAGCTGGCATGTCAGTTAACTGCTAGTAGTCTGTTGTTATTTATGTATTATTGTCATTTATTTTATTTTCTTTGGTTACATCTTCTGACATCAGACTCGGACTTCTCTTGAACTGAATTGTAATGTGCGTATTGTTATGCGTTTACTTTTCTACATTGGTTAGAGGTATAGGGTGAGGGTTGAGATCTCACAAACATGTTTAACCCCGCCGCATTTTTGCGCCTGTCCCAAGTCAGGAGCCTCTGGCCTTTGTTAGTCTTGTATTATTTTAATTTTAGTTTCTTGTGTACAATTTGGAAATTAGTATGGCGTTCATTATCACTGAACTAGTATATATTTGTTTGGGGGCCAGCTGAAGGACGCCTCCGGATGCTGGAATTTCTCGCTACATTGAAGACCTGTTGGTGACCTTCTGCTGTTGTGTTTTTTTATTTGGTCCGGTTGTTGTCTCTTTGACACATTCCCCATTTCCATTCTCAATTTTAGGATACTACAAAAATCTTCATAATTGGAAAGGCATTAGAAGGAATAAAAAGAATTCAAGGGGAAAACGTAATGACATAAGAGCACCAATTACAGTGCAATTGTTATCAAATATGATAAGTTGTCTAGATAAAGTATGTAAGAATAAATATGAAGCTGCTTTATTTTCAGCAGTTTTTTCTGTTGCCTTCTTTGGTTTGCTAACAGTAGGGGAAATCACTACTTCAAAATCCAAGTCTGTTATAAATGGCTCCAACTTAACAATTTCGGATATTTTTAGTCCTGGAGTTAAGAGTAAGGTGGTCAAAAACTGACCAAAAGGGAAAGTCTGTTACTTTGTTCATAACTGAGAACGGGAAAAACTACTGCCCGATACGACTCATTAGCGAATATTTAAAGGTACGACCTACCTGTAACATACATATTTGTTTATCCATTATACTGGTATGCCTTTAACTAGATACCAATTCAGTAGTATACTGGAAAAAGCTTTACATTTTCTTCATATTAGTAAAGGTCGTTTTAGGTCACATAGTTTTAGAATTGGGGGGGGGGGGGGGGGGGCACGGAGAGGAGGTAATTATGAGATTAGGCAGATGGAAATTGCATGCTTATTCTCGCTATATTAGGTTACAATTTTTCTAGTTTCAAAAGGCTAACGAGCTACAGGTTTTCACAGGTCCCAAGATTGTTGGAAGTTCCCTTGTTCATTGGGCTAACGTAGAGGTACCTTCTCCTCATTTTACTATTTTTCACTGTGGAGCTAATGCTTTGACAGACTAAGATTTGACAGGGAAGGGTTTATTGAAAATGTAAAAGGTTCTATCCTACGTTAAAAGGCTTTATTTAAAAATGTTATTATAATATGGTCTTCAATGCTACAGCGCAGATACTGGCATTTTGCCCCCTTGAATGCGGGTGCAATAATCGAACAGAAGAGAAAAAGAGTGAATTCAGTGGCCAAAAACTTTGTTATAGAAAACGGGGAGAAAGTTAAATTACATGAGAACATTAGGGCAAGTGAAGTGTCCGTATACAGAACAGATAGAACTCATTTGTCACAAACTGGAAATCAGGTTTTCTTAAATAATATACAAATGGGGGTGAGTCTTTTCTACGCACAACAAATTCAACTTTTCCAATGATTCAATAATAAAAACAAATTTTGTGGAGGTGAGAACCCCAGTCAGATTTGGTAAATTCGATAAAATTGAACTGAATGTTATTTTAACATAAAGAAAACCAATATAATTTTTTTTTGTTATTATTATTTGAATCTATATATATATATAACACGTATTATGCTTTGTAATTCATTAGTACTCACCACATCTGCCTTATCCTTTTTTAGAATCACCATATATATTTTTTTTAAGGTATACTTTCAGTCTTTGTTCAATCACATCAAAATTCTTCAATTCAAACTACAACCAATCTAATTAAAATTAAATCTCTCACTCGCTCATTTTTTAAGCTTGGTCGCTGCATGGGAGCGACCAAGCATTAAAAAATGTGCCAGTGAGAGATTTAATTTTAATTAGAATGAACTACAACTTATTTTCGCAATCAAATTTTAAAGTTTTTCTAGTTTAAATCAACACATGTGTGTTCAGGGAACCGGATATACGATAATGATTTTTATACAGTGATGCTTATCAAATGTGAAAATCAATTGTATTGGTTAATTAAATATAATTATGTATGTAAAACTATTGCATAAACTCATTTGATATTTTTCCTGGTCAAGTGAGGCTGTTAAAATACAGGGCCCCTAAGTATGCGAACTGGGCTACTTAGGTTTTTATATATCAAGAAATGATTGAATAAAATATTTGTTATCGCTACAAAACAAACAAAAAAATCAATCCAAACAAAAAGAAATTGAGAAATTAAAGAATCAAAAGACATGGCTTCCTCCGCCTCATTTTAAGACGTATACTTCGAATTTGACATATACAATCATCTCACTGCTAGAAACTATGACAAACGAAACGATTCCAATTTTGAAATTATCAATTTCCCCGATCGCGACATAAGAAGCAATATACAAACTGCACATACATATTTTGAATGCTTTTTCCAACTTATTCGGGTTAAAGAGCATGCAGCAACACCTCAGTCTTTTTAAAACATTACCAGTGTCTGAACCCAAAGTTAACGATCCAGTGGTACGTCAATGAAGTTTATCCGAAGATAACTTTAACTTGTTGGTAAATATTCCATATCAACTAATTCTTCTATCATACACAGTGGTCTGTCATCCACGCCTGCTATTTTTTTTATTATTGCCCCCTGCTATGGTTTTTATTAGATTTCTTACAACCACTGTTTTTGCCCTGTGTTTGTTATACATGTCAGTTTTGTTATATTAGTCCATACGTCGGGCCTTTTATTACAGTTTTTGTAAGAGTTCTTTACTGCACTCCTTATTATTCCCTATTCCGTAACTGTGATCCTCATTCAATGTTACAACCTCCGGTCTTTTGTATTGATCCTATACCTCTATTAAATTATCATGATTTTACGGAATGGAAAAAATATTATCAACAACACAACTTCTAGGTTATCTACGTGCATAAATAAACGTATTGGTAATGCCACTACAGCCAGATTATTTAACAAAAATGCACGTGGATATCCACAAATTTTCCCGTGCAATGCCAAAAAATGACTAACTTGTTTTAGATTAACTTCTCAAAATACTATAAGGTCAACAGTGAACGGGAGAACCTTTTCGCTCTCCTTTTCCTGTGATATTACCTGAAAAACTCAAAACCTAATATATGTGGTAACTTGAACCCAACCTAAGTGTGGTATTCAATATGTGGGACAGACGGGACGAGAGTATTTCAGAAGAAATCAAGAACATCTGTACCGCTTTCGTAGACCCAAAAAATTCAAAAGTTTAGTATATCAGCATTTAGATAAGCATAATCATAATCTGAAATATATAAAATTCCAACCGCTCGAAACCGTTCAAAAACAACCAGGAGAATCACACAAGCAATTTGAAAAATCACGCGAAGTTCGCGAATTGTTTTGGATAAAAAGACTTCAAACAGCTTATCCTCTCGGTCTAAATGATAAAATATTAGGGCAAGGGAACATATCTAAAACTCATATCGATGTCATTAATATTGTTGATAAACGACTTAGAAATAATAGGTCTCATGGTAAACGCAAGAACCGCAATCAACGTATTAAACATCGTATAAATTATACACTTGCTGATCTGTTATCTATAATAAAGAATAATGGCAGACATCAAGTATTATGCAAACTGGGTCAGATACCTATAAGTAAATTATATGCTATTTTTCTTGAGTGTGATAAAATTTCTTTTTTTAGCCCATTTTATGAATACACCCGTATTATTACAGCCTTTTGTCATCACAGGCTTTTTCCTATTATTGATAAACCTGAAAATCGTAAACGACATTTTCTCAAATTAAAATATATAAATAGAGGTATTGATTTTATTAATTTGTCTAGCATATTCAATGACTCTTCTGTCTATAGCTTAATACCTCCATATTTTGATAATATAGAACAACCCATTATTTCGTATTCTTATAAAAAACCGAGCAGAAATTTGATTTTCAATTATACGTCCATTACAACAGACGTCAATATAGAAAATAATGTTCCTTCCACTTGAGATTGCGAAACATCTAGTTTTAAATATGTTCCCTTTGGTCATGTTATCACAGGAGACCTCAACATAGTCGATGACCGTGAAGTCATAACTTTTCTAAAGAAAGGACCGAAATACCGTCCTCCATCTACAATAGATTGGAAACAGTGTCGTCAGGTCATTAAAGACGCTCTGTCTGCCTATTGTAAAAATTGGTGCAAACGTGAAAAATCCGATAAAAAATCTTTAGACAGTTATTTGAATAAAATTATGAATACTGTTGATATTCGAATATCTCATTTAGAAAACAATTCTGAAATTAATAATAGGAACCATGATATACCCATTTCTAGAATAAAAAACAAACTCAAGGTACTCGCAGAGCGGTTTGTGTTCGTACCGGCAGACAAGGCAGCAAATAATGTAGTGGTGGTGTGACGCATATACTACACGAAAGTTCTTCAAAACGAAATAATAAATTCCTCTACATTCAGGTCAGTGCGCACCACAGAGAGTCAAATCGTTAACGAGCATACCACTGCCACTGCCCAGCTTAAAGCATCTTCCGAACATTTGAAAGTCCCTACCATGTACTGGTTACCGAAATTACACAAAAAACCATTTAAATTCCGTTTCATCTCCGCTTCGAGTAAGTGTTCTACTACTAATCTATCAGTGCTTCTAACCACCTCCCTAACTACTATCAAAGAACTGGTTATTATCTTTTGTAATAAAGCTTATGAAAATAATGGTATTAATTATTTTTGGAGTGTTAAAAATTCTTTACAGGTTTTAGATAAAATACATGCTTTCAATGGTCCTTACAATTCTGTTGACAGTTATGATTTTTCTACTCTGTACACTACACTTCCACACAATCTTATAAAGAAAAAGTTTTTGTATTTGATAAAATGGTCTTTCGAAAAATCTCATTGTAATTTTATTTGCTGTAACTCGTTTAAGGCCTTTTTCTGTAACGAAAAAGGAAAGTATGCTAGATACACTTACTGGAAATGTGAGGATATGATTGAAGCTTTAAACTTTCTGCTTGATAACATTTATGTACGTTTCGGCGATAAAGTGTATCGTCAGGTAGTAGGTATTCCTATGGGCACCAACTGTGCCCCTTTAATAGCAGATTTATTTCTATATTGCTATGAATCTCAGTTTATGACCAAACTCAGTAAAGACCCATCATTGTTACATACCGTTATCTGGATGATATTTTTTCGTTGAATAATCCAGAGTTCTCTAAATATACTTCAGAAATTTACCCAAACGAACTTACTTTAACTAAATCTAACATAAACAGCAGCAGTTGTCCTTTTCTAGATTTAGACATTTCAATTTCAAACGGGAAACTTCACACTAAAATTTACGACAAAAGAGACGATTTTTCATTTCCTATTGTTAATTTTCCTTTTTTAGACGGCGATGTGCCTTTGGCTCCATCATACGGTGTTTATATATCGCAACTCGTTCGGTTTGCCCGTGTGTGTTCTGATGTCATAGATTTTAACGAACGTAATCAATGCATCACTGGTAAATTGTTGTGTCAGGGATTTCGATACCACAAATTACTTAAAACTTTTACTAAATTCTTTCATAGATACAAAGATTTGATTAGTAAATTTGGCTATACCTGTAGAAAGCTTATTAAAAATGGTATTTCTCATCCTAAATTTTATGGTAATATTGTACTTAAGGCGAGGAAATCACTATGTGATCCTTGTAAACTCATCGAACCTTTAAACAAACTTATAAGTAAGGGTTATCGTACCAATATTGTAATTAGATCTCTGAATATAGTTCACATTGGCACTAATATTGATTTTGTCATTAGCAAATTAAAACATAACTAAATTTCATTATCTTTTGAGGCGAGATGTATAGGGGACACAGCCACGTTAACTTTTATTTCTATAGAAGTCGCTCTTCACTATACTACTACCTGTCGATACATTTATTTTTGGCATTGCACAAGTCATGTCTTCTTTGACTATTAATGACGTTAAAATACTAAATCCATGTGATGTGTTTTAGTCGATTTTAGTCTCTGATGCATGATTTTTTACTATTAATTGGTTTTGGCTTTTAACTAGCTGTCAGTAACTGCGAGTACTCTCAAATCGTATTTTCTTGTTAATTCGACCTGTTGATACTGTTTATAATGCTTTTTTGTCAT
The DNA here is from genome assembly GCF_036588685.1 of Mytilus trossulus. Taxonomy (NCBI): domain Eukaryota; kingdom Metazoa; phylum Mollusca; class Bivalvia; order Mytilida; family Mytilidae; genus Mytilus; species Mytilus trossulus. Next base: position 1,480,105 of record NW_026963315.1, on the reverse strand, counting down.
TTTTTATTTATATGGATCTTGGCTGTATACCAGCTTTGATTATTTGTAATATCTTCAATTTTTCACTTATTCTTACAACATTTGTATAAACTTCAAGATTATAAAAAAACGGTTTTTTTTCTAAAGTGAACATTGATTGGTTAAATATTTCTCAGTGTGTTTGAATTTGTTTGATAGCCTTTTGGTCATGACTGTTTGTCTCTAATATTTAATTAACTGTGCATTTGTATTCAGATATCGCAGATCAAATTTATTCGTTCTTTGTGTAATCATACGTTTTTTGATTGAGTTAAGTCTGCTAATTGATATTTTATCGTATGTTTTTAGATGTTGTGATGTTATGCTATTGTTTCAGAAAAAGGGAGAAGGTTTGGGCCCATTAAAACGTTTAATCCCGCTGCAAATGTTTGCACCTGTCCTAAGTCAGGAATCTGATGTACAGTAGTTGTCGTTTGTTTATGTAATATATACGTGTTTCTCGTTTCTCGTTTTGTTTATATAGATTAGACCGTTGGTTTTCCCGTTTGAATGGTTTTACACTAGTAATTTTGGGGCCCTTTATAGCTTGTTGTTCGGTGTGAGCCAAGACTCCGTGTTGAAGGCCGTACTTTAACCTATAATGGTTTAATTTTTAAATTGTTATTTGGATGGAGAGTTGTCTCATTGGCACTCACACCACATCTTCCTATATCTATTGAAGTACAGATTCTGGGAAATGACGTATTATATCTTCTTAATAATGTGTTATATCTTGTTTTGTGTTTCATTGTTACATATGACGTTGCTCTGTTCTTTTACATCCCGTTATTCTGTTATTGTTCTATGATAACTTCTGTATTCTTGTCTTTAATTTTTGCTCATATGCTTTGTCTTTATACCTTTTTGTGTTTTTCCTAAAATCTGACGTGGCTCTGTATATATACATCTCGTCATTGTGTTATACTGCCTGCTGTTCCCCTCTTACATTTTCAACCTAATATGTCTGTTTGTTTTGGTCACACATCGTTTTAAATGTAGTGGAATTTTATACAACTGTCATACAGGTGAGAGGTTTGGGTAGGTCAAACACCAGCTTTAAACCACTATTTTCTACATAAGAAAAAGCCTGTACCAAGTCAGGAATATTGCAGTTTATCTGTATTCGTGTTGTGTGTTTTAACTTTTGATTTTACTATTTGATTACGGACATTTCGTTTAAATTTTCTTTGGAGTTCAGAATATTTGTGATTTTACTTTTTATTTATTTTAAAAGTTTTATCTTTCTATCGCAGGTAATGATAACTCTAGCTCTTCGACAATTGCATCCTTGGTTTCTCATGTTATTTAAAACAATTGAGTTTAAACAACAAAGTTGTGCTTACTGTAGGCTCCACTGGTTCATCAATGAGACCAGGTTGTTCTGAAATAAAGAAAATTTAACATGTTATCAATGTGTGTACACATGTAACGTCGCATTTGCTGTAGACCGTAAGCAAATCGTTTCAGATATACTATACAATGTATAATGAAAATAATCCACCCCGTAATTTATTTGGTTTTTTAACCTTTTTTTATTTGAGCGTCACTGTTGACTCTTTTGTAAATGAAACGCGGTCTGGTGTGCATCTTTCAATACTTTGAAACACATTTTGATATAGAAAAACAAAAAGAAACATAACTGAAAGGACTGTTTGCGAATTGTCTAAATAGTAGTGATTTACTGCAGTAGATCGGTGTAGAATTGACAGAAATACTGAAAATGACTTTTTTTTATTGTTTAGACTGTTTAGATGATGTTTAATAATAAATCATCGTTTGTGCCCAACATTCGTAATCTTATATGAGCGCTCTTCCTTTATTTAAATAGTTAGATTGAAATTGACGAAAACGCAACATAAGAAAGTGTTCATATTTGTTTAGGGGCCAGCTGAAGGACGCCTCCGGGTGCGGGAATTTCTCGCTACATTGAAGACCTGTTGGTGACCTTCTGCTGTTGTGTTTTTTTTTATTTTGGTCGGGTTGTTGTCTCTTTGACACATTCCCCATTTCCATTCTCAATTTTAAATGAGTTAAATTCTGGTATGTTAAAGGGGCGGTAAATCAATTATAGAAACGAAGTTTTGTTCTTTTAGTTCACGTTTATTTTAACCATCCTTATTTAATACTCAGTGGGGAAATTGATACAAAAAGATGTTATTAACCATCATAACAGCACTTATTAGATAATTTGACAATTGTACAATTTTTAGTAAGTTTAATGTATTGCTTATCTGATTTTAGTTTAACATGTTTAAATGTAAAGAACTACGTTATACATTCCCATCAATTAAGATTGTCGAGATCATATTAGACTTCAAATGAAGATGGAAGTTGTGGTAAGTTCTGACAGCTTGTTTAAAGCCAATAAAAAATACTAAACATTTGTGAATGTTGAAAACGAAAATAGTAAGGAACTTTCTTGTTATTTATAGTTTTGGATGCATGATTTTTATAAGTGGTTAGTGGCTTTAAACTATCTGTCGGCAACTGTGATTACTCTCATATATGTACTCTGTTGTTTTTTTGTGGAGATGTATAAATTCCCTGCCATGTCCTTCTTCGATTTTGGTAGATGGTTTCTTTTTTTTGTATTGGCCATGACTTCAGCCCTTGTCAGCTATTTTTATTGTGTGTTCTCGTGTAGTACTGTTACCCGGTTTTTGCCAATCACACAACATCTTCTTATTGTCATAGTAGTTATTGAAAAGCATCTAATTTGATATTTGAATAATCACTTGGGAATATACAACCATAAGAAGTTAATTTAACAAAAAGTTAAAGTCATATAGTTAAGATCTTATGACTAAATTACAAAATTATGTTTCAATATGACTTAGCTAGAGGTAAAAAAGAGAAAGAATGCATAACATTTCCATTTACCTGTAGTATCGTCAGCCAACGTAATCCTAAAATATATTTTTATTAATTCTATTAGTATAAAATATTGTTTAATCTCAGTAGATTTGTTTCAGGTAGAATTATATATGAGATTTCCATACACTATACAGCCTTTAAAATGTATCATCAAGTTTATTTTATGTTCTTTACTTTCCCTGGATATTGCATCCGATCCGGACATGTCTAATTTTAATCATCCGATACAATCAAACGGACAGCTCATTTTGGAAACGTGTTTAAATAACAATTTTAAGCAGATTGACGGCGTACCATATTTTTGAGAAAAAAAAATCAATCATCTTTTTGTGTGTAAAAGACTGCCAAACATCAAGTGGTTAATTCTATGAGTTTATTCAGAACTGGTCCCTATTTATGGATAGCGAACAGTCATTTGCTTGAAATATATAGGCATGATGAGTCACTTTTTATAGGTAAACGCAAATGTTACAAATCCACAAAGACAATTATATTGTTCAATATAAGGGGAAGTGGTGAGCGCAAACAGAAATTAACCTTCATTCTGTATGTGCCATCTATTGTTTGTTATTGATCGTTGGTTCTCAGCTGTCTGACAACACTTTATATCAGTACATTTTTTTGTAAAGATAAATCATAAGTTTCAAAATATCACATTTTACCTTTCAGCATCCTTTCTGAATGAAACAACGAGGGATCATTCATTCTTTTACCTACAGATGTATAAGCATATTGATTAATCTGAAAAGCATGTACTTAACAATAACATGACTTCTGATAAGTTATGATAGATAAATCATTGTGTGTTCAAATTAATTGAAAACGTAGAAACATTACTAAAGATTATATAATCACATTTGTACAACAATCATTTTGTAAAGTACTACTGACCTGAAAATATCTCCAAATTATGTAGCAATTGTTCATTTGAATAAATTTTTGTATAAATCAAACATAAACATCAGCTTTTCCAATAAAAATATCATAGAAGCACATTAACATCACACTAAGAAAATCATGTTTTACACACAACTTAGAAACTTAATTGGAATAGACATGATTATCAACTTATCAACGTCAGTTCATCCATTACTATATCGATAATATGACCGGGTCAACTATATCAAAGCGGGGTAAAATTAGTTAACGTCACAAAGTCATGATATGCAAGATTACCAACAGTTGAGCAGAGCGATACAAATAGTGATAAAACCGGTTATGTTTTTTTTCAAATTAGTTTGCATTATAAGTTAATGATAATGTTCTATTTTTGTCTTACATAAGTAAAACCATATATCAATATCTACGCACGAAATATTCTTAAATATTTTAAACAACACCCATCTTGCGTACGGAATGATAAGTAATTGAGAGGCAACATATACCAGAGAGACACTTAAACTCATATATCGAAAACAAACTGACAAAGCCATGGCTAAAAAAGGAAAAAAGACAAACAGACACATAATAGTTCACAAGACACAATAAAGAAAACTTACAATACAGCAAAACGAACCACACCAAAATATGGGGGGGGATGATCATCGGTGCTCTGATAGGGTTAGCAGATTCTGCTCAATATGTGGAACCCGTTGTGTTTCTCATGTTTTTACAAACCCGATGAATAATCTTATTCGGTAGGTCTTTTTTGTGAAAAGGGAACTGGATTTTAGTTACGACATAAGGAAATGAACATATCCGATATTATATATGAAACGGATATTCCGTTACGGTTAATCATCCTCTGATGTCGTCTGTAAAATTAACAAAAGGATCAGTTTAACTTAACAATGTGTAGCTCTAGGATTGATAGCTTCCTTGTGAGAAGCAACTCTCAATCAAGAACATAATGATAGGACATACAAGATATATACTCCGTAAGCACGCGCTGCTGGAATGTTGCATACAGAAATGGAAAGTTTGGAAACTGAACACATCTCTTTTTTCGTTAAGCTTTGTTTTCGACCAACCCGAATTGTCAATTTCTAGATATAAGATATAAGGCAGACTTTACTGTATCTATTGTTTTCTTTATCTCTAGTACGATCGAATATATGCGTTCAACATAGTCTCCAAATTCTTAATCATCTATATAGCGGGAAGTAAGTCAAAGGATATTGCTAACTTCTTTTCTTTCTTCCTTGAAGTTCCTGTATTAAGTCAGTCTTACAAGAACACAAGTCGAGAAGAATAGGGCTATAATTGGTTCCCATGGAAATGTCGATAGTGTGTTGAAAAACACGTCCTACAAACGTAACAAATATGTTGTCAATCAAGAAATAAAGCAACTTGATAAAACCAGTTACAGAGAATTTTTGTTCTAATCAGAGTGATATCTTATACAGTAGGATTTATCCCTCCCTTAGACAATATACTTGTATCTACGTTGGCCATTCTTTTTTATGAAACAAAGCAATACCAACTTCTTCAATTTGTTTTTTGTTTAGAATGCGGAATACTTGTGTAAAATGTAGAAAAGTCAAATGTGTTTGATACTGTTACAAGATCAAAAAGTCTTAGATTGTATGAACTCGAAAATATTTTAAGTAGGATATCCGTATTATTTAATTCATTTGTTTGTTTTCATTTTATAACACTGTTTTGGTTTTGTGTTTGTCTTACCTAAATAACCCCACTTTCTTTGAGCAATAGTTCCAAGAATTGTCAGTAATATCCCAAGCAGAAATACAACGATAAATGTTATCGTCAATGTCGAATCAGGTTTTGATAGTTTAGGACTAACTACAACAGAGGCATACACATATCAAAATATAAAAGAATACAGGGTTAGAGTGCAGTACAGCTTTAATTGAATCTAAGAAGATTTTGTAAACATTTTAAAGACGACATAATTATATTTCAAATAAAAAAGAAGATGTGGTATGATTGTCAAAGAGACAACTTTCCACAAAAGAGCAAATGACACATCCATTAACAGCTATAGATCACTGTACGATCTTTAACAATGAGCAAATCCCATACCGCATAGTCAGCTGTAATGACAATGTAAAACAGTATTAAGAAATGAATACTGTTTTTATTATCTTACAGGGTAATAAAAACGATGATCGTGCGCACATTATTAGTATGGAGTGCCTCCGCTTTTAATAAAACTATTGCTGTATGTGACATTGAATTATATGTCATAGAAAATAGTAAAATAAAGATCATTAAATAAGTGTTGTGTTTCCTTCATAGTTATTGCTTACATTGAGAAGTGGTTTCCGTGACTTTTACTTGAATGCCTTGTGCGTTTTCTAAATCCTGTGTGTCTCCATAGTTCTTAGAACATGTTTCAACGACGTCATCTTTGACGAAAAGCAATAAATGTATTATCAATATATGCAAATATTGTCTAATATGTATCACATATCATGGATATTAAGTGTCAGCCTTGTGATAATTCGGTACCCGCTGATCTTCGTTTGACCATGTAAAATGAAATCCTCATAGATACCATGCTTAAAATTATGAGCGCCAATCGCGCGTTTCCTTTTTTTTTTTAAATCATCAAGTCGAATTTGACAGATAATAAAAATGTAATATTGAAGAACATGTAGGACAAAACTTTTCGATAGATTTTGACAAATACAGCTGAGGTAATCTATTCCTGGGATAGAAATTATTTCTGTTTCTCTTAGCTCATACATATATTATATCAACAAAGAATTAATAAATGACCTGGCGTACTGAAAATCCCATGCGTTTCCACTTGTTCTGTAAACAGTAAAATGTCAACTCACGACTATTTCGTGCTACGGTTAAAACGGAGAAAGATTCTAAAGTAGCACTCACACACAAATACATACTGATACACATAATAGAAAATGCATGCATATACATTACAATTGTCCTCATCAAAATGTTTCATATCGTGTTAAACATTTTACCATAAAGGTGTCTTCCTCTCAATGGATGCATATACAAAACATCATTATATTTATGTTTTAATAAATGAGGTGTGTAGTTAAATTGGATACTCGATTTTTTACATAGTTAAAGTACTTAATTTCTGTGTATTGGTAATTTTGTGACAACATTTTCCACTTATACAACTTCCGAGAGAGATTAGTTAACAATGGGAAATTTTCAAATTCAATAGATGTAAAAATAAAATCCATAGAAATGTCATTATGTATATTGAATAGGTTTTTTTGTTGTTGTTTTCTACATTAACAATGACGTTAATTATGTACTTTTTTGGCTTTATAAATATTTTTATCTGAGCGTCACTGGTGAGCCTTATGTAGACGAAACTCGCGTCTGGCGATTTAAATTATAGCTATTTGTAGTTCAAGGTCGTATGGTGGCCTATAGACAAAACAACAACACCAACAACTGATAACAGAAGTAGCATTCCTGTGATTGCTGCTTTTGAAAATTGACTTGAATAGGTGCATTGTAATAATTTTGTGACAAAAAGCAATGTCTAGAAAGCAAAAAGACAACATTCATAAAAAAAAGGGAACAAAAGATACCAGCGGATATCATGAAAACTTATATATAGATAATAAATGACAACGCCATGCCTATAATACAAATCGACAATTAGACTAATTAAAGTACAGAAGACACAACATAGAAAACAAGACTAAGGAACACGAAATCCATCTTTCAAAAAGACACCCGTCGTATTGCTCATGTAATTACAAACCCGGTAATTATTGTAATAGGCTTCTGACATCGGACTCGGATTTCTCTTAAACTGAGGTTAACTGTGCGTATTGATGTGCGTTTGTTTTTTCTACATTGAAAAGAGGTATAGAGGAGGGTTGAGATATAAAAAAAATATATGTTCAACCCCGCCGCATTTTTGCACCTGTCCCAAGTAAGGAGCCTCTGGTCTTTGTAGTCAAGTATGATTTTTAATTTTAGTTTCATGTGTATAATTCTGACCTAGTATGCATATTTGTTTGGGGCCTCCTGGAGCTGGAGTTTCTCATTGAAGACCCACTGGTGGCCTTCGGCTGTTGTCTGCTCTGTGGTCGGGTTGTTGTTTCTTTGACACATTCCCCATTTCCATTCTCAATTTTAATTCTGTAGATCGCATTTGTGAAAAGGGAACAGGTATGTAGTCACGACATAAGGAAACTATCCGATATCATCTGTAAAACGGATATTCTATGACAGTCAACCAACTTGTGCTGGCATCCGTAAAATTTACAAAAGATAATTTTAACGTCACCATTTGGAACTCCTGGTTTTATAACTTTCTTGTGAGCAGTAACCCTCTATCAAGGAAATCATGATAGGAAATACAAGCCCGGGAATAGCGTAATAATTAGGAGATATATACTCCCTATGCAGTAGCTGCTGGAATGTTGCTACATAGAGAAGCTGAAATCGTATGTTTTTTCGTAAATTTTGATTTTAACCTACCCTCATTGTCAATTTCTAAAAATATTTCAAGATATGAGGCAAACTTTGTATCATTTATCTCTAGTTTGATGGGATAGATTCGTTCAACATAGTCACCAAAATGTAAATTATTTAGTCAGAGAACAGCATCTATATGTAGGAAAATAAAGTTAAAGGATATTGTTTACTTCGTTTCTTACAAATATATTTATATAAATATATACTGTTTTTATTCCAATTAAGATATTTGAGTTATTTGACTATAAACAATTTTTTTTATCATTTATAGAACTGAATGAAATTATAAACAATGCAGACAAGATTTCTAATGCACCATCCACTATCCCTTTTACATCTGGCATGTCATACATCATATGTGGTTGCTCTATAACACTTCACTGTGAAGTGTATGCCTTTCCCTGAGTGTTTTGAGTTTTGGACATTTTGTTATCATTCTTACCATATTTGTTTTGCCTTTTTGATGTTTTTTTTTAGAACTATACTTTACATAGCTTAAACGAACAACAAATATAGGAAAATAACAAAATTGACCAGTACAGTCGTAAATGCTTATCTAATCGTGTTGTGTTTTAATTTATTTTAAACATATCTATTAGATGTGCACATCGATAGACTACTGGTGTGTTTTAATCGTTCAATAGTTGATATCTCATTAAAAAAGGCATTGCCATGACAAAAATATATTTATTAAAGGAATTCCGTAAAAGGTGGCAAAATCAGACGCATTGAATCAACGGAACAAATGAAAAATTTCTGTCATTTTCCTGACTAGTCACAAGTACTTAACGGAGACACTAGTGGGTTAATCCTTGTGTAATAGCTAGCAAATCCTTCATGTGTATGAGAGAGTGGTTTGTATTTCCGTTATATTTGCAAATTTGGGCGTGTAATCCAAACAGACATGATAGGTTAATGCAAAAATCATTGAGATCTAGCATCCAAACTGTGTAAACATACATCAAAGGAATTCACCACGACTTACGATCGCGACACGTTCGAACATACGAAATCTAACAAGGCAGACCAACTTTGATAAATACACAGCAAATGCGTATGAGTAAATTAAAGATCCTCTCATATATAATGCATGCTTTATCTAAACATGTTGTATAACGAAAATGTTGGCATCACAAATGATTGAGAATTTAACCTCGTCTATATAATAACATGAACCATATTAACAAAATATTCCTCTTTGACCTGTTTTCGACTTTTCAAATGCCCTTTTGATACGCATTTATGGCAAACAAAATCTAAATTTACCTAATAAAATGTCTTCCTTATTAACTTTTTGTACATGCTATTGTTTGTTATTACTCATAACGAATTTTCAACATGTGCAATGCGATTGTAAATAAATAGCCATGGAGTTTTGTCATTTACATCTCCTTTCATTTTTTCACTTTTTATAGGAAATATCACAGTATTTTCATATAAGCTAGTTAAAGTTGTGGTGCTAGCTTCACATTTTTTGAACTCATGATTTTGATTGAGATTTATTGATTCGTATGTGTTTTCAGATCCTTCTGTTTCCCTTGATAAGGAATCATTGGTAGAATTGTAGCTTAAAGTTGATGATTTACTAGAAAGTGTATCAATGTTGATCCCAGGCAATTGCATAACAGTCATACGATCTCTTGTATCGTCACGCAACGTTCCAATATTAACAATATTGCGGTTCATGGAGCCTATTTCATCATACTGAACCTCTCTAAGAACTTCGGATATATCCTTTGATGCTTTCTTACGTTTTTTGTAGCAATAGATATTTGAACAGATTAAACATACAATAATTCCTGCTACAAATCCGCCTGATACCTTCCAATACTCATAATTCGGTATGGAGTTACAAGAACAAGGATTATCTGAAAGAAAATAACGTGAATATCTTAATTATATAAAGAAAAACCACAAAAATACTGAGCTCCAAGGCAAAAGGGCACAATCAAAACCTCAACAAACACATCAATACTCAGCTGATAAGGAGATTTTTTTTGCCGAATCATATCTTTTCATCAAACATCTAAAAATGCCAACAATGCAGTTCCGATGTCAATTTAGGAACCAAAAGAGCACAAAAAAATGGTCAATGTGCTTTCTTTTTTTAAAATATGAGTCATTGAAATTTTGCCGGGAAAATGTCCTCTCTTGATTTTTCATAGCTTTATCACTGACAAGTGTAAGTTTTTTCAAAAAACTATTAAGAATAACAAAGATTTGTAAGACTTTTATAGATGTCTTATACATATATAGTAAATGGTTTATGAAAAGAAAAATGGGGTGAAATAAGTGAAGGCATTTTACAAAAAAACAACAACAGAGGATTCCGAAAATCTGACAAAAATTTCAAAACATGACAAGCGAACTTTTTTAAACGTATCTACATTTAATCAGATTTATGACAAAAATACAGGACAGCGAGAAAAAAAAACATAATGACACAACAATTTCTTGTGATATATATGTTTTAGAATCATTTGATAATAGTTTGTTTCTTATGCATTTAACTAAATATTGATATCCAGCTTATTTTGTTCCATTTTGTTAATAAATTTCTTACTTGTGTTTTATATCCCTTTCTTTGATGTAAGGCCAACATTTGACAATTGTGTGTTAACATATAACATATAAAAGGAAACTAAAACAATTAATTGAAAGTCATTACACGTTTCCTTATACTTTAATATGCTACATATTCACTGTAAACTGTAAAATCACAACAGAAAACCAGAGTTCAAGAATTACAATGTCGATGTTTATACAAGTGACTTGGTTTTTGGATGCTGACACATTAACGCTTTTATATGTGGTTATTGACTTGAGGGCATACAAAGCATACGCTTGTTTAAGTTTTTTTTCATGCTTCTATATTTACTGAACAGTCAAATACTGATGACATTTTCAATCGATCACCAAGTTCTTGACAGTTCTAGTCGATTCGTATTTGATGCGTTTTGTTATTTGATTTTGCCATGTGATTATGGACTTTTCGAATTGATTTTCCTCTTAGTTCAGTATTTTTGTGATTTTACTTTTTTCATTATTTATATACATTGCAATTTAAAAATAGTTATAGTGTTTTTAGTTAAGAGTTTATTGTAATCACACAATGCTGTGTTTGCCAATTATTTCTATAAACCACTTTGAATTTTGTTTTTAAACATTTGGATATCAGAACACCATTTCTATTTAGGATATCTGTATATTAGTATTAATATACATATGAAAAGATTAAATTTTACTCGATACTTAAATTTGTTGCTATCGTCCTCATATATTGTTCGGTATAATTAAGTTACTCACGTTTTTTTATATATAACAAATTATGTTTTTTTAAAGTGCAAAGAAACAGTTTCAAGGTAAATGTTTTATCAGAAACAAATATTTTCATCACCTTCTATAATTTGTGTTGCGTTTGTTTTCCAATCATGAGTAGCATTTAGAACAGAATCCCGTTCTTTGTCGTCGTACACTATTTTACTAAATGTACTGAGTGATGTATCTGAATTAGAAATAAAAAGGAAAATATAAGATATTACATGTACCATGTTTACTGAAACTTAATTTATAATTATTCTGTCTTTTGGATAACAATTGATACCTTTTATAAAAAAATATTGTCATTAAAAAATATTATAATGGCAATTACCTTTTTCATGTTTGTATATTGCAATTACTTTTACATGTTAAATGAACCTGTCTCATGAATATTCGTGCCACAACTATTTGTTCGTTTATTTCACAAACATAAATGTAATCAAGCAACTAAGTAAGAGTTCAAGTGTAAAGGAAGTTAAGGTTAACCTATAACTGGCTCTTTGAACATATTTTCTGTATTGCATTTCTGATATTATCGAGAATCATCAAACCTTTTTCTTGATATTGCATACAAACCTTTCAAAGAGACGTTAAACTTTGTCTCATGAAATCCTCCGTTATTCAAAAATCTGCATACATAAAACCCAGTATTCTCGTTTTGAAAATTCAAAATAATCAAATCATAGTTTCTGTCATTTATCTGAAGGATATGGTTCGATTGGTTCAGTTTCGGGTTTTTGTCATTATTTTGAAAGTAAACTTCATTTCCTGTCGTTGCATTGTTAATGTCTGGTCCTAACCAAGTTCGTACATCTCCAGAACCGCAACATTTTAAGACAACTCTTTCTCCTTTTGTAACCCTTACTGTGACTAAATCATTCAAAATGCCTGAGATTTAAGAAAATAAAAATAAAATGTATATAATTGTAAATGTCTGTTTATGAACTTTGGTGTACAAAATTATTTACTAACAAGTATTTGCTAACAATCCCTCTTTTGAACTTTGGCAATCACATAACATTGTTTTTTTGGGCCAAGTAAGCTCTTCCCATCACTTGGCGTCCAGCGTCCGTCGTCGTCCGTCGTCGTTAACTTTTACAAAAAAAACTTCTCCTCTGAAACTACCGTGTCAATTTTAACCATTTTGTCTGTTTTCGGTTATTATTTTGAAATTTATTATAGATAGAGATAAACTGTAAACAGCAATTATGTTCAGCAAAGTAAGATCTACAAATAGTTTAAATGGCGAAAATGGTCAGTTGACCCTTTTAGCAGTTATTGACCTTTATTGTTAATTTTAACCATTTTTCGTAAATCTTAGTAAATTTTAAAAAACATCTTCCCCTCTGAAACTACTGGGCCAAAATAAACCAAACTTGGCCACAATCATCTTTGGGGTATCTAGTTAAAAATGTGTCCGGTGACTCGGCCATCCAACCAAGATGGCCGCCACAGCTAAAAATAGAACATAGTGATAAAATGCAGTTTTTGGCTTATAACTCAAAAACCAAAGCATTTAGAGCAAATCTGCCATGTTATTTTCAGATGAATTAGACAACCCATTGTTTGGTTGCTGCCCTGAATTGGTTATTTTAAGGAAATTTTGCTGTTTTTGGTTATTATCTTGAATATTATTATAGAAAAAGATAAACTGTAAACAGCATAATGTTCAGCAAAGTAAGATTTACAAATAAGTCAATTTGACCAACATGGTGTTATTGGCCTTTATAGTCAATTTTTGATAGTTTTCATAAAATTTTGTAAATTTTTACTAACATTTCCCACTGAAACTACTGGGCCAAGTTCATTATAGATAGAGATAATTGTAAGCAGCAATAATTGTCAGTAAAGTAAGATCTATAGACACATCACCAACACCAAAACACAATTTTGTCATGAATCCATCTGTGTCCTTTGTTGAATATTCACAGACCAAGGTGAGCAACACAGGCTCTTTAGAGCTTCATATACTGGGATTGATTTGCATCGTTTGACTCTAAGCAAGTTATGTTTTGTTGTTTTGGAAACGCTGTTTTGCTTGTTTCATTTCGCAATAAGAAAGTATTTCATTCATATTTTCACCTTATGTAAGAATCCTGGGTTTTGTTTGGTTGATAGCCAGTGTGTTTTTCACACATTTACCGTTATCAAATGAATATCGTTCATTTTTAAACGCCGCCGGGGTATACGCAAAAAGGAGATTCCTTTTTTACCCTCTCTGTCGTGGAATTTGCCGAAAAATTCTCTATCCAACTGGACATTTGTAACGTCACGATCATCAATGCGTTTTTGAACGATAACATTCGGTGTAATTAAACAGATATATAAAAAAAGAAGATGTGGTATGATTGCCATTGAGACAACTATCCACAAAAGACCAAAATGATACAGACATTAACAACTATAGGTCACCGTATGGCCTTCAACAATGAGCAAAGCCCATACTTCATAGTCAGCTATAAATGGCCCCGATAAGACAATGGAAAACAATTCAAACGAGAAAACTAACGGCCTTATTTATGTAAAAGAATGAACGACAAACAAATATGTAACACATAAACAAACGACAACCACTTAATGACAGGCTCCTGACTTGGACAGGCACATACATAACTAATGTGGCGGGGTTAAACATGTTAGCGGAATCCCAACCCTCCCCCTAACCTGGGAGAATTAACAAGTCTAAAGAATATATTTCATTTGCCTTACGGCTCGCGAAAATTAACATTCTTTCGACTGGTATTTTTCGCAAATACCCCTCCTTAATATGATATATCTGTTCATAGTGGTTGCAATGCTAAACTAGTTATTTAATTGATCACATCATTTATAAATATCTCTGTCATTGTTTCCTCATTTATTGTTGAAAATATATGCTTTTTGTAGTGTTTATTCAATTTTGCTTTAATATTGTATGTATTTCCTCTATAATTATATGGTGTTTGATTGTTCATTGTTATTTCGTATATGTTTTGTTTGTTAATGTTCAATGCGTCTTTATCTATAATTGATCAGTCTATGTCACTAGTTATAATTCTAAAAGGATAACGTTCGAAGTCTACTACTTTTCATACTATTCCCCTATAAAATCACCAATAATAATCATTAGATTAGGTCATAATAAAAAAATGGGCTTACATTTCACAAAAAGAAATAGTACTACAATAATTGAGCGTTAGTATTGTTCATGTTTAATAGTCAATTAGACAAATGTTAGAGTCGTTAACATATTTTTAGGATTGCAGGCCTGACATATCTTGAATATTTAAAACTGAAAGTCGGAATTGCAAGGTATAAAGATAGTGTTCCGTCTTCGCGAGATACAATTGGAAGCAGTGATATTCAAAGTAATGTGACGCGATAACAAAGCTAAATATCACCCATATTGTTTTGCGTCTGCTCGTATTTTGTTTGAAATTGTATTTGCAATTTTTTGCCTTCTTGTTTATGTTATTCTAATGTTATATTACCTGGTATTATTTCCATATACACGGTTATGATCAGCAAAGTTAAAATTGATGACATTTTGCAGCACTTTTCCTAAGCTATGTCTTCAAAAGGCAATCAATAATTACTGCATTTATTACATGTAGGTAAGCAAATATTTCAAAAATGAAAGAAAAAAAAAGTTCATAATATCTAATAAAATTAACGGTACCAATTTTCTTGCACCAGATGCGCATTTCGACAATACATGTCTCTTCAGTGATGCTCGTGGCCAAATTATTTGAATTCCAAAGCTTATATAAAAGATGAAGAGCTATAATCCAAAAGGTCCAAAAAGTATAGCCAAATCCGTGAAAGGAATCAGAGCTATGCATGAGGGAGATACATTCCTTAATTTATAATAATTTGTTATATTTTGTAACAGCAAATTTTAATAACCAAAAAATCCGTATTTTCATGTGTATCAGAATGACTGTTTGATTAGAAACGTGGTTAGTAATAAATACATGCAAATCACGCAGTTTGTATTCAACACATTTTACATTTGTATTTAATGCAATACTTAACTGTTTGAGTTTCGTCCTTTATTCGTTAATACTTCCGTAAAATATGTTTTGTTTTTATAGAAAGATATTCAAGCTAGTTAAAAGTAATTGAAGTACATGGTGCATTTGTAAAAGATTGTTCAGTAAATGTTTCAGGTATTTGTATTAAAATTAGACAAATTCAAAACTGTTTAAACATGTTAAACATGCCATTACTAAATTAAGTTATTCTTCGCCATTATCATGATTAAAAAATCAATGATATGATTGTGTTTGAGTATTATTGATTCTTAAATTCTCCTTTTATCTAAATAATGTCAATATTCTTCTTATCATGTCTTTGTAGAGATACGATGTGTGTCTATTTTGCATAAATGTTCTATTTTTTTGCCTTTTGTAATCACCAAAGAATCAAGACGGACAATATTAGAATTGTTCTTCACCATACTTAAATATAAGCAATTGAAAGGCCAAATCAATTACACAGTTACATGTTTTGCAAAACCATACAATGTCTCTTCAAATATATTTTAGACACAAAAATAACAAAGAAAAAACAGTAAATGTAGTCTCATATGGTTTAAAAACTAAAACCTTTTGCTAGATTACTCACTAGTCAAAGAACTTTTAGTTGGAGATTTACAACAAGAATAAATTATATGAGATCACCCCATTTTTGATCTGGTTTGTGTTGCTTAGTCTTTAGTTTTGTCTGTTGTGTCATGTGTACGATTATTTGTCTGTTTGTCTTTTTCATTTTTAGCCATGACGTTGTCAGTTTAGTTTTGGTCTATGAGTTTGGCTGCCCCTCTGGTATATTTTGACCCTCTTTTATCCTCCTGAGACCATAACATATCATGCAGGGACGTAAATTAAATGGGACAACGGCACAATACAAATTGTTCGATAAATCTTATAACTATATTCAACTAGTATAATATGTACTGTACCATTTAGTCATCTATGTATTTTATCCGTGTTGACTGTACTTAACAGGTTTTTCATAATACGAAGGCAGACTATATATTGAATTTAAAAATTCAGTTTTTGTCGTTTGTTGATAATTAAATTGTGTATTGTTTTATTTCCGCCTATTGACCTTTTTGTATCGTTGTGTTACATTAACAACTTCCTATGGAAAATAAGTCAACAGTCAGTTGTTTTTTTCAAACATGTTCAAAACACATATTTAAAATAGGGCCATTTTGACTACGTTTACACCAAAACCTATCGTCCAATACATATTTTTGAAATGCATTTGCCAGTTCGCTTCCATTTCGATTTCAAAACAAAGACATATGCAAATGAATCGTTAACCAGTAAATGTTTTGTGGATAAGAAATGTTATCAGTTTATTCTATTATACAAAACTAGTATTCCAAAAATGAAAGTACCTTCTTTAAGGATTTTTGCTACAGTTTTCGCTGTTTCAAAATAACAAGGTTTTTAAAAGACCTTTGTGAATTGATAATACAAGTCTGTTTATATAATAAAACTAAAAAAGCAGAAGTAAAAAGATAGGATCCGTATGCTTTTTTTTTGCCATTGAAAATTTGGTTGGAAATGATACTCTCTAGGTTTTTCGCACACTTAACATTGGCAGCTTTTTTCTTGTAAAACTATGAAATTTTTTTTCATTAGATTTTCAGATACATGTTTCAATTTTTAATTTATGTGTAATAGAACAAAAAAAGGAGAAAAGGAAGGCTTAATGTCAAAATTGTAAATGGAACTACATGGATAAAACCAGAGGATTCTGAATATCTGACAAAATTCAAAATCGAGAGGATCGAACATCTTTAATGCAACCAACAGTGTGTGTAAAGCATTTACATAAAGGAAATCACAAAATGGCCTCTGTATTTTCGAATTTCCAGGATACAGATTACAAAGAGATTAAGAAGAAAAGTGTTACATGTTGTTGATGAGCAAAAGATACCAGACAGACATTCAAACTCAGCAATAGACAACAAACCAGATAATTAATGACCTATTTTACACGGGAAGTTTTCAATGTAAAAAAATATTATAAAAAGGTCAATAAGCGGAAATAAAAAAAATACAAACGATAAAAACTTATTTCTATTTCTCTTTAATTCAAATCTGTAATATACTTCATAAAAAAATAGAAAAAAGAGCAACAGTATCCCTCCCCCAAGAAATGATGATTGCAAGTGCTCCGAAAGGGTAGACAGATTCTACAAACAAATGAAAGATGTCATCGTACGACTCGTAAATACGTCTAAGTTGGGTTGTTTTGGCTTTTGCCATTAATGACTTTTGATCAGATTGCTGCTTGGTATGTGAACCTTTATAATTTATTACGTATATGTTCATATCCGTTATGATATATAGAAATAAGAAGATGTGGTACGAGTGCCAATGAGACTATTCCCCATCCAAGTCACAAGGAAAGAGAACAATTATAGGTCTAAGTATGACTTTCAACACGAAGTCTTGACTCACACCGAACAGAAAGCTATAAATTGCCTCTACATGACTATTGGAAAGCAATTCAAACAGGAAAACAAACTGTCTATTTTTTATAAAAACCGATATCGAAAAACCTTTATGAATCACACCAACAAACGACTACCACGAAACAACAGGCTCCTGACTTTGGAAAGGTGCAAACACATGCAGCAGGTAAAAACGTTTAAACATGGGCCAACCTTAGCATTAGGCATACTTTTAATGTCGGTGATGATTTTAGATTTTTAACTTATTATGTACGATTTTTGTTTGATCAAAACACTGGTGATCCATAATCTTTTAATACACAGGAATCATCATCTTAATATATATTCAGTAAAAATACATCTCCACCACTGAAATATAGTTTGCACTTGATTTTGAAGTGATCGAAAATTAATCATGCAGTCTATTTGGCCGTTTTACCCTTTTTGTTTCAAGCGTCACTGATGAGTCTTTTGTAGACGAAACGGGCACCTGCCGTAAAACATTTCCAATCCTCGTATCTATGATGAGCTTATTTATATACTGATTAAATTTGGTTCGCGTATATTATTTATCAAATTTAACCGAAAAGTTTATTCTGTCTATCCTCTGCGAATATTTACAACCTCTTTGTATTTTTCTGCACTTTGTTAAAGTGTACGTAGCATATAGATATTTAACATCTACAATTCATCACATTTAATTAAGCCAAGATATTGAACTCATGATCATAATGACGATTGGATAACGTCGCTAATTTTCATGGCATCAATTGACAATAGATGATATGGAAAGCACGCGCAAGCACAGACGAAATATTACAGATGTTAAGTACATATTTTAACGTTGTTTTCTGTCAGTTTCATTAGAATGGAGATAACGATGTTGTATTTTAAGCTCCGACGACATCAATTTCTACATTTGAAAATGCCTGTACCAAGTCAGGAATATGACAGTTCTTGTCCATTAGTTTTTGATGCGTTTTGCTATTTGATTTTGCCATGTTATTATGGACTTTCCGAATTGATTTTCCTCTAAGTTAAGTATTTTTGTGATTTTACTTTTTGTGATTTTATGTTCGCAAATACCCGTTTACTGTCTCTGATTTAAATTATGTGGTACGCACTTCACTCCTGTGTTTCTCTGAATTGTTCGTGTCAATTGTCAAAGACAGCTGCAAATCCTCTTAATGATAAACAGAAAGGATAACCAAGGATAACCAATTTTGTCGGGAAAAGTTTTCTCCTTTCTGATTTCGCCTATTTCAATCAATTTCAGTCTGTTTTTGCAGTTATGCGGTGTATACTAAAACCTTTTTATTTATATTTAAGAGTGGATTATGTGGCATTTTAGCATACGAAAAATATTGCTGATGTAAATTTGCCTATCATGACATCCAACGAATAGGGAAAAAACCTAACGTTGTAGCCGTTATACTCTGTTGCAAATGACATTGCCTAATTTGATTGAAATGCGACCCATCAGCTTTTAATTAAGGAAAACTGTATACACAATTTGAAAGCTTATTAATAGAGGAACAAAATGGTTATGAATAATATGTGCCGCAATGACCATTAGAGGGGTTACGGCGGACCTAAATGCCAAAATACGCGTAAAATTTAAAAAAAAAAATAGCCAATTTTAAAAAATAGAATGGACTGCTGCGACCCTTTAGCCCCTAATTACATACATACCTTATACCTCATTCGACAGCTTATTTAAAGAGAACAAAAGACATATTGTCAATATATTCCGCAACGCATATTAGAGGATTAACAGAGAATCTACACGTCAAAATACGCGTGAACATTAGGAAATAGCCTATTTTGAATAATGGAATAGACATTCGGAAAAATGGAATGGACTGCTGCGACCCTTCAGTCCCTAATTACATACATACTTACCCGTCCACGTCCACATGTATTTTTGTGTATCTGAGGAGAGAGTTACGCCTTTTTCAACTGATTTTTATAGCTCGTTCTTATTTTGTACTGGTATGCCACTGAGTTATACATGTTTAACCCCGCCACATTCTGTATGTTTTTTTTGCCTGTCCCAAGTCAGTAGCCTGTAATTCAGTGGTTGTCGTTTGTTTATGTGTTACATATTTGTTTTTCGTTCAATTTTTGTACATAAATTAGGCCGTCAGTTTTCTCAAATTATTTTACATTGTCATTTCAGGGCCTTTTATGGCTGACTATGCGGTATTGGCTTTGCTCATTGTTGAAGGCCGTACGGAAACCTAAAGTTGTTAATTTCTGTGTAATTTTGGTCTCCTGTGGAGAGTTGTCTTATTGGCAATCATACCACATCTTCTTTTTAATACTTATACCGCATTCGAAATATGTTTCGCAACGCCTATTAGAGGAGTAACACAGACCCTTCGGCCCCTTTATACACTATTTGAAAGCTTATAGAAAGAGGGATTAAATGGTATATTAATAAGCTTTCGAATGAGGTATAATGTATTTTTTGGAATTAGGGACTGAAGGGCCGCAACAATCTATTACAATATTCAAAATATACATTCCGTTATTCAAAATTGGCTATTTCTTAATTTTCACGCGTATTTTGGCATTAAGGTCATCCGTAACCCCTCTAATGGTCATTGCGGCATAATGAACATGTTATATCTATAAATATGGGACAAATAACAGCAAAGGAAACATGAAAATAAAAACTAGAGGCTCTAAAGAGCCTGTGTCGCTAACCTTGGTCTATGTGAATATTAAACAAAAGACACAGATGGATTCAAGACAAAATTGTGGTTTGGTGATGGTGATGTGTTTGTAGATCTTACTTTACTGAACATTCTTGCTGCTTACAATTATCTCTATCTATAATGAACTTGGCCCAGTAGTTACAGTGGAAAATGTTATTGAAATTTTACAAATTTTGTAAAATTTGTTAAAAAATGACTATATAATGGGCAATAACTCCTTAGGGGGTCAATTGACCATTTTGGTCATGTTGACTTCTTTTTAGGTCTTACTTTGCTGTACATTATTGCTGCTTACAGTTTATCTCTATCTATAATAATATTCAAGATAATAACCAAAAACAGCAAAATGTCCTTTAAATTACCAATTCAGGGGCAGCAACCCAACAAAGGATTGTCGATTGGTCTGTAAATTTCAGGGCAGATAGATCTTGACATGATTAACAATTTTACACCATGTCAGATTTGCTCTAAATGCTTTGGTTTTTGAGTTATAACCTAAAAACAGCATTTTACCCCTATGTTCTATTTGTAGCCGTGGCTGTCATCTTGGTTGGTAGGCCGAGTCACCGGACACATTTTTTAAACTAGATACCCCAAAGATGATTGTGGCCAAGTTTGGATTAATTTGGCCCAGTAGTTTCAGAGGAGAAGATTTTTGTAAAAGATAACTAAGATTTACGAAAAATGGTTAAAAATTGACTATAAAGGGCAATAACTCCTGAAGGGGTCAACTGACCATTTCGGTTATTTAACTTATTTGTAAATCTTACTTTGCTGAACATTATTGCTGTTTACAGTTTATCTCTATCTATAATAATGTTCAAGATAATAACCAAAAACAGCAAAATGTCCTTAAAATTACCAATTCAGGGGCAGCAACCCAACAAAGGATTGTCGATTAGTCTGAAAATTTCAGGGCAGATAAATCTTGATCTGATAAACAATTTCACCCCATGTCAGATTTGCTCTAAATGCTTTGGTTTCAGAGATATGAGCCAAAATCTACATTTTACCCCTATGTTCTATTTTTAGCCATGGCGGCCATCTTGGTTGGTTGGCCGGGTCACCGGACACATTTTCAAAACTAGATACCCCAATGATGATTGTGGCCAAGTTTGGTTAAATTTGGCCCAGTAGTTTCAGAGGAGAAGATTTTTGTAAAAGCTAACGACGGTCGACGACGACGACGACGACGACGACGGACGACGGACGGCGGACGCCAAGTGATGAGAAAAGCTCACTGGGACCTTTGGGCCAGGTGAGCTAAAAAAAAAGATAACGGTGAGTATTTTAATATTTATATATATGTTTTGGTATTCAGGTCGTCCATACATTGAACCAAGGATTTCTGTTAAAAATAGTTAGGGAAATCCACTAGTTTATTCGACGAAACTAAATATATGAATGTTTTAAGTTAAAAAAAAATAAAGAGTGCTTTGAATTTTTTTTTCTGATATTAATTTGAATATTTGTTAGATAACTTAAAAATGACGAATTCAAAAATAGAGTTTCGTTTCATCGAGATAACGATATATTTTTATCGAGATCTCGATATATTTAACCGAGATAACAATTTAATAATCCGTGATCTCGATATAACAGTTTCGTTTTCTCGAGATAACGATATAATAAATCGACACAACAATATAATAATCCGAGATATAGATATGACAATCCGAGATCTCGATATAATCATCCGAGATATAGATATCACCGTTTGGTTTTATCGACATAACGATATAATAAATCGAGATAACGATATAATAATCCGAGATCTCGATATAATAAATCGAGATAACGATTTAAAACAATTTCGTTTTATCGAGATAACGATATATTTGTTATCGAGATCTCGGTAAAACGGTAATGTTTTATCGTGATCTCGAATTAAAAAAAATATTTTCTAATTTTTTGTGTGACCCCTTACGACTTCCGTTTTTAAAACTTGTCAATTGATTCAATAAAATGTTGAACGAAGAAAAATCTCTAAAAAAAAATCTAAAACTTGGCAATGGATACAATAAAATCTAAAATTTGGCAATGGATTCAATAAAATGTTGAACGAAGAATTATCTCTCAAAAAAATCTAGAGATTAGCTTCTAATTTCGTGTGAAGAAATTCGTGCGGCGTAAAAATTCCGCGATGGTTGATAGTCTGAGGAAATTTAGGTTTTGCTTTGTCAATTCAAAAAGGAGTAAGAGAAGTATTGTAAGCAATAAAATGAAAATAAGTCATGATTTGATGTAGAAAATGAACAAAATATGTGTCGCGTTTTTGAAGTCCGTCGGTATACTTATGTTTTAAAATTCCTTTCAACAAGACTTCTAACACTGGTAATATTACGACAATTTTAAATAAAGTACGGCTGAAAAAAGATAGAGTACCTATACCTAAGGTACATTGTATACTCAAACTCAAAAGTGGAAAATATACTGACAACGTAATGAGTACAAAAGAAATTTACAAACAACAATACACGAAACAAAAAAAATGAAAACTTACGACTTAGCAACACGAATCCTACCAAACACAAGTTTTTTATGTGGTGACATTTTTTAGATTGATACTCTATTTAGAATCCATAACTCAGAAATAAATCAAGCCAAATAAACTGCTTTGAATCATATTCTAGATACAGATAAGAACCCTATTTTATTTCAAGAAGGAACAAAGTCATTGGCTTGCGTGCAAACTTTTTGTAGATACTGCTTGTACTGACAGTAGCTGTATTGATAATGAAATTCGTATTATCTATATATCAAAAGTAAATTATGGGGTATAGACTAATCATGACCTTATTGTCTCGTCCTACCAACGGTTTATTCTATCCTCAAATTTCAAGTGACTTTACTATCAATAACGTCATCCCACAAACAAGTTGTTATACGGAAAGTTGAATCTAAATATATGTACTAAGAGAACATAGCGTAAACGGTAGCACGTTTCAAGACAAAATCAATATACAAAAATGACTAGACTTAACTACAAATCGTTAACTTTAAGATTTCGGCAATTGAAACACTTGTAGTCTTTTTTTTCATTTGGAATAGCTATTAAAGGCATACACTATAAAAAAAATCATTAATTGATTTATCAACTACAGTAAAATGTATTGTTAACCAACTTACTACAATATGTATAGAAATGGCCATGCTTTATAAACGTAAAATTTCGACATCTGGTCATTATGAACGGAGAAATTGCTACAGCCAGTCATTACCATATCTCAGTCATGCATAACGAAATCACACTCGTGCATTACGAAATCACAGTCATGCATTATGAACAGATGAAATGGGACATCGATTAAATCAAAATGTCGTTTATTTCTTTAAATAAGTGTGACATTTAAAAAAAAAAATTTAAACTTAATATCATAAAAACAAGTTTAAATGATGTTCAGTGTTTTGTAACGACTTAAAACCGAAATATTTCACAGCCTTCAATCCTCGGAATAAAACTGGCTTTTTCTGGCTTTTTCTGTATTGGTCCTGTTGTAGATTTGTGAACAACTGTATAATTTTGGATCCGAGATTCGAAGACTGTTCTTGAATGAAGTTGCCTTAGTTGGTTAATAAAAGTATCAATATATGGACGTTTTCATATAGGCCCTGTAACATGCCCTATACATTAATAATGGCCTCGGACAGTTGTTATGGCCCTCGGCGTTGCCTCAGAGCCATTACGACCATCCCTGGCCATTAATACCTCGGGCATGTTACAGGGCCAATAGGAAAAAAGTCCATACATTAATACTATAGTATTGCCCCAAAAGTTTGAATGCAGTTAATACAGGTATGTTCATCATATGTTCAGAAGTGTGTTTAACTTGTACACATACAGATCAAAGTAAATCGTATGAAAAACTACTGAACAGTACCGTTTAAAACAATACATCTGCCGTGGTTTAGACCGACTGTAGTGAAATAACATTTGTTCTTTTCAAAAATGTGGTTAAGGTTGCCATATTTGTTGATATTTCACCGATTTTGTTGCAAACATGTACTACCGCCGGAAAAAAAACACGATATATGTTATGTTTAAGGGTTATATATGTATGCTATTAGTTTTTCATTACTCATCAGAGGCGGATCAAGGGGGGAGGTCTGGGGTTGGAACCCCCCTTTTTTGAACGATCAATGCATTTGAATGGAGACATATAGTTAGAACTCCCCCCCTTTGTCCTGAGTTAGGAACCCCCTTTTTAAAATGGCTGGATCCGCCCCTGCTCATACACATTTTGTTTTGAGGCAAGCTGAGTTCCACCTGCGGGTGTAGGATTTCCCTTGATGAGTTAAAGTCCAATTGGTGGCCATAGGCTGTCTTCTGCTCTTTCGCCGGGTTGTTGTCTCATAAACATTATTCCTATTTCTTTACTTAAATTTATCAAATTCAATACGTGCAGATCAATAATCTACATTCCAGTAACATCCCGAAAGAAAAAGGAGAAAACACACTTTACATTTGTTTTATTTGCTTTGTATTTGATGAAAGATCATTATTGCACTTCGAATCTATATTTTCATAGTAATTGTAATATCTCCAATTACTAACCATATAATCAGGTAAAGGTTGTTTAAAGATAAAAAAGGGATCATTGTTTTACATAAGAATTTGATTATTGCAAACTTTAATCAATATTATAAATAAATAGAAACATATTACAAGATCTCAAACACTACGAGTATGTTTTACATCATTATTCGTGAACATCTGGTCTTTGTTAAATAAAAGTATACAAAAAGTAAACAATTTGCTATCATATCCCATTGTAATCCGGATTTTCTTTCAAACATCAATTGTTCATTTGTTTCAATATCAAGTTCTCCCATTCTTGTCGCAAAGCGATAACTGTAAAATGTGTAATGACTAATTTATTATATTCCAAAAAAAAAAAATTCCTGAAAAGAAATATTTTAAAAAAGAATAAAAAGTATACTTAGATAACAAACTCCAAGGTAAAATCACAAAGGCGAAGCTCCATTATCACTTACAAATTCAAACATGTTTCACCAACGGATCAGTGGAAAACAACTGTCACTTTTCTCACTTGGTACGAGCATTATGATGGATACAACCTGATTTTATAACTAGCAAATCCTTCTTCTCCCAAAACTGTGGAATCGGCTCTGTGTTGACAGGATGATTGAATGGAGTACTTTTAACCCTAAATTAACGTTGTTGTTTAATTTTGTGCTTTTGCTTGGCTGCAAAGTAATTCAAATATCCCAAGGTTCTTAATATCAACCTCAGTTAGCATTGCTCATTCTTAGGTTTCTTGTGTACAATGATGTTTAATTTTGTCGTTTTTTTCGTTTTTCGCTATAACATTGTTTGTTTGTCTTCGACTTGGGATTTTGACTATCCCTTGTGGTACTAGTATTCATTCCACATTTTATTTTTGCGTTGATAAGCGTTTACTCTAATTAATTACTAAATGTCTATGACTCATTTCAACAACAAAAAGAAAAGTGCATCAATAGTATATCAATAAATTGCAGACTTCCACAAATCCTATAGTATACCTAATTTTAATATTTGCAAATGATATTACATAATATTAAAATCATTTTGTAAAAAGAACAAAAATACCTGTAATTTCTTGAATGTATTTTTTCTTTTCTTCAGAATCAATTCTAATAAGCTCGTTTCCAGGACAAAATAAAACATTTTTTCGTGTAGATGCATCAATTTTTGGTCCAAACTGAAGACACACGTCAAGTTCTCTATAATTGAAGAAATCTGATGGACATCTACCAGACCCTATCAACAAAAATCCAATGCAAGATTATGAGGCAGTAACTAAATTTGAATATCGATAATACCTCGTAGCTGTGAACCAGTTTAAATCAGTTGATTAGCAAAATTCTGATAAAAATAGAGACGAAGACGTCGGGACTTACCATTTATTGCAATTGATATAGAAAGACGGTGAAAATAAACATTAACACATTGGAGATGACTTATATTTTTTCCTCGTGAGCTTTCACTTTTTCATTCAAATGTTAACCTGTGACATATCCTCACCTTATAGATAAAAAGAGTGGTAAATCATATAGAATTTATGTGGTTCAACTTATTTCTTTCTATATCGTGTTCACAGACTGTTGTTTGTTTCATTACTTGTTTTTCTATTGTGGTGTCTTATTTTTAAAGCTTCTTATCGATATTCTCCTTTTTTTTATAGAGTTTACGCTACAAATACATTTTGCATGTTTACGTTTTTAGTTTTTTTACCTCTTAAAGTTGTCCCTAATACTAAACTGAATTTTCGTTTTTTTGAACGCATTATAGTGGTGTAAAATAAACTCGTCTTCGATACCAGGTTAACAAGTTTGAACGACAGACGTGCGTTTCGTTTACACAAGATTGATCAGTGACGCTCGATTCAAAACAATTTAAAAAGTTCAAATATAGTTCGTTGTTGAATAAACTTTACATTAAACTCGCATTTATTTTTATAATTCTAAAAGTCTAGTGAAAAAACAATTTACTTACTATCTTTTGTGATGTAAAATTTCCAACCAGTAGCAGACTTCGTTATGACTGTATAGATGAAAGGGTCGTGGTGTAGAATGCATGTTTTGGTCAGCGTATTAAAGAAGAATGATACACAACGTTTATTCAAAGAACAGCGTATTGTACATTTTACAAATGAATTGACAGTTATCATTTCAATGCTATTGTTATTCTCATATGTTCCCACAAACTCCGATTTGTGATGTGCTGAAATTTGAATTTTTGAAAAACAGAAAATCCAAGTATTCAGAATATAAAAAAGTGAAAATATTATTTGCAACAGCATATTTTCTTATTTTTTTAACATACGATCAACGTTGTCTTCAGTAAGAAAAAAGTGAGTAATCTGATTTACTAGTAATTGTTCAAAATTCTTAATTTCATTGAATCATATCAACGGTTGATAAAACATGTGGAATTCGCAGTGCAGATGGTGTTATACAAGTATCCATATCTTGCATAGATACATTGTTGTTGCAAAGTTAATATTGTATTAGAGATATATAAAAGAATTGAATTATGGATACAAAATGAAGAAGTATTCTTTTGTTTTTGTATAACTAAATTGGTTTCGATTAAATTTTGTTTAAGTATCTTAACAATACGTCTATAATTAGTGGGTTTTTTAAATGTTGTATTCACATATAAATAATTAAATTGTAATCAGTTACGTACAAGAGTATTTGAAAAAAAATTGATATTTATCTTTCGATTCTTTCAATAAGATCAATAAAGTAGAACACATTATAAATAGTCGCACAAATTTAAAAGACCAAAATAAACATTCTATGTTAAAACTTTGGGGTGAGAAAAGATGTTCGAGTCTGTTATAGCAAAGATATATATAGTAATCTAGAGACCTGAAATTGAAAGATATTTACGAATGGGACATGACTTAATAAGATAAACGGCAATATGACGTGAACAGTGAACAATCGAGCTATGGAGAAATAAAAAAAGCTTATCTTATAGCACTTTTTTATATCGGAAAAAAGTTAGATTAATGCAATCGTTACAATATCAGCTGATTTTTTGATAATGATATGAAAAATTATTAGTTCTTTAATATACAATGTACCTCACCTGTAATTATTCTTATGTTTCTGTTTGTCAATCTTTAGTTTGATGTTAACATGATGTTTTCTATTTTACCATGATACAAGTATCTTTTTTCTCGACTTTTAATATATATGTCCACTTTGTATATTCTATAGCTTATTTGCTTCCCATGAAAAGAAAAAAATATTGATACAACCTGATACATTACTGCACAACCTAATAACAAACTATGAAAATTAGTTGAAAAGGAGTTAATTCATTCGATCAATACAAAGCAGACAAATAGACACAAATAGAAAAAAAAAAGATGTGGTATAAGTGCCAATTAGACAACTCTCTCCTCTAAGTCACAATATGTAAAATAAACCATTATAGGTCACAGTGTTTCAACACAGAGTTTTGGTTCACATCGAACAGCAAGATACATAGGGTCTTTAAAATGACATGTGTAAAACCATTCAAACGGAAAACCAGCGATCCTATATTCTATATAAAGAACAAACGAGAACAACATCAACAAACGACAACTATTGTATATCAAACTCTTGACTTATAACGGGTGCAATCAAATGCAGTGGGTTAAAACGTTTTAATAGGTGCCAACATAAAGTATCGATCTGAGAGGACTTGCAGTTACTGACAGCTAGTTAAAAGCATATAACTACAATTATTACTAGTAATATAAAATATTATGTTCTTTATTTTGCCTTTTGAACTTTTTAGGATTCGAGCGTCACTGATGAGTCTTTTGTGGACGAAACGCGCGTCAGGCGTATAAACAAATATTTAGTTCTGGTATCTATGATGAGTTTATTAATATCTAAGATAGCAATCATGAGTACATCTCAATATCCAATAAATTTATTATGGAGATGTCGTTTACAGTCAGGACCAAACATGACCTTTCGCAATGCCGAAATGTAGATATCGACATATTATTGTCTCGCGAATGTGCATATGTGTATAACAAAGATTTTAAGTATTGTTTTAATTAATTGATAAACAAAATCAAAAGTCATCGGTCTAATTACTTTGAAGTAAAATTTAAGTCACACAAATAGTGTTGAAATATTTATTTTTCAACTGAGCATCTCTATCAAATTCAAGTCATAAGACATGATATGAAGAACCTTAGCAGTATCTCTGGGGATCTCTATTTTAAAGAAAAGCCAATCACATTTAACATGTTTAAACATTCAGCTAAATGTCATCGTGAAATACCAAAAGTCAAGTTAAAGGATGATGTCAAACAATTTTTTGATACATTCTCTGAACTCTCCAAAGACATCTCAAATTAGAAAGTCCCTTTATAAAGATAATGGAAAAATCAAAAGATCAAGCACACTAAACGGATGGAAATCCAGTTTCCTATTCCTGACTTGTCATTAAAGAAAAATAATCCAATGAAGAAGACATTTCCTGCTCGCAACACATCTCTGCATACAAAATAAAACAACTAAATCTAGTCTAGGAACCGATAACTTTAAAATACAATAAAATTGAGAATGGCAATGGGAAATATATCAAAGAGAAATTCCCGCACCTGGAGGCGTCCTTCAGCTGGCCCCTAAACAAATATATACCAGTCCAGAGATAATGATAATAAACAGTTTTTCGGAGACAACAGATGATAGATGTAAGTTGTTTTAAATTAGAATTTGATTAGTAGTTATACAATTTAATGCATAAACATCTAGTCGTGCACAATTGATGCATATATACCCAACTGTTCCAGTTAAATTGGTTCATCCTTTATTAAAGCAGCATTTACATTTTTAATGATATAGAATTGTCTGAATCTGTTCTAATAATGATTAATTTATTATTGTATTATTATAAATATCTCCTATTCTTACAACAAATCTTCCAATTTGTTAAAGAAAAACTGAAATTGAAAATTAAACCGAAACCTATAAAGTTATAAACTATAAACTATGAAACTATCTGTTCAAATAAGTCATACATGATAATTTGTATTGGATTCGTCGCGCAATATGTTTTTTTTATTTGTAAAGCATTCAATCATCTATCAATTTTATTGTATTTGTGTTGCTCAACGTGTTTCTTTTTGTGAAGTGCTTGTATACTGTTGTATGTCTTTTTATTGGCATGTTTAGCAATGGTGTTGTCTGATTTTTTTTTTATTTTAATGTATTTTATTTCCTCCTTACTATATTCTTATATTCTGTATAGACAGTATACAAAACCAAAAGGGTTACTAGAGGTTATACTATCTTCCTTTGCTTCCCTAGGGCAGAGTTTTTCCTGAATAATTTCAAGAACTTCTTTAGTTGTCCCGAATATTGAACTGAGTTTTTGTTATTTTGAACATATGATATTGGTGTAAAATAAACTCATCTTTATGTATAACTATTTTTATAATTTTAGAAAAAATGTGGAAATCTAAAACGTGTACATGTACTAACTGTCTCTTGTGATGTAAAATTTCCAACCAACAGCAGACTTTGTTATGACTGCATAGATGAAGGGATCTCGATGTCGAATGCTAGTTTTGGTCAGCGTATTAAAGAAAAATGACACACAGCGTTTATTTAGAGAACAAATCATTGAACATTCGACAACTAAAATGACAGTCAGTATTTCAATGCGATTCTTATCCTCATATGTATCATCAAATATCGATTTGTGATGTGCTGAAATTTGAAAATTTAAAGAACAGAAAACCAAATTATTCAGAAAATACAAATATAAAAAAAATATTTGAAAAAGCATATTTGCTCTTTTTTAACATGGAATCTTACTTTTCATTTAGTAAGCAAAAGAGTTTGGTCAAATTTAATTAATTGTTCAAGATTCTTAATAGCCAATCATATCATAACTTTGGAATACACTGTGAAAGGAAAAAATTGGTTTCGATTATATTTTTTGTAAGTACCTCAACAATACGTCCATAATTACTGTTTTTATTCAGACTGTAGTTTTCACATATAAATATTTAAATATCAATTAATTAAGTATAATTAAACAAACTTCATGACATTTATTTTTATTTGTCAATGAGATCAATTGTAATCACCAGCATTTCGATCAAAGTTAGACTAGTAAGTCTTATCGGAACAAGGAATATTACCTATAATGTAGGCTTGTAATACCACTCAAAGTTAATAATGTCTTAGAATATGACCATTTAACTTCCAAGGGGGGCATTCCCTTCATACCTAAAAGTGTTAAATACTGACAGAGAAAAAATCTGATAGATCGCGTCAAAAAACTTTAAAAAATACAATAACAATCAAAACAAAGGAGTAAACAGACTCATAAAACCAAAATACATTTACATCAACAGTTACAAATAATAAATAAGAAACAACACGAACTCCACTAAAACCAGGGAGTGAAATCATGTGCTCCGGAACGGTAAGCATTTCCTGCATCGTATACAGCACCCGTCATGTTATTTTTTTTGGTGACATAGAAAAACCCATAAAGTTAAATGGTTGTTCCCTTACCTTTATATAGACATGTGCATATACAGTTGGAAAAAAAGTATTGCAACACCAAATTGAAATTGAAATGAAAAAAAAAACACTTTTGATTTTTTTGTGATATAATTTGGTAAAATAGAACAAGTTAAACATTATTTAAATATCACCTGAGTTTTATCAATAAATATGACTCGATAAGTTTTTATCTGCACATGCAGCTTCTGTACCTGTAAACAGCAAAACAGATGTTTTTATCCTCCTTGTTTTCAACACTTTAAAAAATCAAGTTTTTAAATTTATGTGATTGACACCTTGTAATGGGTCCTTGACAACTCTTAACTGCAGCAAGATGCCACATTATCAGCATAAGAGAAGCAGGGATGTCGCTGTAACAACTGCATGTATTGTAGGTCATCACCATTCCACTATAAGTTTTGAGAATAAAAATCTGACAATAAACGCTGTAAAAGACCTTCCGAGATAATAAAGACCCGCTATGCCATTTGCTAGAGAAAATCAAGCATACTGAAGGTTGGTCAGAAGGAAACCCATTGCATACAAGACAATCATAAAAAGAGAGTTGTGGCCATACAGAAGCCTTTTAACAAGAACTGTTCGAGATCAACTCATCGCTACTGGTTATCGTGCGATAAGACCATTTCGGAGACCTTTGCTAACGAACAGACACACAGTTTTCCGTATCCAATGTAGTGCAGAGCTCGCCAAAGTTGGAAATTAGCATCATGGAGGAAGATCCAATATTTAATGTTCAAATGGAATTCGGTTCATCTTCCTTGGCCCGTTAGTAGCCCGGATTTGAACCATATCGAGCATATATGGGACACTATTGGGCGGAAAGTGCGCGAAAGGACACACCAGTTCAAACACATCATGAAATAAACAATGCCCTTCATCAGAAATGGTTGCTGCTACCTTAACATCATATTAGTCGATTTTAGGCAGGAATCAGAAGACGTTGAGATGCGGTTTACCTTTTGAATGGAGGCTGCGCACAAAGTACCTTTTCTTTGGCGTATAGCGATCAACCATGATGTGAACAGTCATCTTAAGATTAATTTTCAAATGTCTGACATTGTAAAGTTCGACTACAGTAAAAGTTGTAAAATGCATTTTTTTGTATAAAAACACTTCATTTTGTTATTAAAATTGTGGTTATATAAATCTTTTTTTTTTCAAACATTTTTTGTTCTTTTCAATGCCAATGATATCATAAACTTTAATTCAATAATATTATACACATATTTTATTATATTTCATCCAAAAAAAGAGGCTGATTTTTCAAGTTTTAAAAAATCAAGGTGTTGCAATACTTTTTTCCATGTGTAGATATGAAACAGAAGAAACATCAAAACAAATAAAACATAAAGGTTGCAGTTTATAGCACTGCCATCCTCGTTGTGTCTTATTGAGACGTTTTTGAGATGTTTTCATTTATACTTTACCTTACAGTTTGTAAAGACGAACTCGACTGTTCTTGTCCATTATCGGTTTGGGTCTCACACCCGTATGTTGCAAAAAAAGAGAACCAGCTACCCAGTCAAAAAAATCAATGACGTTATTAAAAAGGCAGCTGTATACATACTTTATTTGGCTTTTTTAACTCTTTGGGATTCGAGCGTCACTAATGATTCGTTTGTAGACGAAGCGCGCGTCTGACGTATATACTAAATTTACCAGACACAAGTTGTTTCCTTTTTCCTTTTTCGATATTCAAATGTTTAAGTATATTACAAGTCCAAACTGAATTATTTTTTCCATCAAATTTTTTTTTTTTACAATTTTCTTTTCCTCAAAATTTTGTTTCCTCAAAAAGAAAATTTTCCTCAAAAAAATTTTCCTCAAATTTTTTTTTCGTTTCCTTGTTCGTTTTCTTTTTCATTTCCTTAATCGGTTTCTATTTCCTTTTTTCAATGTTCATTCCATTTCCTTCGGACGCAAGAAATTAATAACGTGTTGTTTTCCATATTTTACATCATTGGGTCGATACCTCTGCTGGTGGACTATCAGTCCCCGAGGGTATCATCAGCTCAGTAGTCAGTATTTCGGTACTGACATCATTTAACAAACTTTACTAAAATTGTCCGTTTATAAATTTATGAATTATTAAGAAACTAAGGTTTCAACTCCCTCAGGCAAAATTGGCTTTAGATGAATTTGGCTATTTATTTTAGGTATTTTTGACATACAGCTCTTCAACGGTTTCGGTACTTATACATCTTCGGATTTCAAATGTTTGGCTTTGAGCGTTCCTGATGAAGGTAAATCCAGAAAAGCGCTTCGGACGCAAGAAATTAATAACGTGTTGTTTTCAATATTTTACATCACTGAGTCGATACCTCTGCTGGTGGACTATCAGTCCCCGAGGGTATCATCAGCTCAGTAGTCAGTATTTCGGTACTGACATGATTTAACAAACTTTACTAAAATTGTCCGTTTATAAATTTATAAATTATTAAGAAACTAAGGTTTCAACTCCCTCAGGCAAAGTTGGCTTTAGATGAATTTGGCTATTTATTTTAGGTATTTTTGACATACAGCTCTTCAACGGTTTCGGTACTTATACATCTTCGGATTTCAAATGTTTGGCTTTAAGCGTTCCTGATGAAGGTAAATCCAGAAAAGCGCTTCGGACGCAAGAAATTAATAACGTGTTGTTTTCAATATTTTACATCACTGGGTCGATACCTCTGCTGGTGGACTATCAGTCCCCGAGGGTATCATCAGCTCAGTAGTCAGTATTTCGGTACTGACATGATTTAACAAACTTTACTAAAATTGTCCGTTTATAAATTTATAAATTATTAAGAAACTAAGGTTTCAACTCCCTCAGGCAAAGTTGGCTTTAGATGAATTTGGCTATTTATTTTAGGTATTTTTGACATACAGCTCTTCAACGGTTTCGGTAATTATACATCTTCGGATTTCAAATGTTTGGCTTTGAGCGTTCCTGATGAAGGTAAATCCAGAAAAGCGCTTCGGACGCAAGAAATTAATAACGTGTTGTTTTCAATATTTTACATCACTGGGTCGATACCTCTGCTGGTGGACTATCAGTCCCCGAGGGTATCATCAGCTCAGTAGTCAGTATTTCGGTACTGACATGATTTAACAAACTTTACTAAAATTGTCCGTTTATAAATTTATAAATTATTAAGAAACTAAGGTTTCAACTCCCTCAGGCAAAATTGGCTTTAGATGAATTTGGCTATTTATTTTAGGTATTTTTGACATACAGCTCTTCAACGGTTTCGGTACTTATACATCTTCGGATTTCAAATGTTTGGCTTTGAGCGTTCCTGATGAAGGTAAATCCAGAAAAGCGCTTCGGACGCAAGAAATTAATAACGTGTTGTTTTCAATATTTTACATCACTGAGTCGATACCTCTGCTGGTGGACTATCAGTCCCCGAGGGTATCATCAGCTCAGTAGTCAGTATTTCGGTACTGACATGATTTAACAAACTTTACTAAAATTGTCCGTTTATAAATTTATAAATTATTAAGAAACTAAGGTTTCAACTCCCTCAGGCAAAGTTGGCTTTAGATGAATTTGGCTATTTATTTTAGGTATTTTTGACATACAGCTCTTCAACGGTTTCGGTACTTATACATCTTCGGATTTCAAATGTTTGGCTTTAAGCGTTCCTGATGAAGGTAAATCCAGAAAAGCGCTTCGGACGCAAGAAATTAATAACGTGTTGTTTTCAATATTTTACATCACTGGGTCGATACCTCTGCTGGTGGACTATCAGTCCCCGAGGGTATCATCAGCTCAGTAGTCAGTATTTCGGTACTGACATGATTTAACAAACTTTACTAAAATTGTCCGTTTATAAATTTATAAATTATTAAGAAACTAAGGTTTCAACTCCCTCAGGCAAAGTTGGCTTTAGATGAATTTGGCTATTTATTTTAGGTATTTTTGACATACAGCTCTTCAACGGTTTCGGTAATTATACATCTTCGGATTTCAAATGTTTGGCTTTGAGCGTTCCTGATGAAGGTAAATCCAGAAAAGCGCTTCGGACGCAAGAAATTAATAACGTGTTGTTTTCAATATTTTACATCACTGGGTCGATACCTCTGCTGGTGGACTATCAGTCCCCGAGGGTATCATCAGCTCAGTAGTCAGTATTTCGGTACTGACATGATTTAACAAACTTTACTAAAATTGTCCGTTTATAAATTTATAAATTATTAAGAAACTAAGGTTTCAACTCCCTCAGGCAAAATTGGCTTTAGATGAATTTGGCTATTTATTTTAGGTATTTTTGACATACAGCTCTTCAACGGTTTCGGTACTTATACATCTTCGGATTTCAAATGTTTGGCTTTGAGCGTTCCTGATGAAGGTAAATCCAGAAAAGCGCTTCGGACGCAAGAAATTAATAACGTGTTGTTTTCAATATTTTACATCACTGAGTCGATACCTCTGCTGGTGGACTATCAGTCCCCGAGGGTATCATCAGCTCAGTAGTCAGTATTTCGGTACTGACATGATTTAACAAACTTTACTAAAATTGTCCGTTTATAAATTTATAAATTATTAAGAAACTAAGGTTTCAACTCCCTCAGGCAAAGTTGGCTTTAGATGAATTTGGCTATTTATTTTAGGTATTTTTGACATACAGCTCTTCAACGGTTTCGGTACTTATACATCTTCGGATTTCAAATGTTTGGCTTTAAGCGTTCCTGATGAAGGTAAATCCAGAAAAGCGCTTCGGACGCAAGAAATTAATAACGTGTTGTTTTCAATATTTTACATCACTGGGTCGATACCTCTGCTGGTGGACTATCAGTCCCGAGGGTATCATCAGCTCAGAAGTCAGTATTTCGGTACTGACATGATTTAACAAACTTTACTAAAATTGTCCGTTTATAAATTTATAAATTATTAAGAAACTAAGGTTTCAACTCCCTCAGGCATAGTTGGCTTTAGATGAATTTGGCTATTTATTTTAGGTATTTTTGACATACAGCTCTTCAACGGTTTCGGTACTTATACATCTTCGGATTTCAAATGTTTGGCTTTGAGCGTTCCTGATGAAGGTAAATCCAGAAAAGCGCTTCGGACGCAAGAAATTAATAACGTGTTGTTTTCAATATTTTACATCACTGGGTTGATACCTCTGCTGGTGGACTATCAGTCCCCGAGGGTATCAT
This sequence comes from Mytilus trossulus, assembly GCF_036588685.1. NCBI lineage: Eukaryota > Metazoa > Mollusca > Bivalvia > Mytilida > Mytilidae > Mytilus > Mytilus trossulus. The sequence continues at coordinate 1,443,136 of NW_026963315.1, read as the reverse complement.
CAGCTCACTCAGTAGTCAGTATTTCAGTACTGACATGATTTAACAAACTTTACTAAAATTGTCCGTTTATAAATTTATAAATTATTTAGAAACTAATTAAGGTTTCAACTCCCTCAGGCAAAGTTGGCTTTAGATGAATTTGGCTATTTATTTTAGGTATTTTTGACATACAGCTCTTCAACGGTTTCGGTACTTGACATCTTCGGATTTCAAATGTTTGGCTTTGAGCGTTCCTGATGAAGGTAAATCCAGAAAAGCGCTTCGGACGCAAGAAATTAATAACGTGTTGTTTTCAATATTTTATATCGGAAAGACAGTATAAAATGTGCACTCATATCGGAAAGACAGTATACAATGTGCACTCATATCGGAAAGACAGTATACAATGTGCACTCATATCGGAAAGACAGTATAAAATGTGCTCTCATATCGGAAAGACAGTATAAAATGTGCACTCGTATCGGAAAGACAGTATAAAATGTGCACTCATATCGAAAAGACAGTATAAAATGTGCACTCATATCGGAAAGACGGTATATAATGTGCACTCATATAGGAAAGACAGTATAAAATGTGCACTCATATCGGAAAAAACAGTATAAAATGTGCACTCATATCGGAAAGACAGTATAAAATGTGCACTCATATTTGTAAAGAAAATAATTATATGCTGTCAGATCCGAACATATGCCTTAATTAAGGTACACTAATATTGGAACAGGCAGTCAATGATGTACACTCATATCCGAACAGTCAGTAAATATGTGCACTCATAACAGGTAGTAAATGTTGTGAACTCTTAGGGGAGCAGACAGAAATGATGAGGACTCATGTCAAAACGAGCAGTAATTGGTGTGCAATCAAATCCTAGCAGGCAGTCCTTATATAATGTTCACTAATATCAGAACAACCAGTACATATAATGTGCAGATAACAGAGCAGGCAATAATTAAATTATATGCACTTATATATGAACAGGCAATAAATAATGAACACTCATTTTCGAATAGACAGTTGATGGTGTAAACTCATATCAGAACAGGCATTAATTGATGTGCAATCAACTCAGAAAGACAGGGAACAATGTACACTCATATCGGAAGAGTAAGTAAATAATGAGCACTCACGTCAGAACAGGCAGAAAATGAATTAAGTAAACTCATAGTTAAAGTAAAATAAACTTTATTTATATGAAAATACACTTTGTTGTAAAAAACCATATACATGTATATAAATAACCAAAAAATCTAAATTCTGTAAATTCAGAAACTATTGTGAAAAAATGCAGCTGGGTTAGTCTTGCAATAATAGGAATTGGCCTTCTGATATCTTATACATATATCAGTATGAAGCTTAGCCTGAAATTGAAATAATTGATCTTGCCTTTTCCATAGTACAAACAAAAACGCATAATAATAAATGCCAGCAATAATTTCTGCATTTGCAGTATAATGTTATTCTATGCAAGAGTTGTTAAACTTATGAAATAAATAATCATGATAATGCTAGAGTTTTAAAATGATTTAGAAAACTGCATTAATTTTAGTGTTTAAAAAAGTGAAAGGAAATTCAAGTTAAAACTCACAAAACTAACTCATTCTATTAACTTTATCAATAAAAAAAATGTTTTATGTTTTATTATGCATACATTGATAAAATGACATGACAAGAGTACCGTATATTTTTTCCAAAACACAGTTGAATCAAGAAAAACAGATTATAGTTATAGACACCACAAAATTAAATAAGCATCTATTTTAGACCACACAAAATCATTGTAGGAATTGAAAATGAGTAGGGAGAAATTTTCCTTTTAAACAAATAATGCATTGGAAATATCATAATAAAAAATGGAACCATGAGGCAAGTTTTGAGCATTTTAATCAGGATGGCCTGAACAGTTTTATAACCTTTAGACTTCATAGATTGTCATTGACTTCATTACAGTAACTGTTGCCTTTTTGCATTTAATAAATTGTTACTATGACAGTTTTCAGCCCGTTGGGTTTGCTTTTTTCCATAGTTTTTTCCTTTCTATAATGGTTACTAAAATATCTTGGAAAAGTCTATCAACCCCATCCCCTGTGGCTGCTGATGTCTCAAAATATCTGAAATGAAAAATAAAGCATGTATAAAAAATCATGTGATAAGAAATAGCAACAAGAAAGTTTCAGCAGTACATCCATATATATTGGTGCTTAGCATAACGTTTATTTTTCATTTAATTAGTACATATTTCTGTTTAGGTGCTAGCTGATCCTCACCTCTTGATGCATGATTTTCAAACTGTTTTGAAGACTAATTAATGGCCTTGGGCTGTTTTTTTTATCTTTGGTCAGATTGTTGTCTCTTTTACAAACATAATCTCCATTTCTGTTGTAAATTTTATTGGTTATAGAAATTATTCAATCTGATCAGTGCAGGGTAAACCATTATTAGAACATAAAGTCAAAATTTGGAGAAATAGTCAGAAAATCCTTTTTTATTTCTATCATAAAGAGAAAATCATGCTTTTTCACTTATCATAACAGTAAAAAAAATATGTTTGTTTATATTTGAAAGAATAAACACATAAATTATGTCCTTAGTTTTTTCGTTGAAATAGTTTTTTGTTGTCATTTCAGGGCATTTTATGGCTGACTATGCAGTATGGGTTTTGCTCATAGTTGAAGGCTATATGGTGACCTATAGTTGTTAATTTTAGTGTCATTTGATCTCTTGTGGAGAGTTGTCTAATTGGCAATCCTAACATACCTTCTTTTTTATATAAACAGTATGTATAGGAGTTATTACATAAATTTGAATTATTTCATTAAACATAATCTTAAACTGTTTTGTTTTTTTAAACAATCAAATGTTAAAAAGGGAGATAATCCACTTTCTATACTGATCTTGTTTTGACTTATGCAAGTGATTTCTAAACTTATTTCATAAACTATAAAAATAATTTTTTAAACAGGTTACCGGGAAAATTCCATCTTGTATCTACAAATTATGGTATCACATATGCATCAATAACACAATCTATGCACAAATTATATCAGATAAAATCACATTCAATTTTATTTAGATAGCATCATATTTAAGCAATATTGTTTTGTTAAAGACACATTGCACTTACTTGATTCTGTTTTGATTGGCCCATTTCTTTGATTCATTTGTACTGATAACTCGTTTCTGTTTTAAATCGGTCTGTAATCAGTAAAAATAGGTAAATATGTATGTGCTGCCTGTATAAAACAAAAAATTCATATAAAAGATACCATAATTAAATATTACCTCCTGATCTCGTACTATATCAATACATAAAAATATATCAATACATAAAAATATTGGGTGCAACAAAGAGATGATAAAGTTGAATTTCAGTTGTATAGTTGATGCCTCAAAATAAGACATTGAAGATCATTTTTTTTTATTGCAATATATAATCAATTCATTGTAAGGGAGTTCCCAGCTTTTTTTATGGGGGGGCTAGGATGAAAACTTTGTCCTGCATCCAGCTTTTAACTCAAAACTCCCTTCTGCCTTTTTTCAAATTTCATCCTAGTCCCCCTTTGCCTAAAAAATCAAATGATAGCTCCTTAAGCATTTATTAACATTGGAGACAAACCTTATTAGCTACAACAATGAGGTCTGGTGTTCCAGTTGTGTACCGCTGAATTTCCTTCAGCCATGAGTCAAGGGCATCAAATGTTGCTTGGTTTGTGACGTCAAATGCCAAAAAAATAGCATCTGCTTGGATGTAAAGTTCATTTCTTACATCAATATATTCTGTACTGCCTGATAGATCCCAAAGATGGACTCTCACTAAAAATTTTAACAGTATAATAATGAATAATTGAATTGTATTCAGGAATAAAATATAAATAATGTTAAATATAAAAGGATTCATAATTCTTGTATAATCATCATCAGAGTTTTAATTTCCTTTAATGCATGTTTGTGAATATAATCATTAAAGGACATGCTCAACTAAGGATAATATGCTGCTTTAGTTTCGAAAAGGCAAAAGACATAAACTATCACTTAAATAATCAAGCAAAATCAATCTTCTTTTATATACCATGAGCAATAAGAATACATGTGTTTTCAGTATGACTTTCGAACAGCGGTATACTACTGTAACCTTTATTTTGCATTTTCCTCTCTGATAAGATTTATAATACCTTTAACCAGAAATGTATTGAAAAGGTCTCAAATGATTAAATGAATGTCTAAATACACCATGTACACAGATAATCTTATTTCGGGATCCCTTTGTTTATAAATGTATGTTATATTTTGGTTCGTTTACAAAGTATGTTTTCAAATTTTAAATTTTCAAATCATATCTAAACGCCTTAACTATCAAATTTCAGGTGAAACACTAAATCTACTGAGGATTCATTTTTATTCATAGGAAACTATTTTTATGGATTTTGTGTGTGTAGGTGAAACCATAAATAAATTCAAAAGTTCTATGAATATATGTTTCTTAATAAAAATCAGTGAGTTTAATTTTAAACAAAAAGACAATTTTCTTCTGTTCAGTCAAGATATTGGTACTCACTTGAAAAAATTATTCCACAGAGATTTAAATATATGATATCCAAAAAAAAAAATAATAACTGTCTTTAAAAAAAGTATGAAGATTTATATGTCTACAGAAATGGGAGCTAATCCTTGATCTGTTTTAAAATAATAATTTGATTGAGTATATAAAACTACTTACAATCTATGCCTTCACAATGCTGGATTTTAAAACCATAATCTACTCCAACTGTAGGTTGATATCCCGCACTGAACTGAAAAAGGGAGATAATATTCAAATAATATCTATAAAACAATTCAAATGTTTATCATGTTGTCATTAGGAATACACAGTGAGTGTGTGCATCCAATATTTGACATTATGATTAATAGGTAAAATAAATGATTGCACTCAAACCAGGCAATCATGTAATAGAAATTGTTCAGAAAAGGTTTAAAGGCTAAAGCAGATAAAAAAAAAATTGAAATTGAAAAATTCAAAAGAGCTAAGAAGAGATTAGATACATGTACATTAGATCGAGTGTTAAACTCTTAATACAATTAGATTTTTTCCTGTTAAAATGGCTGCTTGATGACTTAAGTCCCAACCTTTTTAATATGTTGTATAATAGCAGCAATCAATCAATCCTTAACATTATTTAAAAATTTCAACTGTGCATAATTATTAAGAGTTATCTCCCATTTCAAGAAACTTTTTTTTTTCATAGATATGTAAATTCTCTCAAAGGCTTAATACTTATTGAAAAAAAGTTTTTTTTTAAAAGTCTGTATGGAAAGCTCCATTTGGAGTTATTGTGTTTAGAGACCACTTATGTCAGTACACCTTTCCTGTATTGCCTTAAAATTGAAGAATGATATGGAGAAATAATTTTTAACGTTACATTTAAACATACCTTACTTTCACAGAAATGCTTGACAAGACAGGTTTTACCTACACAGGCACTGCCAACACCAACTACCTAAAAAATATCAAATAAATGTGTAACAATAATTAAACCAAGCCTAATCATAAATTTTTGTTTATATATATATATGTGTAATTGGAATTTGTTGAAAAGTTGACATGTTGAGACAATCAAAATTATCAAACCACTTGTTTTTGTATTGTTGATTGCCAAAACACCACTATTGTAAATACAATGTAGCCACAAAAACATATTAGATGGATGTTACTATCCCTCATGTACAGTCCTTAATTTTAACTAAATGTGTATACCTGGCTGCAGCCATCAGAGCTATGACGGAAATATCTATATATATATAAGACAGGGTTAGAACTTAAGACTTTGGCAATGGTAGCCCACAGCTTAAATTTTGTAGTCCACATATACATGTATATATTTGTTTAGGGGCCAGCTGAAGGACGCCTCCAGGTGCGGGAATTTCTCGCTACATTGAAGACCTGTTGGTGACCTTCTGCTGTTGTGTTTTTTTATTTTGGTCGGGTTGTTGTCTCTTTGACACAGTCCCCATTTCCATTCTCAATTTTATAGTGCTATGCAAGAAAAGCAGAAATTTAAGTAGCCTACAGCAAGTTTTAGGGGCCATTGGCCATTATACCCTGTATAAGAGAGGTGAGAGATACACCAAACAAAGGAACATTCTAACTCAAAAGTCCAAAAAATAAACTGATAACAAACCTAACATAGAAAACCAAATACTGACAAATGCTAATCCTACCAAAATTTGGGATAATCTCAGGTGCTCTGTATTTATTTATATAGATTCAACAAAAAATGCATTCTTTAGAAATCTGGCACTAAAATATTTTACATCTATTTTAATAGCTAATTCAGTCCAATTTTACATTTGAAATGGATGAACTTTTGACCACCTTAGAAAGACTTACAATCATTTCAGGTCCAAATAGGCAATTTCTATCTGCTTAGTTCTGTCTCATTAAAAAAAATCCCACCCCTTTACTTTCTGTTCCATTACTCCCACCGCCTTAACTCCTGCTTCTTATCCACTTTAGTCCCTGCATGGTTCCCCCTGCCCCCTGTCCAGCGCCTCTTTTTAACTGGCCATGTCATTTATGTTTTTACTTATGAGCTTTAATGTCCGTATTGTATCATACGCCTTTTGATTTCTATTTTATATGGGTTTTCTAGTCAAAAGCTAATACCTTAGTGCCTTTATTTATTCCCTGTTTCTTTGTTTTGTTTTATATGTGTCTATAAGTTTAATTCAACTTTCAAATTTTATACATTACAATATTTTATTCGCACAAACACATTTACATTAAATGGTTATGGCATACAAAATTAAGACAATAAACTGACAATAGTTAAATTGATTACAATTATATTAGAGTGACAGTGGTATTCACAGCAAAGAAGAAAAAGGCTATGAATATCAACAGTTAACACATTATTAATGTTCATGAACAAATAAAATAAGAACACAAACAAAAATTAAGTTGCATATTAAAAGAAATACAAGTTATACAAATGTTCTTAATAAGTCTATTATATGTCTTTACTTTTTAAAAATTAAACCTACCTTCATGTCCTACAAAATACTTACTTTTACCCAATTCAGTGCATTAACTGCATCTTGTGGATTTTTCGTCAAATGCCCTGGTTTTCTATCCATGTTTGTAACCTCCTCAACGATTCATTCTCCTTCGCAACATGTAAACAATCACCTCAATTTCGACCTTGGGTTTTCCCCTTAGGGATGAAGCGAGCATATTTATTTTCGTAAAAACATTTTTTTTTTTAATTTGTTCTAACTATAATGTAATTCCAAATTAAAGAGTTTGATAGCTTTCCTTTGAGTCAGTATAAGGATATTTTTAAGTCTAAAACATAACAAGTTTATTTTGACACGTATGCTAAAATATCACAGCTGACTTACTCTGTAGAATTCCGGAGTACCTAAAATAAGTCTTAATATTGGATTATTTTTGTTTGCATTTTTAAAATATTTTGCTGTATAATAACCTGTTAAAATCATTGTTACAACATTGATATATATTTAAATATTAGAACACAGTATTTTTTTTATCTATAAAGACATTTACGTCAGTCTTTTTTAGAAGGTTATGCTCGGGAATCTTATGTTTGTTTTAGGCAAATCTTTATAAAGCTGAGTACAACCAAATACCAAAGCGAAAGTGAAAGAAAGTTTGGAACTTTTCATTGGAAATTAGAAAATGGCACATTTAGTCGTCGCATATATTTTATGGTTCTTTGGTGGAGCTTGGGGATTACACCATTTCTATCTTGGACGAGATAGACATGCTTTTATTTGGTGGTCGACGTGGGCTGGATGTTTTGGACTCGGTTGGGTTCGTGATCTCTGGCGGATACCAGAGTATGTTTATGCAGCAAACAAAGATCCTGGATACTTGAAAGATTTAAATGAAAAAGCAAAGCTATATCCAATACCTCAATTCAATGTTGTAAGATTCGCAGGAGAAGTGATAGTTGGTTTCTTATTTGGCATACTGATTCGAATTTGTATTCCAGATGATTTTGTTGCACTGTTCATTGGTCGTGTTCTGTCAATAATTGTGCCTCCGTTTGCAGTAGCAATAGGTGAGAAACTACCATGTCATGTTCTGAATGTTATTGTTGCATATTGGTTTTATTTAAGGCAGCAGTGGGGCAACCCAGCATGCTTTAGCCAACTTGGCCTTCATAAGCTTTGCGTACATTTACATGTACCTCCATTCCTTAATTGCTTTCAAGACGCAACGGCCATAGGATATGTCGGCCATATGATAACGCCACATGATCAATGGGACATATCGGCCTCACTTAAAAAATAAAATTTATGGAGGTTTTAACATAAAACATGTAAAATATGTAATAATAAAATAAGTATTTATCATTGTTAGTTCGTATAAATAACATCATGAACATAAATATGATTTTTTAGTAAAAAAAATTCTTCACAAGAGATCTAAAAATCATTTAAAAAACAATATGATATTTTAATATTTTATAAGATTAATCATATTCCTACATGTCCTATATGAAGGGGGTAGGAGGGGTTTTAATCCCGAAATCCCGGGCTTATAAACACGAAATCCAGAGGTCTTGAATTAAAATAAATTTAAATCCCGTCATCCCAAAAATTCGACAAAAGAATTCCTGGATCCTGGAAGGGTCAATCCTGAAATCCGAGCTTAAAAACACCTAATCCTGGAGTCCCAATAAAGATCCTACCCCCTCAATATGATATAATACGAAAACAAATGATACAGTCAAGGGACTTACTTAAACAAGTGATTTTCTAAATCACTGATCAATTCAAGTAACATTATTTCCATAAAGGTTGGAAGTTAGAGTTGTCTTTCTTTAATAATCACCTATTTAAGTAGTACAAATTAATCACTAGAAGAAGTGATTTAATAATAGTGTAGCTTTAAATATAGAATACTAATGATCCAGGTACTTATTATGTTTCTAAACTTATCAGAACCAACATCTGTGTTGTCTAGGATGACCAGGTCATTTCAGGTGATGACCTTGTACTGAATCTAGGATAATGACATAAAAATCACTTGTTAAAGTATCAGACCTCAATTTCCTTCCCAAAAATCATTTCTTAAAGTATCATTCTTTTAATAACCCCAACTAATTTCAACAACCCCGAACAGTGAAATTTTTATCGCGAACAGTAGAATTTTATTACATTTTCTGAAAGATGAAACCTTGAACTTCACAGGAAAAATACTCCCACTGCTGTGAAAAATCTTTTAAGAAAGTATCAGTTCATTATGTAAAGCCATTATAATAGCATTTTTTCACCTAAAATAGAATTTTCAGGTAAATGATAACATCAAAGGCATAAACCTTGCTACTTAAAAGAAGCAAAAAGTTCATTTTTTTTAATTTTACTAATTAAAAGATGTTATTTAAACCTATGTGTTTAAAATTTTGAAAAAAAATACAAAATCCCAATTTGTGACAAAACCTTGAATTTGCTACTCAAATAAGTGATTTTAAAAATCACTTATTTTAGAAAGTCCCCTGACTGTGATATAACCCAATTAAACATGATAAATAATGTAAAAACAGTATAGTTTATTAAAAAGTAATACTAACCATCTATAAGTATCAAAATATTTCATATATAACCTGATAACATCTATATATAATAAAAAAAACATGGACAAAGTATTGCCTTTTTTGTACTATGGCTATTTCATCTTTTTGGTGTATGGCAGTTTCATCCTATGGACGTCATGTCAGTATGGCCATTACGTCCTGCATCGCCATAATCATGATAATGGTATTATAATAAAGTGTAATAGGGCAAGGAATGAAACATGAAATATACATGATATTTATCTTTAATCATGTTAATCTGCAGAATTACATATGTTTCATATTGTTTAATTTAATTACTAAATTTATTTGTATACTTTAAATTCAGAAATTATTCTTAGCTAGGTTACAATATTGCAAGTTGATAAATGATACGGGGTGAGAATCGCAATAATAAGACCTCGCGTTCTGGTATCTGGTTCGTTATGTTCTTAGACAGATTTTCTTGAAATCGCAATAATTAATCCCATATTTTTGTTCATTCTTAAAAAAAAACCATATTAAATGCATGCAATAATTTTTGAATTGTGGATACAAATGGAAGGTTGGTATGTCCGATAAGGGCCAATTTTGGCGTCAAATTTAAGGTTCATCAGACGAAAGATTTTGGGCACTTTTTAAGCCCTTAAGTGTCTATTTCAGTTGATTCAATTAGTTTAACTGATTTAGTCATTAAAAATGCTTCAATTCAAGCTAATATATGAAAAATCTATCAAATATGCCAAAACATTTTACTTTTCAGATGGTTTTTGTCAAAAATAAAAGTGGCTGCATCTGTGTTCATCCTCAACCTTTACACATGTTATGTATTATCATCAAGTACAACCATGACAATTTACATTTCAATATTACGAATGAACACAAATGCGGCCACTTTGATTTAAGATGGAACCCCTCGAAAATTTAACTAGAATGCTAAAATTGTGAAGATTTCAGTAATTTAGCATGACTGCTATATTTTGGGGCCAAAAGGGGTCTAAACGGACCTACTCCTGTGAAATGTTTGATAACATTACTTATATCACCATTTGTTTTGCCAAACTACAGTCTTATATACCAGTACAATATATGTTAGTGTAAATATACATGTAAGGGACCAGCTAAGTCTACCTCTGGGTGTGGGATTTTTTAGCTTGGTAGAAAACCTTTGGCTGGCTCCGGGCTGTTTTCTGCTCTTTTGTCATGCTGTACATTCCCCATTTAAATTTTATTACATATATAACCTTTTATTTTCTGCTTTCAGGAGTTCATTTAGTTGGAAATGTAAATCCGGAAAAAGTAAATTTCCAGTGGGCGTTACTTGGAGCGTATATATCAATACCTATGTTGACTTTAGATTCTGGAAATAACTTGGTATATTCTTCAATACTTTCTGCAATTGCAGTAAACTGGCAGGGAAAAAATTGGAACAGAGATTATTTAGAAAAGCGTGGACTTTGCAAAAGAATATTTGTATTAACTGTCTGTGGATTGCTATATTTATCACTTTGGTCAAGTGCAATTTATTTTAATGCAACAATTACAACAAAAGAGGGAGACGAAGTTCCATTACGAGAGGCTATAAATAACTTTTTTACCTCCCCTGCATGGGCAGATACAAAAGAATCATTTAGAAATTTATATAAATATTACCAAGAACATGGCTGGGAAAATTTATATAACAAGATAGTAGATTCTTTAGATCCATTAGGAGAATCCAAAGCATATAAAGTAAGTTATATTGGACTTATAGAACAATAATTTATGTTTTAATTGTCAGATTATTGTGTCATGCAGTCATTTATCTATAATATTTAATGATATACATGCATATATGCACAATTGTAGCCTAGGTATTGCACACATTTGTGTTCACCTGCACTTCTTATAACAATGTAATAAATGTAATCCTTATAGTACAGCTGCCAATATTAAGTTGTTAAAGCACAAAATCATATAAACAGATAAGGTTCTCCGAGCTTGCTTCTAGCATTTTTAAGTATTTTGGATATGAAATATTGATATATACATAATATACACATAATTTATTTATACACATGTATGTATACCATGTAATTTAAACAAAATGAAATATTTTAAAGAGGTATTGATGGGGTTATTGTAATATGTAATTATTACTTGTTCATTACAAATAATTGACAGAGACCTTTCTACACATGTTCTATTACATGGAATTGCAATTTGAATTCATTTCCATGTTTTTTTTTAAATTGTTTACTATGAATTTATTTATTTTCGTGGGATTCAATTTTTCATTGTTTTGCCAAAGTATTTTCGAACAAGCCTATAGAAAATTTGGCAATTCACTGAACATTTAATTTCCCACGAAACCCACGAAAATCGTCCAAAATTATCAACCAGACAACACTCTTGTATGATAAATAAATTTGGTTTTACATTTGATTTCCAATAGAATGGGACTCATTTCTATTTAAATATCAGTTCTAAATAATCTAAATTTATATTGTAGGATTTAGGTGTGCACGAAAATGCTTCGGAAGAGGAGATTAAGAAATCGTATAAAAAATTAGTGAAACAGTGGCATCCAGATAAACATATAGATCCAGATAAAAAAGCTGAAGCACAGAAAAGATTTATAGAGATACAAGAGGCATATGAAACATTGTCTTCAATAAAGACGAAAAGAGCACAGAGAAATAAGAAATCAAGATCATCTAGTCAAGATCATAGAGAACACACAGAATTCTAAACATTTGATTTTTTTGTAAAGAATCAAAGAAATTGTTTAAAGTATAAAGATGTTGGACATGTCAAAGCCCATGCCAAGAAAATTCAAAATTGGGGAAATTTGTAAAAACAGGGTTTCTTTTATGGAGTGTATGTATAAGTGGTAAAAGGATATACAAAAATGTATACATATTTTGTATAATGTACTTTATGGTATAGTTTCTATAGTAAAAATACTTAGCCAAACAATGATTATGGCTTCTAGATCTGCAAGAATTCATGATCCGTTAAAAAAATTATGATGTTCGCCCTAGGCCTATGCCCAGAAAATTCTAAATTTTGAGTAATTGTTAAGAGTTTCAGGAGTGGTTGTGGCGGTAAAAGGAAATATACATATTTTGTTCAATGTTTTCATGGGACAAATTTTATTGTAAACAACTAGATCTTTTGTGTAAAAAAACAAACCAGAAGGTATGGGCATACCATAGTTTTATTGACATTTTTTTCATTTCTTTATATCTTGTACATGTAGCTGCATTATTGTCATCCAAACATTGTAAACATTTAACAATTGCTCTGAAAATAGATCTGTTGAATTCTTTTAAGTTTCATGGTATAAATTGTATATAATCATGTACACAGGTTGCTTCATAACCTGAAAGAAACATTCAGAGAATCTCTTGTATGTCTTTTATCTAATTACATCTACTATGTTGTTCATGTTAGGTCTCGATTTAAATTATTTTTTACTTATTCCATGACTTAGTTTTTTTACACCTTTTCTTGGTAAATTTGAATATACAATTTTTAGAAAAAATTCAATGATATCAGTTCATGCATAAAATATAAAGGGATTAAATGTTCTTGTTTACATGAATTCACCCTATTGTACTTACAATGTATAAACAAGCTTAAAATTAAATCAAAACAATCTGAAAAAGTATATAGAAAATGATGATCTGATAAACATTATAATGCATTGTAATGTGCATTTATAATGCATTGTAATGTGCATTCACATAGGGATATAATTTGTTAATTATGAAAGTGAAAGTACAAATCGATTAAAATTTTGTTTATTTCATTTGCGTATTTGATACTAATCCTGAAAATTTTAAATTATGTATATGTTGACTGTTTTTATGTCAATGTATTTTGCCTACAGTTACATATAAAGTCCACCTGTTGGCAGCATTTATCAAATAAATGAAAACCATTTATCCAATAAATGAAAACCATTTATCCAATAAATGAAAACCATTTACATGTTTTTATATCTAATTGTTATTCTACAAACAAAGTTCTTGTCATTGAAAAACCTATAGTAATCATGGTAATCAATCATGTTACAATATTATTTTTTTTTCATTTTCAATAAATCATGAGAAAAATTTATCCATTTTGCTAGAAGCCACAACAGTATTGTAGTATGTTGTTACACATATCAGTCCAAAACCACTTTCTATATGTTTTTATTGTCTGATGTTTGTTATATATTTACCTTTTGAAGTCTATATTTGTAGAAAGATGTGAATATCCTAATCAAAATACTGCAATCCTGGGTTATTCATGGCCTATTTTATAGCTGTGTTAGAATTTATATATATAATGTTGTGCCAATATACTTTAAAGAACTAATTTTGTTATGATTCTATTCTAGGACACGAAAGAGACTGTAATCTCTTTGAAAAAACTTTTGTAAATCTCATTTGCTTGTTGAAATGTTAATTTCAAATGCCTCTTTAACCATAGTTACATTCTTTGAAAATAAACCCTGATTTCTTACAATTTTATTTTCAAATTGTATATAAAATTTGTCAGGGAATTATGTTCCCAAATTAAGTGGATTAGTCTTTTTTTTCTTTTTTGGGCATGCTGTTTTATGTATTAGTTTTTGATTAGGTCTAGTTTATGTTGAACCACTAGTAGTAAGTCAAAGATATTTGGTATGCAGTTGTATTAGTATTGGCACATCTCATTACCATGGATATTATGTTGCCCCGCCCCTTCAGTTATTGTCTTTTGACTTCGCAATTTTGCTTAATCTTTATATATTTGTTTGTGATTAAGTCAGTTTATGAGGAACCACTAGTGGTAAGTGAACGATAATTGGTATGCAGTTGTATTAGTATTGGCACATCTCATTCCCATGGAGATCATTTTGCCCCGCCTCCTCAGTTATTGTCTATTGACTTTGAAATTTCGCTTAATCTTTATATATTTGTTTGTCATTAAGTCAGTTTATGAGGAACCCCTAGTGGTATATTAATGATAATTGGTATGCAGTTGCATAAGCATTGATATATCTCATTTCCATGGAGATCATTTTGCCCTGCCTCCTCAGTCGTGGTCTACTCTCTTTATAACTTTAAAGCATAGTTTTCATGTATTAGTTTGTAATTAGGTTGGTTTATAAATAACCACTAGTTGTAGGTCAATGGTATGCAGTTGTATTAGCATTGACACATCTCATTTCCATGGAGATTTTTTAGCCATGTACCTTTTATCATGGTTCATTGACTTTGAATATTTTCAAAACTTACATGTTAAAATGTTGCTACATTTTCACATTTGCATTATTGAAATTACAAAAGAAGTGAGACTTATCTCTGTGATAACAGTTTATTAAATTTTTTATAATAATTTATTGTAAGCCATATGTGTAAACTTCTCAGCCAATGTGTGATACAGGAATATATGACTTTTTTTGTATCATTGAATTATCTCCCTTTACACAGATCATCCTTGAAAAGATATGCTTTTCATTGTATATGAGAAATGAATTTCTCTAATTTTTGTGCTATTTTCACATTTCCTGACCGGTGTGAGAAAAATATTTCTCCTCACTAGTGAAAAAACTGTTCTCGGCAAATGATTAGTCAAATTTCAAAATTATGACGTCGTAATGTTTTATTTTCTTCTGAATTTTCCTATTGTGACGTCATGAAAAAAGGCGACCATGGCTGATGACGTCGCATATAAAGAACACAAATTTCTGAAATTTTGAAAAAGAAGGATAAAAACCATTAGAGAAACAGATTCCTACATTATAACTCGTGTATTACGATATTTCTCCACTCTCAACAGTTAAATTTTAGTTATTTAAAGTGCTCGGCAAGCCTCGCGTTTTAAATAATAAAATTTAACTGTCTCCAGTAGAGAAATATCGTAATACACTTGTTGCAGTGTAGGAATCTATATTTCTCCATAGTTCCAACATTAAGATATGGCCTCTGTTACAATTTTTTTATAGAAAAAAATGTTCTAATGTATTCTAATTTAGAAGTTTATGAGTTTTTAATTTTAAATCATGATTTAATTTGCATGTTCATAAGGGAAATACCATTATCGTTTTGAAGTTAATCGCATGAAATGTAATCAAAAGTTCAAAACCTTATGTGACTGACTTGATATCTAATTCTTCCAAGGGTTATAACTTCATTTTTGATACACAAAATATAGTGCATTGATCATTACATTCTATACATCCTATCCATGAACATTTCCAAAAATGTATTGTAATATATGCTCAGATTATTCAAGGCACAAAATGATGTGACACTTATCAAGAAAATTAAATAATGTTCGCATGGTGAAGGAATCTTATATCTGTTCCAAAAATATAACGATGTAATTGTTAAGGCTATATTTAAGAATTAAAGTTATCTTCCTTTGTATAGAACACATGTAGTTGTAACATCAACTAGCAACCAATGCAATATTAAATTTTACTTCCCACTGATAAATTGAAGCAATCTTTACTGTATAGTGCCTACAAGCACTTTCATTTGCCTATTAGTCTTTATAGACTGGCCTGTTTTTTTAAATGTGCAGAATTGGTCTTTGTTTCAAATAAAGACATTATGCTTTGCATGGCAAAATAAAAATTTTCGTTTTCAGTATTACAACTTAAATTTCTCAAAACAACCACCAAAGAA
The DNA here is from genome assembly GCF_036588685.1 of Mytilus trossulus. Taxonomy (NCBI): domain Eukaryota; kingdom Metazoa; phylum Mollusca; class Bivalvia; order Mytilida; family Mytilidae; genus Mytilus; species Mytilus trossulus. The sequence goes on along the minus strand of NW_026963315.1, from coordinate 1,426,917 downwards.
GTAAACCAAGTGACTGTTCAGTCTTTTACAATCTTGAGTAACCTTGTCACCTCAAATTTTCAAAACATTTTATAGGAACACTAAATGAAAAAGAAAAAGTGCATTGAAACTTCTGCAATGAAATTCAGATTTAGATTCCAACAACTGTCAAATTCAAATGAATATTTTGTTCTACCCTTTTTAACATGAAACCAGATGTGAAACCAGATGTGAAACCAGATGTGACATACTTTGTTTTGATGTTATTACATCATAGCCCTTTGGCCTTTATAAGGACAATCACTTAAAAAAGACTGAACATTCTTTAGTTAAACTCTTATTAATGGCTTATTATAATAAGAATTTATTTATAAATATTATATTTATTGACTTCAATCTGTAGTAAGGTCTTATTTTTTTGTAAATTCACAAGCATATTTATGTATTTGTATGTATAGTTTTTAGTCAATGAAATATCACTATTTGACAAAATCAAACTGTTTCCTACTTTGTCAATCTGATCAGTCAGGGGCGTTACTTAAACAAGTTTTTTTTTTTAATTACTTATATAAGTAATTTTTTATTTTAAAAATAATAAAATTACTTAATAGAGTTATTTTTATTTTCAATAGAAACATAGACTAAACGTAGTTTTTATGATTTTAAACAACATTTTATATCATAAAATAAAGAATTTATCTGATTTGAGAGGAGTATAGAGATAAAGGGTTACTTTGAAAATAATGGCAAAAATATTACTTGAATAAGTTATTTTAAACATTTGTGAAAAAAATAGCAATTACACTTATCTAAGGCACCTATGTAATTGATTTAGATTACAAATTATAAATAACTTCAGGTCTTAATTAATTCACAAGTATCTATCTATTTATATCAGTCTATCTTCAAGATTTTAGAGGAAAATGATAATTTAATAGTCCCAAGAGACCAATCTTTGACCCAGAAACGTTGGTATGAAAGATAAGTGCGTCGGAAAGTTAATAAGTGTTTCTGAAGAATTAGTTTTTATATATCAAGGGAAAAATAACCAGATAACTGTGAAAATTATGTAAAGTTAGTAAAATCTGTATTCTTGGACACCTATAAACATAATATTCAGAAAAATAACTTATATAAGTTATATTTAAATTAGCCTCGTTTCCAACATTACTTGTATAGGTAATTTTAATTGTTACTTGTTTAAGTAATGCCCCTGACTGCTGATTAGTGCTAGATCCATCTGTATTATTTTATATTTTCCTTTATTTTGAATCCAAATTTGTTTTGTTCACATATGTTTTGCTTGTTATTGCTTTTATAATTTCAACAGAATTCTAGCAAATATAGTATATTTAAGCTTGACCATTCTTGCAGACCTTATCAAACCCATGAAACCATTACTCATTCTGCTATTTATATATGCTGTCTAGAATATGAACAGTGCCTGATGAATCTGTATTATCCTTATATTTTCCTTTATTACTATTCTTAGTTTGTTTAAAGTTGACACATGTTTGCAAACTCCAGCAAATATATCCATTCTTCAAACCAATCCCATGAAACCATTATTCATACTGCCATTTGTATATGCTGTCCTGAACCACTACCCACTGGATGTCCAACTATGTTGAGTCTTTACTTTTTCATGAACAGTGCTTGATTGATCTTTTTTTCCTTATGTTTTCCTTTAATATGAATTTAAATTTGTTTTGTTAACATATGTTTTGCTTTTTGTATAGATCTTTGAATTTTAACTAAATTCCAGCAAATATAGTATATCTCAGCTTCACAATTATTCATTACAAACCCATGAAACCATTTTTCATATTGTGCAGCTATGTCGAGTCTGTTGAGGTTTTATTTGTGGACAGACCAACGCTTTGATAATATTTCTTATCTCAAATTTGTCTTTTGCTGTTCCTGATCATTAGAATACGGGCTATTTAGTAAATGGATTTATATTTATCTATGACATTTCTTTATTTTCTATGCCTCAATCAAATTATTCTGTTAGTCTGTCCATCTTATGGTCTTGGATATCATAAAGCCCATCACTATTCCAATCAGCTAGAAGTTACCTGATTTGAAAAAAAAATTAGTTATGTTAGGAGAAAAATGCATCTGCATGGGGACAATCGTAATGCATTTGAGAATTCGCAAGGATAAATAAAGGCAACAGTGGTATACTGTTCAAAAGTCATAAATAGATTGAGAGAAAACAATTCGGGGTTACAATCTTAAACAGAGGTAAACTATTGTAGGAAAAAAAAGAGACAACAGTAAACACATGGGTTTACTGTTGCAAATATCTCACATCTAGTTAAAGTTTTTGTTAACTGTAGTTTACTATGCAGTTTTGTTCACACCAATATTAGAATTAATTAAGAGCAGACATCCATAAAATTTAAAAGTATAAATATTCCCTTTGATTGAATACAAGAGATTATTATTTTAGTTCATATTTTCAATCGGATATTTCGGCCTGGGACAAAACGATACTTTTCATAGGATAATATTTCAGGTTCATCTTGTGGAGAATCGATGGAATAAGTTTGTAGTTGCAAGCCCTTCGATTACATGATGTCATTGCACATCTAAAATTTAAAGTTCTCCTTTTGTGGTGTTTGGAGACAAGGTCATCTGCTACATACCAAAAACCACAGTCGTATTACAGACTAGGGTAATAGCTCTGGTAGCATGGATGGAGACGGTTATATTCGGACAAGCTGTTACATATTTCTCAAATTTCCTTTTAGCTCACCCCTCCGAAGGAACTGTGAGCCTTAGTCATCACTTGGCGTCCGTCGTCGTCCGTCTGATGTCAACTATTTTAAACATCTTCTCCTCTGAAACTAGTGAACCAATTCCAACCAAACTTAAGCTGAATGATCCTTAGGGTATCTAAAATAAATTTTGTGTTTTATTTTCTCTTTCGTCAAAAAACATGGCCGCCATGGCTAAAAATAGTACATAGGGGTAAAATGCAGTTTTCAGCTTAAATCTCAAAAACCAAAGCATTTAGAACAAATCTGACATGGGGTTGAATTGTTCATAAGGTAAAGTTCTATCAGTGCTGAAATTTTCTGATGAATCAAATAACCTATTGTTGTGTTGCTGCCACTAAATTGGTAATTTTAAGGATTTTTTTGCAGTTTTGGGTTATTATCTCAAATAGTATTAATTATAATTCGCAATGATATATAAAGGCAAAAGTGGTATACTGTTCAAAAGTCATAAATAGATTGAGAGATATCAATTTGGGGTTACAATCTTAAACAGAGGCAAACTATTGTAGAAAAACAAAGAGACAACAGTAAACAAGTGGGTTTACTGTTGCAAATATCTCACATCTAGTTTAAGTTTTTGTTAACTGTAGTTTACTATGCAGTTAAATTTTGTTCACACCAATATTAGAATAAAGAGCAGACACCCATAACATTTAAAAGTATAAATATTCCCTTTGATTGAATACAAGAGACATTATTATTTTAGTTTATATTTTTAATCGGATATATCCGCCTGGGACAAAACGATACTTTTCATAGGATAATATTTCAGGTTATCTTGTAGAGAATGGATGAAATAATTTTGTAGTTGCAAGTGCTTCGATTACATGATGTCATTGCACGTTTAGAATTCAAAGTTGTCCTTTTGTGGTTCTTGGAGACAAGGTCACCAACCAAGCTGTTGCATATTTCTTAAATTCGTTTTAAGCTCACCGTTCCAAATGAACGGTGATCCTTAACCACTTGGCGTCCATCGTTGTCCGTCTGGTGTAAACTATTTTAAACATCTTCTCTGAAACTACAGAACCAATTTCAATCAAACATAAGCTGAATGATCCTTAGGGTATCTAAAATACATTTTGTGTTTTATTTTCTGTTTCGTCAAAAACATGGCCGCCATGGCTAAAAATAGTACATAGGGGTAAAATACAGTTTTTGGCTTTTATCTCAAAAACCAAAGCATTATGAGCAAATCTGACAGGGTTGAATTGTTCATAAGGTAAAGTTCTATTAGCCCTGAAATTTTCAGATGAATCTAATAACCCATTGTTGGGTTGCTGCCACTAAATTGGTAATTTTAATGAAATTTTGCAGTTTTTGGTTATTATCTCGAATAGTATTAATGATTGTCAATTGACCCCTTAAAGAGTTATTGCCCTTTAAGGACAATTTTACACAATTTTGTTTCTCATGTTTTCTAACTTTAAAAATTTTCTCCTCTAGAACAATTCCAACCAAATGTAAGCTGAATGATCATTAGGGTATCTGAAATAAAGTTTATGTTTTATTTTCTGTTAGTCAAGAAAAACATGACCACCATGGCTAAAATTAGTACATAGGGGTAAAATGCAGATTTTGGCTCAAAAACCAAAGCATTTAAAGCAAATCTGACATGGGATAAAAGTGTCCATTAGGTTAAGTTCTATCAGCCCTGAAATATTTAGTTGAATTTAACCACCCATTGTTTGGTTGCTGCCACTAAATTGGTAATTTTAAGAAATTTTGCAGTTTTTGGTTATCTTGAACATTAATAATGTTAAAGATAAGCTGTAAATAAAAAAAAAATCAGCAAAGTAAGATCTCAAAAATAAAAAATAAACTTTGTTGATTTCATCAAAAATTTAATTCTTAAGGTTCTTTGATATGATGAATCTAACAAAAAAAACTACGATGAAATTGAACACTTAAACTCTTAAACGAAAGATAAATGCCAAATAATCAGGATGAGATTTGGTATGACAGCAAATGAAATAAGTATCAACCAACGTTCATATGAAGAGGAAGTTAGCAAGTAAAGTTAATTTTTGGACCATAATCTATCCTATGTTGTTTTATGACACAAACCTAAAAATATCATATATGAAAACAAAACAAGGGCATTTCAGATGCATGGCATCACAGACATTGAGTGTGATTCTTTAAATTTTAGTCAGTTGTTTATGCACATCAACCGATTTTGAAATAAACTAAGTCAAGGTCAGATTGGGACGAGTGGTCTAGGTAGTCAATCGTCAGCGATTACTACGTAGTTTGTAGACACTGTCTTTAAACCCCACTTATCATACCCTATAAGCAATATGGACACTATATTTATGCAATAATTGTAAGGTATATATGTCTTTCTGGCAGATTTCATCTAAGCTTGACATTATTTTGAGGGTAAAGTTTTTCTGGTCTTTCCTTAGTAAGATATGTGGCTTCCTACTTTAATTGAAACGTTCAGATAATCTCTTACATATCTACTATGTAATCACATCTACTTTGTTTGTACTTGCTTGGTTTTATAGATATTTTGATATAAGCGTCACTAATGAGTCTTATGTAGACGAAACGCGCGTCTGGCGTATTAAATTATAATCCTGGTACCTTCGATATATTTTGTTCCTACGCTAGCGTTTTAAATCAAATTATTTTTTTCTTCCCGAGACGTCTTTTGGATATTTTATCTTGTCTGATAGAATTCTGTTTACAACATAATGCTTCTGTTCCATAATTTAAAATTTCGAAAAAAGTTGAATTGATATAATTGGTTGAACTTGTGAACATGATCCCTAATTTACTTGAGCACGCATTATCTATATTTTTCATGTACTGAATACAAAGAGGGAACAATTCAATCTCATATAATGAAGACATTTCAAGTTTGTAGTTCATTAAAATGGCAACAGGAAATTCTGCAATAATTGATAACATGTAGGTCATCAGTGCAAATTATTTATGACATTTTAGTAGTAATTGCAGAAGACGAATAGTGTATATAATCAGTATAGGATAACATAACAAACGATATTAAAACAAAAATTTGATTAGGAATTGTATAAAACTGACATTGATTTTTTTTTTCAAAGATGTTTTTTGTTGAAAACTCTTTGTTTTTTGGACACTTCTCATAATAATATGATTTTTTTTAATATTGTCGTAGGACATTTTATTAACCATCTCAAAATAGTATATTGAAAATTGAGTTGGGTGTCTTGTATAGAGATCTGTTTTTTTAAACTAAATTAACAATCTGACTGCTATACGGTTTCCCATTTTGCTTCTATTTTTAGAGGTATAATCTCTTTGGCTAGACTTTTGTAAATTGATTTGCAAGTAGAAATATTAATTTTATTTAGCCAAGGTTCTCTTTTCCGTGATCGTTATCATCCTTTAGAGATAAACCGATATTCATTCCAATTTTATTTTAATCATCTGAGGATATTATTATTCAATAAAAGATGTTTAGAGGGAATGATTACTTCGGATTTTTATAAACTTCTATCAATACTTTCATATTGAATATCTTTATTAGTTTATGGATTTTTTTTTCTGTATTAACAATACTCAAATTGAATTGGCAGAATTGTTATTCCTTAAAAAAATAAGTAATCTAACATTTTACGACTAAAAACCTAATTTATATGTTGAAATGTACTACATGGTTGTTAATTTCTGTTTTTTAATTTTATTCTACAAGTACTGTATTCCTTCCACGCAATGTTGCCATTTTTGCAGTATTTTTAACATTGCAATATCAGCGTGAGATTTGGCTAGCCAAAAATACCGGTTCCACCCACCATTTTTAAAGGCAGTACTTTAAGGCCTGACTTTTAAGTCATGAGGTTCATCTTTTCATACGCAATCTATGCTGGGGGTCTTTTGGCCAGAAATAGATCCGGAAATGTTCGAATTTCTCCTCTTCTTTTTATGGTATGATATGGTTTTTGTTTCTTTCATTTACATTGGGGACTAAAGAAACTATCAGTGTGTATTGTTCGTTTTATAGAACTTGTTATTAGTGTGTATTTTGCATTATAAGCAGTCAACCTGACTACAAACTATCATTATTTGTATATTCCGTGTGGAAAGAGGTCGGGTCAATTTCAAGTGTTATCTGACATCTAAAGATTCTTTCATTAGTTCAGACGTTGATATAACAATGAAAAGTCGACTGAACATGATTAATATTGCATCTTCTATAATTCAAAGCAGAATTCGGTTTATGAACGAGAAACCGTAAAGCGTTTTCAATTTCGGTATTAGTTATGTATGTTGTCTACGTATTATCCTGGTTCCCGGTATAACGTTCCGGGTATTAGCTATTTGATATATTTGATGTGTAACATTACAATCGGGTACCAGCCAATCTACGTGTGTATGTGTACATGATTTTCCGCCAAAATGACCGACTTAAAAAAAAGTCCATAAACGTTCCGTATAATGATATGCAAATTCATAATTAATCGTAACTTTTTTTATCTTTGTATAATTAATATAACAAAATGGATTCCACAAAATTGAAAATAGCATTATTTTACGAGGATTTCTCATATTTGTTTCACTTCCGGGCGCAGTAATACGTATGTTTTGAAGAAGCTCGAAGAATTTGACAAAGTGAATTGAGAAGGAAACGGATAGATATACGTCCTTGCTATCAGGTAAAACAATTTAAATGTTCAGAACAAACACATTTACTTCACACAAATAGTACAGGCTTAAGCTTTTTATTGTCTAGCTTATACACGACTGTAGTCAAGTGTTTAAACGACGGCGGTGACCTACAAGGTACGGGTCATACTGGGTCAAGTCTAAATATGTAAACATATCCACGTGCTATTAGGTAGAACGCATCGTAATGCAATATCTTCAATTTTTTCCTCCTTAATACATCGTTTAACCAGATATATTTCTCCTTTATACATCGTTTAACCAGATTTCTATTTCAAATACACTTAAACACGGGTTGTATGTACTCATCTTTTCTAGTGTTTTCTTGTCCTTATTAAAGTTCATTTGTTGATGTTTAAATATTTTTGAACGACTGAACACAGGAGTGAATGAATGCAACAATTATATATACTAAAGACGTCACTTGGGCTGTAGAATGATAGTGTACGTATATCATACTGATAATTATTCTAGCAGTAATTATGTTAATTTAGGATGTAATGTCTAATGACAGGAATTCATGAGCTATGCCTCAGGCTTTCTGAAAAAAATATCAATGACAATGTAAACAGGAACAAAACATTGACACGAATGATGCTCTCTTCTATGTTATATAGTTATTTAGGTATATGTGTTGCACAAGTTTCAATTAAACTTAAGTTATAAAACTTTTTTTCAGGGCACAAACCCACTTTAAAGAGACTTGTCTACTGCCATACCCATCCTATTTTCATGCACCATTTGCAAGCAAGAGACTGAATGGTTTGCAAAATTAAAAAATCAGGACGGTGTCCAATTAAAACAAAAGAACTAAACTGGATGAATATTGAAGGAGAAATCTAGAGGAAAGTTTTGATTTGTGAAATTGGTTTTCCTGAAAAGTCATTCATCCTAGCCTGCAGAAAGGAACTATAACTGTCCACCACCAACTGACGAGCTAATGTTGAGCTTCACATATGGAATTACTCAAATACCATCAATGTCTATGTTTTCAGCACAGATTTTACAAGTTATGACACAGCTGTGCTTTTTTTATACCTGTTAAAGAGTTGTATACTAAATTTTATTTTTTTATCAATAAATATATATTGTGTCATTTAAGAACTTGTGTTTTGCCAAAAGATGCATACTAGTGAATGAAAGTGGTGCAGTTCATTTTGCTTTGGTATATAGAATTGAATTACAATTGTTCATGTTATTGGAATGCTTATAAAAATAAGGAGATGTACGTGGTACAATGTATATGATATTTAGTGAGTTTATCAAGCAAAAGTGAATAAGAAATAGGTATAAGCAGTTACAGGTACTACTGTACAATCTCAAACAATGAGAAAAACTCATACCGTAAAGAGAATTTCATATTTACAAGTAAGTTTTGTTTTTGAGTTGAATAATTTTCTTCTATTGTTTTAATTGCAAATATGGGAAGTGGTTAAAATGCTTATGAGACAGCTGTTATGGCCACAGAGCCTTAATTGAAAACTTCTTTTTCATTCATACCGGTAGATTTCGCCTGGGGGTTTTACGTGAAAGATGGTTCATATAGTCATATAAAACCTTCAAGGGGGCCTTCAAATGGAAGCAGGACAAGTCGCCCCACTTTTTAAAAATACGCCACAAACTGATTTATCAAATCGCCTCACATGTGAAATTGGTTAAATCATGTTTAATATTACTCCTGCCAACTCGCCCTACTTATAAAAAAAACGGTAATATTAAGATTAATATATATATAATTAAAAATAAAAACTCGCACCACTTTAATGAAAACTAATCTACACAGAATACAAACAAACCGAAAATTTATTTAATTACTATTATTGATATATACTGAAATTATAATTCTAAAAAAAAACCTGATTGTTGAAGAATAACTGTAAGTTTTGAAGCTTAGTTATTTGCATAACAATTGAAAAGAAACCTGTTAAATGTATCATAATGCAATATAAGGAATTGAAGTTATATTCAATGGGATAACATCTTTTTCCATAAGTGAGGCGAGTTGGCATTACTAAATTCATCCTGGTTAATAATATATTTATCTAGATTTCACCGATTTCCATTAGGTGGGACCAGTTGGCAGGAGTAATATTAACGGGATTATACACAGAAAGCTCGACATAGTGATACGGTGGCGGCGATGTTAGCTCAGTTCTTAAGGATGTTTGCCTGTCATGTTTTGGAGTTTTTGTCAGATTTTCGAAATCCTCTTGTTTTATCCATTTCAATGCATTAAAATATTTTGTCCATGAACCCCCATATTTCTTTTTATAAATCTTTTGCATGTGTAATCATAAGCAATTTGTAAAAGTTTTATAAATTTTTATTTATTTTTTTATAGTTTGTGGAAACTTTAACTAGCCAAAGTTAAAGCTATGAAAAGTCAAGAGAGAACATTTTCCTGCCAAAATTTGAATGGCTAATATCTCAAAAACAAGTACATGGACCCCTAATTTTTCTTTGCTTTTTGGATTCTTTAATTAATCCCCTATTAACATTGATTAATATATAATTGTTTTAGGAAAAGCTATTTATTATTAAACTGAGCAGCAGACTTCCTTAAAAGCTTTATATTTTAGAATGTGGGAGACCTGGATGCCTCATACTTTGTATATGGTTGCCTCATGTTACGAAGTTTCCGTCAGTCACATGTCCAATGTCCTTGACCTCATTTTCATGGTTCAGTGACTACTTGAAAAAAAAGTTAAAATTTTTTGTAATGTTAAATTCTCTCTTATTATAAGTAATAGGATAACTATATTTGGTATGTGCGTACCTTGCAAGGTCCTCTTCCCCGTCAGACAGTTTTCACTTGACCTCGACCTCATTTCATGGATCAGCGAACAAGGTTAAGTTTTGGTGGTCAAGTCCATATCTCAGATACTATAAGCAATGTGTCTAGTATATTCGGTGTATGGAAGCACTGTAAGGTGTACATGTCCATCTGGCGGTATCATCTGACCTTGACCTCATTTTCATGGTTTAGTGGTTATAGTTAAGTTTTTGAGTTTTGGCCTTTTTTTCTAATACTATATGCAATAGGTCAACTATATTTGGTGTAAAGAAATATTTCATGATCTACATGTCAGTCGCGCAGGTTTTATTTGACCTTGATCTCATTTTTTACGGTTCATTGCTCAGTGTTAAGCTTTTGTGTTTTGGTCTGTTTTTCTAAAACTATAGTATAAGCAATAAGTCAATTTTATTTGTTGTATGGAAGAATTGTTAGCTGTACATGCCTACCTGGCATGGTTTATCTGACCTTGACCTCATTTTCACGGTTCAAAGGTCAATGTTTAGTTTTCTTGGTTTATGTTAACTTTATGTGACAGTTGTAATAAAGCTTTATTATTAGGACTATCAACATAATATCAATGATTAGTGAAGAAGGCGAGACATATCAGTGTGTGCACTCTTGTTTTTAAAGTGGGGCGAGTTAGTGAAAAAGTGGGGCGATTTGTCATGGATTCCCTTCAAATATATTCTAATGTGGTTTTTGGCTTCTTCGTGCATTAACAAGCTCATAGCCATTGTTGAATTAATTGTTTTCTTTAAGATAGCTCGATGGGGGAAATACTCTGCAAATACTGACAGTTGACAGGTATGGTCATCAAAAAAGTTGACATGTTACTATGTACATTTACCATTATGTTACTTGATGTTCTTGCTATACACACAGTACAGAGACTAGTCAATATTTGTGAACTATTTTTTATGGGAGTCATAGAATATGCGTATACAATCAATAATTAAAAATAGGAAAAGTTCTTATATGTCTAAAGAAGAGGGACGAAAGACACCAAAGGGACAGTCAAACTCATAAATTTAAAGCAAACTGACAAGGCCATGGCTAAAAATGCATTTCATGGGAGGCACAGAAAATATACTGTAAACAGTAGACTATAGATATAGGTGAACTAGGAAAAAAAAGAACTCTAAATCTTAAATTCTACAAACCACCTCTGTTCTATTGAAGATAATGATATAACTGGACTAGAAATACACACAACCTGTAATTAACTGCCTTTACAGCGCTTTCGCGCTTTGATTTCTTAAAATGTCCTGTACCAAGCCAGAATTATGGCAGTTGTTATCAAATAGTCAATTTCTATGTATTTTTGCGGTTGTTTATAAAGCAGCTCAGCATATCGACAAACTACAACCACTAAATTACAGGCTCCTGACGTTGAACTGACACATACATAGAGAATGTGGTGGAGTGAAGATGTAAGCGGGATCCTAACCCTCCCTTACCCTGGGACAGTGGTGTAACAGTACAACATAAGAACGAACTACAAAAATCAGTTGAAAGGTTTAACTCATCTGATGGATAAAAAATAGAAATATATTTGAGCTGATTTATGTCTATTGAATAGCGCTATACTACTATTGCCTTATTGTAAAATGCAATAATTTGCTGCTGCCATTTATATAAGAATGTTTTTGTTTTTGTTTAGTTTCATGCTTTATCTTTGCTTATCAATTGTCAACACTTCTTGAAGATAAATGTTAAATTCACTCTCAAGCCATTATCTATAAATATATATCTAAAATGACCAAGTTAATGTCTGTGTCACTTGGTCTCTTAAAGACAGTTGTCTCATTGACAGTCATACCACATCTTCTTTTTTTATGCATTTATATACTAGAATATAAGGAAGCTCACTGAATGCCTGATATATCTGGGTATTTTTATAGCTGTGTATTAGGTTTTATTTTAAACTAAAAAAACTACTATGTGATCAATTTTGCACGACAGAATGACCATTGAGCGTCACTGGTGAGTCTTTTGTAGACGAAACGCGCGTCCGGCGTATATACAAAATTTAGTCTTGGTATCTATGATGAGTTTATTTACTGACACTCGCATTTTAAACGTTAAAGGGCTAAATAAAGTTTAAAGCAATAGATCATTTACGAGCCAAAGTTTCTAAAGGTTTTCCAATAAAATGCAGGTAGGTAAAGCTTTAGTATTTCGAACAGTTCAGAGTTGGTATCAGTTCCAGGTCAGATGACATATAACCGTTGTCATTGGCGTCATATTAATTATCAAGTGACTGATTGATATGAGTAAATACTTTTAAAGAACATATGCCTATCGACTGATTACGATTTGCTGTCTTATAATAGAAGAGAAAAGGGTAAATGTACCGTTATATTTATCAAAGGTTTTTAAAGCTAATAATTTGATACGCCAGACGCGCAAAACAACACAAAACTCAGATCAAAATAGTTACAAAGCCAATCAAGTATGACGTTTTAGAGCATTTAGGACCTAAAACTCCAAAAAGTTGTGCCAAACACGGCTAAAGTAATCAATGATTGGGATTATAAATTCCTTAGTATTTCGAATAATTTTTAAAAACAGGAACATTTATAACAATGACCATAAATAATTGATATGCATTTCACCACCAAAGTGCGGACTATTGGGCTGGTGGTTTTCTCGGAGACGAAACCTTCATTACCAGTGGCTTCGACCCAGTGGTGTAAATAGTTATTAAAGGTATCTAGATTTCAAGGTCAAATCACCCTTGTCAGACGGACATTTGTACCTTACAATCGTTTTATCCCCGAAAATATTAGACGAATTATATTGTGTATGAACTTATGGAATCTCTGAAACAGACTACTAGTATTCATGAAAAAAACCCGCTAATCAATGGTCAATAAACAACTGCCCACGACAGACAAAACCCGTGAGTCGAACATGCCAACTTTTCCATCATTCTGTTCACAACATACTGTAAACAAACTTATTTTCGTGAATATTTTATTTTGCACGTAGCCCTTACTTGCCAATTTAGATGCGATTTTAATTCACGGTTTTCCAAGCTTGATGAAGTAAAATAATGAAAGATAAAAGTTATATTTATTCGAGACGAATTATATTCGCATTATTTTACTACTCGAAAAAGTCGTAAAAATAAATTACTCGCAAAAATGATTTGGTTTACAGTAAAGAACTAGAACTATATCTAACTAACTGACCCTAACATCGATTACTATAAGCCATGTCATTGATGCCAATGTTAGATTAACCATTTCATTTGGGCAATAGTTGTAAGATGGACAAGCGCGTCATACGATCATTCTACATAAATAATGTAGTTGACATATTAATTTATGTATCTGAGAAACTGGAGTGGTATTCTAGAACTATCTTAAAACTATGATATGTCCTAAGACCATCTTTTGTCAATAATTTGTTCTATGTCGTGTTCTCGAAGATCTCTTAACTTAGGATATATCTCATTTTTCGTCCTAACTTTAGGACACCTAATAAAGTGTCTTAAGATCATCCTATCTTCATCCTAGCATAATAACGTTTGTATTTCGGTTTTTGCTAATTATTTTTCATGACGATTTACATGAAATGAAACGGACCATCGGTTATTAACTCGTATATAAAGAAATTGTTCATAATTTTAAACTTTGAATTTCGTGTTTCACGATACGATGACACTACCAATTTAATTATCAATTCAAAACAAATAGTTTTAAAGTTTAAATTACAATCCTTTTATATATAATTACATTAAAATCATTCATTCAATTCTATACATGTTATCACTGATGTACAGTAGTTGTCGTTTGTTTATGTAATATATACGTGTTTCTCGTTTCTCGTTTTGTTTATATAGATTAGACCGTTGGTTTTCCCGTTTGAATGGTTTTACACTATTAATACTGAGGCCTTTTATAGCTTGTTGTTCGGTGTGAGCCAAGGCTCCGTGTTGAAGGCCGTACTTTAACCTATAATGGTTTACTTTTTAAATTGTTATTTGGATGGATAGTTGTCTCATTGGCACTCACACCACATCTTCCTATATCTATTAAACAATTTCGTTAACAATCTTATTAAATGGTTTCGTCATTAATAAATGTTTTATAAAGACAATAATTTAAAGATTTAAATTTTCGACTTAGGATATGTTTAGGACCTCCTAACATAAGATGCATCTGAGATAGCTTTGAGACACAACTTAAGAGTGTCCTCAGATAAACTTGTCCATCCCAAAAATGGTCTGAGATGTGTCTTAGGACGAATCTTAAGATACTCTCGAGAACACCACCCCTGATCTGTAGTCACGTTAATTTTCTTCCTCCGAACCTTATTTTAAATTTATAGTTTTTACATTATTCAACGTTGTGAATATTTTTGAGATAGCCAGTTTTTTTTCTCTGTTTTACGAAATTTATTCATTTCACCTTTATTTCCAACCAAAAACATGAAAAATGCAGAAATTAATTTTAAGTATTGGTAAAAAGTAGAAATGTAATTATTAGTTATTATAATAAGTTTATTGATATTATTCATGTTAAAGTTCTTTACACGAATAATATTCCGGCCATCGAACTGAGAAAAGTGCAATCAATGGTTATTTATGCTCACGTTAAAGTCATCCCAGCAGATATTGCTTTATTAATTTGTAATTTAATAATGTAATTATTAATTATAGATATCATAGGAATTTCTTGCTATTTCAGATTACTTTTTAAAAGTTAATTATGAGCTTGCACATAGATGGCTTTCTGAAAAAGATTAATATCTGCTTGATTTTTAGCATTCATGGTCGTTAACATGACAAATGACTTATTCTTTGTTAATGTGATTTTGAAAATGTAAGAATCTTTTGTTAGATTTATTTTGGATGACCTGATTTTGACATAATTACAGATTGGGTTCTGAACGGGAAATGCCATTCGCTTTTTTGGACTGATTTATTTTAGTTTTTGTTGCTGTGAATGATCGATAAAATGATAAGAATCATGACTTCTATCCCAGAAAGTTCATCTCCAAAAGTGTTTTTCCATGAAGTATTTTAAGTATTTTAGCTGCTAAATAATAATAATGTGTTTTTTTCTTTTAATATAACGAAAACACTGCTTCATACTACATACTGATTTGTGTACGTCAAATGTTGTTTTGCACCGTCCAATAGTATCTAAAATGAGTTTTTATTTCTCGCTTTGTCCATATTGTATGTCTGTATAGTTAGCAAAGGTACCAGGATTATAATTTAGTACGCCAGACGCACGTTTCGTCTACATAAAGCTCATCAGTGACGCTCATATCAAAATAGTTTTAAAGCCAAACAAGTACAAAGTTAAAGAGCGTTGAAGAAACAAAATTCCCTAATTAGATCATTTCTATTATCTTGTAGATTGACGAACTCCTACCCACATGACAAATATCTCCATGGATTAATTATTTTTGCAGAGGAAAAAATGACATTTATTTGAAATCGACCCTAAACAATCAATCATCCACTGAGGATATTAGCGAGCAATAATCATCAGATTCTATACAAATCAATACAAAACTTCTTAGTAAATCAAAATCTTATCAACTAATAATGCAATATTTTTTTTAACCCGAATAATACAGTCGTGATATTACGATCACTTCGATCACTCCATTAACAATGACCGTAAGGGGGCGCTGTAATTATTAGAGTTATATTTTTCTGTTGACAAGAATTGATATCTGGACGACTCGTTTGAAATCAAAATTCTTAACACAGAATTCATTAATAAACAATAACCCCGAAAAGAAAACAAATATTTAGATTTTCCTGAACTAACGCACATCAGTGGTTGTGGACTTTGATTCTCTTCCATTTCAAAAGTACATATAACAAAGAAGATTTGGTATGATTGCCAATGAGACATCTATCCACAAAAGACCAAAATGACACAAACATTAACAACTATAGGTCACCGTACGGCCTTCAACAATGAGCAAAGCCCATACCGCATAGTCAGCTATAATAGGCCCCGATAAGACAATGTAAAACAATTCAAACGAGAAAACTAACGGCCTTATTTATGGACAAAAATGACACTATCCATTTTGGAATCCAGACATCATATAGAGTTTGGTGCTCGGTCATGAAATTTTTTTACATGGTTAGTATGGGAAAATATTAGACAAATTATTAGAGAGGTCACTGTCGATATGTCCAGAAACTGACATAATGACACTATCATCATTAATACTGTCTGCCTTACATTATTCTAAAAAGAATCAATATAGAGAAAAGGGTTAAATATAAGAAAGCTATTTTGGTATTTGAAATTAGCACCTCTTTATTTCGAAAATATTTTGCAATCAATCTGTTAATATCTAAAATTATCAGTTGCGATCCATTGACAATAACAATTTACACATGCCAAAATTACCAACTGTATGAATAAAACTTTGATGTATTCATGTGTACAAATTTAGAAAGGTGAAGATTCTATTTAAGTAATAGCCAGACATGTTAATTTTGTTATTTACATAGAAGTGCAATCAATTTATCAGCAAATATTCTTGGTTTGATAATAACACCGGTTTTTTTTCTATACATTCAGTATTCATTATAGATAAATGAGAAAAAAACCTTAACAGTTGTTTAGTCTAACGTGTTGTAACGTTTGTTTCCTTAACTTCTTATATGATGTTGAATAACCATTTTCTAATGATATGATAAAAAAGAAGGTTGTATGATTTTAAATGAAGATATACTATCAACAGGAATCCAGATTCCGTATATACAGATAGTATAGCTACTGTATTAATAGGAAAACCTTTATCGCGGCAATTGATACTCTATACCGCATAAAAACAAGCTTTAAAAACCCAACATGGCAAATTAAGAAAAAGACAACGTGACACAATTCTTACGAGAAAAAATTAACGATATAAATTTTGAGTAGAACAACAAATGTGACATATAACAACCAACCACAACCACTGAATCTGAGTCTCCTGGCATTGTAAGGAAACATGTAGAACGTTGTCGGTTTAAAAAAAAATTCTGAGCTCTCAAGCCTCCTTTAACTGTGGATAGCTGCACGTCATCAAAACTGTCCAAATAATTTGTTACATTCTTCAGATTATCACGAATCAAATTTAATCCAATGACAATGTTTCTATCGAGATTTTGACAGTTGATTAATGTAGAACTCATGTGTCTAACAATGGATGCTGGGTTTCGGGTATAACTCAGTCGCGATTATAGTACACTTACTCTAATTTCTATCTGATATAGTTGTTCACAGCACACAGAGAGTGAAACAGCATCTGTAAGTTTATACTCGTAAATTATTGATAATTAGAATTAATTACTTTAATCACTCAATTCATTACTCCTAACATGACATGTTCTCTACATTTTGCCATCAGAAACACAATGGGGTTCCATTCTGGATCAAAAATTGTATATTCTGCAAAAAAATAAACCAAATCCTTGGTTTTCTGAGCAGATTTTGTTGATAGTTGATGCATGTTGGCCACGGTGTTGTCGGTCTTTTGATTTGAAGTTGACCTATATAATCCATATTCTTTTTCTGAGCTAAGTACAGTACTAAATTAAATGAGTTATGTCCAAGATTTTGCTAAAATTTGGCATACAACTTTTGCTCGTTAGACTATTACTAAAAGTCGAAACAGTTATTTTTAAAATAGTTTAAAATTGTTTGTATGCACATTGGACGACTATTTCAAATCAATCAATTTGTTCGTAGATAGTAGATGTTTTTGTGTTCTGTTAAATTGTTCCTTTTAAAATTGTTATACGATGATGACTGATGGACCCATATTTTGACTATTTTATTTATTGTGCCTGTTTATTTAACGCATCATGTAAATATAACGGAATTTGACGAGACTGTCATTAAAGTGAGAGGGTTAGCGCTATAGAACAAGGTTTAATCCACCATTTTCTACATTTGAAAATGCCTGTACCAAGTCAGAAATATGACAGTTCTTGTCCATTCGTTTTTGATGCGTTTTGTTATTTGATTTTGCCATTTGATTCTGGACTTTCCGATTTGATTTTCCTCTGAGTTCAGTATTTTTGTGATTTTACTTTTTATGCATTTATCTCTTTCATTCTCTGAAATAATATACTGATTGAATTCTATCCAAATTGGTGAAAATGTATTCATATACACATACATCGGGCACAAAAATAACTTAAATTTGTCTTAAAAATCATCAATATCCCATTTTTAATATATAGATTTTTACGTCAAAATTGTCGTAACGTCGTCGCGGTGCGAGCTGTATAACGTCAAATTTTGACGATTCACTACATACTATGTAATACAATAATCATAAGACAAAAAAAAGAAGTTGATGCCCATATGAACAGTTTGAATCACAAAAATGTTTACGTATGTATGAACATTTTTGGGTTTAAAAAAAAAAGATCATGTTCTAGTGATAGAAGTTGGAGTGCTTATGACTTTATGACAAATTTAAGAGCATAAGTTGCCGGTTGTTTGAGCTTTCTATAGAAATGGTCACTTATTTTGAAAGAATTCATTTAGTGATATTTCATATATCAAAATATATAAATTCGTTATGCTGACTTTCGAATATTGACTTACGAGCCAAAGTTGTATGCATATTTTAGCAAAATCTTTGACATAGCCTGTTTACTGTTCCTATACCTTATATATATTCTGGGTCTCTCGTTCTTTCTATATGAAACGACATGACATCGGATAGAAAAAACCTATTGTTTTATTATGTCATTGCAAACAAGTTTTTATACAACTAATCAGAAATAAAATATAAAAGGTAATCTTTTAATAAAAAAACATAAACTGAACTTTCTCAGTTTTCATACATAAGATTGTATTCAAATATATATAGCGATTGATATCAGAAATGTATCTTTATATGTGTAACATATATCCGGTCTAGAAAGGTAGGATCAAAGCGGAGACACAATTTATAATATGATAGCAATTACGGTATTATATTCCAACATTGACTCTTCTTGTTTAATTTCTGAAAGAATTAGATTCCTCCACAAATCTGTATAAGTTTCGGGCTTGTAAATTTGCAGAAATATAACAGCATCAATTTAGATATCTCGTGTACCATATTTCCGGTTTGTTTTAAATTTGATGTCTTAAACAATATATGCACAAACGATAGAAAAGAATACACCTATTATAATGAGATTAAAACGTTTCAATTCTTTCAATACACAGTATACAAATCATTTTTCTGAATGCAGTAATTTATACTTTTGATTCTGATACTATCACTATAAAAATGTTCTTCATATTCAGCAGTTTTTGGATAGCTACATACATGTACCGGCATTCTTATTAATACTGAGGGATAAATGACCAAACCTGAAGAACTGTAGAATCAATTTAACAGAATATGTAAATTTTAGGCAGAGGACATATCTTAGGTCAAAAGTAGACAAATAATTAGTAACATTTCATTTTTCCTTTATAAAAGAGAAAACAATTAGTCCAAACCATTATTTCTGAATAACAACAATAATTGGTCAATATGCATCCGCAAATGAAATGATAAAAAATAAAAATGTTTTTAAATTTGTGAATCAAATAAGATAGAATCCTAAATCAGTTCCTTGCTAGTGAAGAATTGAAAATGGTATTGTAAAGAGACAGCTCAAATTCAGAAATAAACTATCAAAAAGAAAGTACTTGAAAAATAAGTGTTACAATGTTTTATGATGGTACTGTTTATGCTTCGAATGCCTCATAATACCCGACACTGCAGAGCCTTCGTTATGACAAACCAAATCTCTACAAACAAAATTGTAATAGAAAATAACACTATTTATCCTGGATGTCAAAAGACACTTCGTTGTCTGTGTCATTCCAGCGGATCTGGTATTCATACAGATGCTCAACTGTGTAAGAAAAAAATATGGCTGGATTTAACATATATATTTGTGCTGTTCAATACGTCACATTGTTAATGTCTTAAAACAATTTAGGTTCTCCAACTATTGTATTAAATTTAAATCATCAAACTACGACGGAGAATTTTCACATTATGTATCGTTTACATTCTATTTCCGTAACGCAATGAACGTAAAGAACAACAAATTGGTAGATTCAACACAATGATAAATCATACTGAAGTTTCAGATATGATTCAATTATGACACAGTATTTTTGCTTCTCCTTTGCAGAGAGACAACATATATCCCTGTATTACTTCTATGAAACAAGCACTATTAATTTTAATTTTTAAGTTGCTCTTGAAGCGCTTTCAAATCAACAACAACATTTGGCAAAATAACAAACTTATACACAAGTAAGAACGCTATTAACAAAAGAGTTGCAGTAACTCCTAAAATTGAAAGCCATTTGGAAATCGTCCCTTTTTGCTTTGCGTCTACGATCTCGCCAGAGGCATACTGTCGTCTTGACAATATGGCAAACAGGATAGCAAGAGATCCAAAAGGACAGTTACATAACGTAACAAATAGAGCTAGACCTAGATAATTAGGCGGTCCATTCCTAGACTCAGATAACTTCCTTTTGTCATTTTTTCCAGTAGGAACACTTAACACATCTCCATTATAACTTGTGCAACCATCTGTTGATGAAACCGGAAGTAATGAGACATCGGTCCTCTCGTCGGAAGGTGAAGGTGGAAGAAATTTGGGTTCAAAGTTAAAGGTTAGAAGTTCGCATTCTTTATCTTTTGTCATCACTCACATCTGCAAAGGAACAAAATGATATATGAAACTTGACATTTATACCCACTGCATTAGTTTGCAACTGTCCTCAGAAAGGAACCTGAAGTTCAGTGGTTTGTAGATTTGTTTCATAATTTTTTCTCGTTTCCCGTTTTTATACAGATTAAACTGTTGATTTACCCGTTTTTATAGGTTTACACTAGTCATTTTTGAACCCTTTAAAGCTTGCTGTTCGTTGTAAGATAAGACCGGATTTTGACCTACAATGGTTAGTTTTTTTTTCAGAAATTTTGACATGGATGGAGAGTTGTCGCATTGGAACTCATACAACATGTTCTTATATATATATCTCACAAACCAATTTTATTTTAATGTTTACCTAGGCAATAATACTCTAGATATTCCTTAAATAATTATAAAGAATATACATTTTACGAAATTATAAGCCTGAAACTATGAAGCGGAACATAACATATAGAAACAATGTGTAATGCCTTTAAGCATTAGATATTCAAAACATTACCATTATACCAGTTTTGATCTATGCTTCTTTCCTTTATACATGCAGCCATGGAATGATGTAATATAATCACGACTTATAATAATAAAATGACCGCAATTATTCTTCAAATTCTAAAATTTGTATAACCTGAATGAATACTTAAAGAAATATACCTTGTGAATTCACATGGCGTGTCACGGTACTTTTCTATCAAAAATTCATGTATTAAGTTTTGATGTTATATTTGTTATTCTCATCGGATTTTGTTTAATGCTTACTCGTTATGTCTTATGTAGACGAAACGCGCGTCTGGCGTACTACATTATAATCCTGGTACCTTTGATAACTATTATATAGATATAGGAAGATGTGGTGTGAGTGCCAATGAGACAACTCTCCATCCAAATAAAAATTTAAAAAGTAAACCATTATAGGTTAAAGTACGGCCTTCAGCACGAAGCCTTTGCACACACCGAACAACAAGCTATAAAGGGCCCCAAAATTACTAGTGTAAAACCATTCAAACGGGAAAACCAACGGTCTAATCTGTATAAACAAAACGAGAAACGAGAAACACGTATAAATTACATAAACAAACGACAACTACTGTACATCAGATTCCTGACTTAGGACAGGTGCAAACATTTGCAGCGGGATTAAACGTTTTAATGGATCCAAACCTTCTCCCTTTTTCTGAAACAATAGCATAACATCACAACATATAAAAACATACGATAAAATATCAATTGGCAGACTTAACTCAATCAAAAAAAGTATTATTACACAATGAACGAATAAATTTGATCTGCGATATCTGAATACAAATGCACAGTTAATTAAATATTAGAGACAAACATTCATGACTAAAAAGCTAACGAAAAAATTCAAACAAAGCCATGGCAGGACATCACTGAGAAATATTTAACCAATCAATATTCACTTTAGAAAAAAAGCCGGTTTTAAAAGAATAATTATAATCAGTTCCTTTCTGTGTGTGTTACATTTGAATGTTGTGTCGTTGTTCTCGTCTTATATTTAATGCGTTTTCCTCAGCTTTAGTTTGTAACCCGGATTTTGTTTTTTCTATCGATTTATGATTGTCGAACAACGGTATATTACTGTCGCTTTTATTTGGATATATATGAACTAGCGTTCGAAATATAGAGACTAGCATGTGGTTATTCGGGATTGCAATCAAAATCCAAATAAATTAGTAGAAACAAGTCAAGAAAACATTATAATATTGTGATTTCAACAAAATGTTTTTGAAAGTATTTCGAAAAAAATGTATAAAATACAATTCTTTTCCATCTCAAATGATAAGCTTCACAACTGTGAATTGTTCAAATATAATTGACACTTTTAAAGGCATACGATACAACTTTGACCCCGTATTTACAGTTTGATAAAAAAAAATCCATATAGACTATTTTTTACCCGTATAAATCAAATATGCAATAAAAAATATACCTTCATGTGCTAGTTTTTGAGTAAAATGAGGTCAAAATTTTGTATATTTACTCAAAATTCGGATTTGAGGCCGTATTTTCCCTTTCAAAACAAAGCCATAACTTTTTTGTTTTGAATGATAAATAAAATTTGTTTTATGTTGAATAATTTGTAATTTCTGTATTTTATAAGTATTCTAATTATTTATGCATTTTTTATTCAGAAATAACTCATATTTATCAAATGGTCATGAATTGAGAAAAAAACGTATTTTTTTGCTGTATATTTATCGAAATTACAAAAATTGCACTATCTACAGTTTAATAAAATTTGGTCCACATTAACTCCGTGAAAAATGAAACAAAATGTATTTTTAAAAAATAGGGGTCCATGTACTCGTTTTCATTTTAAATCAGTTTAATGATAAAAATCCGTCGCAAAATGCGTCCTTTCCCGATATGTTACAATTTGTCGTCGCGAAATCACATTTTACGTTCGCCACGTCATAACCTCTCCTGTAACTGTAACGTATGACCTTAAAAAATTCCGTCCATCAGAAGGATTTTTCAGTATTCATGTTAATTAGGAACGCTTTAAACCAAGCAATTGAAAGGCTAGGATTTATTAATTGTAGATATGTTCAAGGCTAAATGATCAGAAGGGACATAAAAGAATAGACAAATTCATCTACGGTAAACTTTACTAGTTCACTGACTACTGAGCTAATGATACCCTAATGATACCCTTGGGGATTAAAATTCAACCAGCAGAGATTTCGACGCAGTGATTATAAATAGACACACACTTAAATTAGTATCAAACGCGTTCACTCTGACGTTCATTCGCGCAATTAACACTAGACCACTGTAATACACACGCTTAACAAAAGTAATCAACAAATAACTCATTTAATACAAGTGTTGCCAATTTGAAAAAAAAACTGATAAATTTTCTAACTGTAAACTTAATCAAACTGTCAAATAAACTTGTTAGCATAAACTATATTTTAAAGTTCACTAACGTCATTGCCATTAGGGATGTTTTTATAGCCCGACTAGTTGAAGAAAAACATCTGCCTAACGAACATGTCATTTCGATACAATGAAATAGAAAATTATTTGTGATTTAGAATATGTATTGATTTTTGTTGTTGTGTTTGGCACAGTTAACAACCAGAGACTTGGGACATGGTACAATAAAATATGTCATTTTTTTTCAATCATTAGAATAAACTGATCATAAATTATAAAATTATAATTTTGTGCACCAGATGTGTGTTTCGTCTTTATAAGACTCAAATAAAATGTTAATTGATGAATTTTAGTTATAAAATATAAGGAGATATTGTGTGATTTTCAATGTGGCAACTATCTTTTAGGGATATGGTTATAGGTTGCACTTTTTAAATAAAGCTGTTTCTCAAAACACGACTCTCTTGTGGAGAACTTGAATATTCATAGAAAATCAATTTTGTTTACATACAGGTTTCCAGTTATGTTCTATGTGTTCCATTTCACTAGAGACATAACTTGGGAATGTTACCAGTAAATTTACATGTGCATATTGTTTACATTGAAATCTGTGGTAACCTTTCATTCGAGGTAGGAGTAGTTACGAAAATTAGTGTTAAACTCAGGTTCAGGGGAAAAAACGTTGAAAACATGCCGCACAGCCCTATATTTTGACCTTTGAAAAAATTGTGGTGCATATGAACTTTTAATTCTAATATAAAATAAACTTCATGTAAAAGTTGTTCAGTTGTAGCCGTAAAGGGAGTTCCTAGGGAAATTACATTGTCAATATTAACAGAATTGCAACCTGTTAGCATCTAACTTTTTTTTCTTGTTTTTCAAATGAATAAAAAAATAATTGTGTTTAGTAAGTTATAAAACCGATTGGACGAGAAACTGTGAATCGTGTAAAACAAATGGCATTGATACAGTTACTGTGTTCCTAAATGCTAGAATTATTTTTAAACAATAAAGGTAATTCTAATCTAAGCCATAGATGGTCGATTGAACATTTTGTAGTTTTTGTAATTTTTTATTATATGATTGTTTTACAGTATAACATCTGTTATGAATTCCCACGAATAGACCAAAAGATTTACAAAAGACCAAAGGGTAAATAAATTATCTATTTAAAGTTAGTTTTACATTAACCAATATCATATAAAAAATCTTAAATGGATCGGGGCAACAAAATGGTCAACCATACAAAAGAAAAAAAAAACACTTAATCTAGCTTAAAAATTAAACAGTGACAGACAGGAAACAGTTACAACAGTTGGACTTCATTCCCCTAATTTAGCTCTATGGACATGGTTCTTATCGCGCTGTCCTTTCCCTAACACCCCATCGTTGGCAAATATTATAAAATAATAGAATTGTGTGTAAAGATACTAATATTTTTATGAAGATGCCCGATTTTTTGCTAAGCAAAACTATATGTATCGACAGAGTGTCGATTCTTTTAAAGCAAGATATGTTTAGGTAGGAATTTAAAAAAAAATTTAAAAAAATGGAGATCTCACGGCAATGATTTATTTTTATTCTATGGTTGTTGAGTTAAAGAGGAATTTATAAAGATTTCAAAATCTGAAAATAACGACTAAAATTCATAAATTCTTAACTATAATAGGGAAAAAATCTAAAACAATATCAAACTTAGCAGATATTGGTGATCAACGGGTTAAAGTTCAAAGGTCAAACCTAGATTTATTTTGTCTACAAAAAGCCATAAAATCAAAAGCCAATTTTCCATCTCTTGATATCTATGTAATCAACATTCTACTTTAAGTTGTCTTTTTCCAAGTCGCTTGAATTTGTCATTATGAATTATAGCTTAGATACTACTACCGTTTCTACGACTTTGATTGTTTTTATATCGATTAATCGATCGATGTCAGCACAAATGTCACAACAATCAAGAATTTTATTCGAACTACATTAGATAAATTGTCGCTGTTCGCCTTAATTTTGCTCATTTTGAAACCTTCTAAGTAGGCGTAAGGATTAGGGAAATTACACGCGAAATACAAGTTAGCTTGAGAGTGCATTCTAAATAGTTTGACAGGCAATTTTCCCGTGAGAAATACCAGTTCCAATTGATCATGATTAGAGGTTTTTAATATACTCTAGATAAACTTTGATGCATGGTCGTGTTCCCCAGTTATTGTAATGCTCCGCAGATCAAATTAACACGGTATTGTCAAATTTTGCAACGTGATACGTCGGGTGCAATGATAGACCATATCGTACAGCTAACTAAATCTTTACTTGTATGAAATTTATTTACAGTTCCGTTAAATTGACAACATTGAGTGAGCAATTTCAATTTTTTGGGGTTCAAATGCTGTAAAATAACACAATTGGTTTAAATTTAATTGATAGAAGATTATACAATTCGACAATCTATTTCTTTTAAGTGATATATCGACGCTCGGCCAAAACCTTCAAAAATTAAATACTTAAATAAAAAAACGCGATCGATTAATAGCTGGTACTTTCGGCTTGGCTTACAGACCAAAGTCCAAGATTCAGTCTATTATTGATATATATACGGGTTTCTCGTTTCTCGTTTTGTTTATATAGATTAGACCGTTGGTTTTCCCGTTTGAATGGTTTTACACTTAGTCTAGTTATTTTGGGGCCCTTTATAGCTTGTTGTTCGGTGTGAGCCAAGGCTCCGTGTTGAAGGCCGTACTTTAACCTATAATGGTTTAATTTTTGAATTGTTGTTTGGATGGAGAGTTGTCTCATTGGCACTCACACCACATCTTCCTATATCTGTTAATTATTGATGACATCAATATATTTGTCGAGAATGTCATTAACACCATTCAACAAAACAAATATAAATGACGACGTTCACAATGTGTACTTTTAGGTAATTATTTCAAAATAAAAATTAACACCAGATTCTAAATGAGGGTCTGCACGAATCCCTCATTTTTTTATATATTTTGATAATTTTTCTATTCTTCATTATTTTGCCAATTATTCTCTTTCCTCTTTATTTTTGCCCATTTGTCTATTTTCTCTATGTTTAAACATTTATTCTGCACTTGGACTTTTATGTTAGCCACACAAGTGCGAGTTGAAGCTAGCATTTTCTACATAAGAAAGTTCCTGTACCAAGTCAGGCATTTGACAGTTGTTATCCGTTAATTTGATGCATTGGAGCTTTTAATTTTACCTTTTGATTAGGGACTTTCCGCTTTGGATTTTTGCCAATTAATCTCTATTCTATGAACCTCATGTATATCTGCAGCACCAGCTGTGATGTTTTTCTCGTCATTTGAATTGTATAGAGCAATTTGCAATGTGTATAGATTTTTTTGATTTTTTTGTTGTTCGTTAAAGACTTTTGGCAATTTTGGCAATTTTTTTTAAAGGTAGTTTAGCCTCTGAATCACTCCAATGTCAGTACAATGGATTGTAAGTTCGGGTCAAGCACGTCACATGGCGTCACACAACTCCAACCTTAATTGCCAAAGATTGTCAGTTTTCCTATCGAACTTCGTCAGGTCGTAGCGCACGTGGCTTCCTTCGCCAATTCAAACTGACCAGCAAGAAATAGCAAACAGTGATGAAAGTGGCATTTAACACTTATCAATCAACCAAACGTTGGCTTATTAGAATGTCTTAGTGTATTTTATAATTTTCAAAAATCAGTGGCAACCAAACAGTATTTAATAAGCAGATAAAAAGTGTAATACTTGTCTTAAAAAATAAGAACACGTAGAAACTTAATTGCAAAGTATGAAACATTATCATTTGTTAGAGTTAAGTCATAACTTACCAACTCATCAGCAAAATGTCGAGCCCGAAAATCCGTTGAAAATATAGTCACAAAGGTGCTAGCTTAATTCCTATAAAACGTAGTCTCTGCTTAATGTAAAACAGATAATATCAAAATACATGAGTTTGCGTAATGTGTTGTAATTTTGTTGAAAATATTGAGATGATAATAACATATCGTTATAATGATTCGATTTTAATCAGAAATTTTCTAAACCGTTGCACAATATCTAATGAGTTCTAGAAAATAGTCATTACAAAAAGAACTCTTATCCCTATAAGAGGGTCTTATAATATGACATATACATTAAATCTAATAAAAAAGGTGATATTATTTACAATGGTTTGTAGTAGGAAGTAAAATCACAAAAATACTGATCTCCGTGGAAAATTCTAAACGGAAAGTCCCTAATGAAATGGTAAAATCAAATAATAAAAGACATCGAACGAATGGACAATAACTGTCATATTCCTAGATTGGTACAGGCATTTTCAAATGTAGAAAAGGGTAGATTAAATTTGGTTTTATAGCGCTAAACCTATCAGTAGCAGTATCTTGACCAATCACCATAGTCATCAAATAGAATGCTATATCAAATTTAAAATGTCCTTCTCATTTGAAATAAGTTTTAATTATGATTTTTAAGGGAAATTACAACTTTAAAATATGGGTAAATCTCTTCTGCCCCGTGGAAAATAAAAAATTAAACTCACTCTGGCAGAGTTGATTTTGCTGTTTTCTTTTTATACTCCTAAATGCCTAGGGCATGGCTATGATGTAGCAATTAAATACTAGTATCTTAAGGTCTTTTATTTTACCCAGCCGAAGATCAAATTTATGAATTCCCACATCCGCAAATATTTTATTTGGAAGTAATTACTAGTAGTTATAAATAAATAGATTCCAAGACGATGTATATGACATAGACAGACAAACTTTTAAACAAAACATGAATGAATATGAATGAATGAATATATTTTATTGCAGAAGCAAACACAATGCTATAGTAAAATAACACAATTTATCATATATTTAGTACAAAAAACAGCTATTTTGTATATCTAATAAAGGTTCTTTTTTCCAGTCTGTATCACCTACCCTGTATCGCATACCCCGTATCGCATGGCTAAACCCGTATCGCATACCCTGTATCGCATGGTAAAATCCGTATCGCATACCTTTTCTTTTTTTCTTTTTTTTTTTTTTTTTAAACTAAAGTCAGTTTGTTTTGGTTATTTTGCTTAAGAATTTTTTTTTTTAATAATAGGTCAATTTTTTTAATGACGTCATTGTTTGGTATTTAACGTCACGAACATCAAGTTTTCATATTGTATGTGACGTCACGAACATCAAGTTTTTACAACAAATTTTTTGGCACACTAAATGCAACTATAAAAAATACAAAACACTCAAATATATACAATAATTGTAAGGTAACCTAGGTGCTTCGTATAAATAATTGAGCAGTTATTTTAAAGCTTTGAAACAAGACAAAAGCAGAACTGAAGGTAACCCAGTGCTATGGATCAGAAAACAGTTCATATAATATAAAACTCTTCTGTTGAAATATATGATAAAGCGTATAATACATGGCAAAATCCGTATCACATGCCGTATCACCCTCGACCAATATCATCCCTCGGCCCTAAAGGCCCTCGGGCTGATATTGATGTCTCGGGATGATACGACATATGATACGGATTTTGCCATGTATTATTCTCTATATACAATTACAATAATGACAATAAATAAACAGAGAACAACACAATATGGTCATAATGAGCACATAATTACAACTGATATGCAATGATTATTTGTGATCTTAACTTCCATGCTGCATTAAGTAATTTACACAATTGTTTAAAAAAAAAAACATAAGCAAAAAATGACAAATACAATAATGTATAAATAAAACGAATAAAGACACCTACCGATATGTTAGCATCTCCTGAAGTCTAAATATAATGCCATTCATATAGTTATTTTACTTTGACTTTTCCTGCCATATCGCACACAAAAACATTCGATCCTAACAGTAAATCGTTACTTTAGTTTAATACAAATAATTACAGCCGTATTCCTGTGTTATGTTCCGTGCTAATTGGACGTACTTCCGCAGCGTTCAAATGCTCAAAGCCAAATAGTACATATTTATAGGGAAAACACTAAAGGATATCCAAAAGTAACATAGAGGACATCGACGTGTGGTAACTTTATTTGTTTGGTATTTCTTCGTGCTATGTGTGAAGTGTCACTGTAACAGCTTGTTGCATTTATATATATATATATAGATTTACTTTTTTTGGAATCTAAAGTGTAATTGCTTTTCATCAATTATCACTGTCTTGATTTACTAATAATATCGATTAGTAGAAATAAATTAGCTTGTTACATTTGTACATTTATAGATTTACTTTCTTTGGAATCTAAAGTGTAATTGCTTTTCATCAATTATCATGGTCTTGATTTACTAATAATATCGATTAGTAGAAAAAAAATCTTCACCTAGCTTTCATTATATTGAATACCAAAATTATCAAAATATAGATTTAGATACTTTTGAAACAGATGCAAAAAAAAACCAACAACAATTGAACTCATATTGAGCTATTATAATAGAAATTAAAAAGATATGGGATATTCATCCATGACCAAAAACAATCAGTTAATGCACAGCTAATAAAATAATTCTAAAAAAATACACACATACACACCCACAAAGCATATGAAAAGCGCTTTTATTGTTGTTCTTCATTTCAAAATCAAAGTCTTTGTCTTACAAGAATACCAGATTAAGATATGTGGGTTCCATGTATTGCAATGGTCAAGGGATCAGACGAAATTTAAGGGACTGTATGCTACTTTTGATTGTTGTTACTTTAAATCGATTATAAAATTTTTAACAATGGAGTTTATAAAATGTTCTTTTATTCAAATTATTGACTGATCTGGTTTCATAACGCGTCGTTCTCATTGGCTTCACTGGGTAGTAAATATTTAGCTCCAATGGGAGGTTTATATGTTTTTTGTTGGAGTCAGATGAAGATGGTTAGGCGTAACTGGTGAGTCTTTTATAGACAAAACGCGCGTCAGACGCAAAAACATAATTCCAATCCTGGTATCTATGAAGAGTTGTTTTACAACCACTGGGTCGATGCTACTCATGGTGGAGTATGCATGCCCCCAGTGTATCTACAGTAGTAGAGTAGTCATACAAAAGTTTGATTTTTTTTAAAACGCAGACTTTTCTTCCTCAGAAATAGATTACCGTATCTGTAGTTGGCACAACTTTTATGAATTTTTGGTCCTCTATGCTCTCAAACTTCCTACTTTGTTAGGGCTTTCTAATTTTGTTGTATTCAAGCGTCACTTGTGAGTCTTTTTTAAAAGTAACACGCACGTATGGCACAAATATAAAATTTCAATCCTTGGAGCCAAATATTTGCTACCCATTGCAGCCAATGAGTAACGACGCGTTATGAAACCAGACCAGTCAATAATTTGAATAAAAGAACATACAACCTTCACCCTAACCTTAAATAATTATTAGTTTAACATCACAGCACAAGCTTTTATGTTGTTTGTTTGTATTTCCTTTTTTTTTAAATCTTAGTTAATGAGTTGTTTCTTGTTGTTGGCACATTTTTTTTTTCGTACAATGATTTAATAACTCCTGTTTTCATTAAAATTGGAAAATAATTATTTAACTCGTGCTGTGATACTTCCCTCAATCAATTAAGTTAAAAAGGTTAAGAACCCATTAAAATTGTAAAACACCATCATGTTGTTAATGACAGGCATTGATTAAAATGAACAAATCTAAAAAAAAAAAAACCATAATGTAAAAATGAAAAAGAATAGTAAAATAAATCAAAGAGAACATTCATAAAATTAAGATAGAATTAAAAGAAGCTATTATATCACCGTTTTCTTTAATATATGCAGTGTAGTCTTTCGCAAATGAAATCGCAACATGTTTTTTATTGTTAGAACACAAATCTTATTTGACGACAGAGTATGTTTCTTGATAGATAAAAATGGTAACTCATGTTTCTCTTAATAAGAGTACGTTAAAATTATCATATAGATATAGGAAGATGTGGTTTGAGTGCCAATGAGACAACTTTCCATCCAAATAACAATTTAAAAAGTAAACCATTATAGGTTAAAGTACGGCCTTAACACGGAGCCTTGGCTCACACCGAATAACAAGCTATAAAGGGCCCCAAAATTACTAGTGTAAAACCATTCAAACGGGAAAACCAACGGTCTAATCTATATAAACAAAACGAGAAACGAGAAACACGTATATATTACATAAACAAACGACAACTACTGTACATCAGATTCCTGACTTAGGACAGGTGCACGTTCACTTCCACATGTGGAGCAGTATCTGCTTACCCTTTCGGAGCATCTGAGATCACCCCTAGTTTTGGTGGGGTTCGTGTTGTTTATTATTTAATGTTCTATGTTGTGTCATGTGTACTATTGTTTGTCTGTTTGTCTTTTTCATTTTTAGCCATGGCGTTGTCAGTTTGTTTTAGATTTATGAGTTTGACTGTCCCTTTGGTATCTTTCGTCCCTCTTTCACTGAGCAGTTATGTTTTCAAACAATAAAAGAATAAAACCTTAATTGTAGTGAAGTTTAAAACAAGAAAATCAAAACAAACTGGAGAGGAAGTAATTTGGAGACTTAATTTTTATCTCCAATATAACAGTTACGATGGCATTTGTACAGCACCAGATGCGCATTAGGACAAACTTTTCAGTTATGATCAGAGCCGAAATATATGAATACATACGTTAATGAGATTTCAAGTAAAGTATTTTTTTTTAGACAAAGTCAAACAAGGTTTCATATATATTATAGCAACCTGCATCATTTAAACTACATAATTTTTGTTTATGCCAGTACCGAATTCATGTTTAATAGGTAGTTTTAGTACTAAGTATATATTATTATTTTTTGGAAGATTTACACTGCACTTATATAAATATCCATGTAATTGGTACTTGAAGGTTACCTGCACGAACCACCATTTGCAATCAAAATAAACAAAAGAATTTATTATTGCATATGGTTTTCTTTCCTGATTGAATTTTACTTGGAGCTCTTGCATTTTTGTTATATTACTTTGAGCAAAATACAAAATCAACAACAATTGTTTTATTCAAAAATAAAACAAACAGTGGTCACTGCATTGATAAAGGGTTGTATCGTCAGATCCCATAACTACAAGATGTTCCCTCTTCCATTTTCAATCGTTAATAAAGTCGGGAATATAGCAGTTGTTATCAAGTAGTCTGTGTCTATGTTGGTGTTTGTTTTTGTAGCAGTATAGTGTTTCTGTTGTGGTTCGGTTTTTTTTTGTTGGTTTTTGTTTGTTAAGGCGCGTCTCGCGTACTAAATTACAATTCTGGTACATTTGATATATATTTAAACCACTGCGTTGATGCCACTGCTGTTGGACGTTTCGTCCCCGAGGGTATCACCAGCCCAGTAGTCAGCATTCTGGTGTTGACATAAATATAAATAATGTGGTCATTTTTATAAATTTCCTGTTTACCAAATTTTGAATTTTTCGAAAAACTAAGGATTTTCTTATCCCAGGCATAGATTACCTTAGCCGTATTTGTCACAACTTTTTTGAATTCTGAATCCTCAATGTTCTTCAACTTTTTACTTGTTTGGCTTTATAAATATTTTGATATGAGCGTCACTGATGAGTCTTATGTAGACGAAACGCGCGTCTGGCGTATAACTAGCATTTAGTCCTGGTATCTATGATGAGCTTATTTGCAATACTAGTACAAAACAATGTAGTATTTGGTCAATATCCCATACATACAGAGCCTCTGTAATCGATACAACGGATGAAAATATTTATTCTTCGTTGACAATATTAAGTTTTCTAAGATGAAAAGATTGCGTTGCATAGTTCTCCACAATAGCTTTCTATAAATGCAGTAATTGCTTTTAGCTTTCACGTCTCGTATTTAGTTTGAATAACCGTGAAATTTTTAGAAAGGTTGTAAATTGTAAAACCCAATCAATTAACGATCGTCTTACATTAATACTTTAAATTTGTGAATGGTTTATCGAAAACATAAACAATAATATGCTTTTCTATATAAAGTGCTTTATGGAAAATCTAGTTTAACTGATCAGGTTTCAAATTTGGATACGTTGCTGTTCATGGATGATAAAGTTACTTTATGCCAGAATTAGTATAGTATACAAGTCCTTGTTTTAGATTAAGTATCCACCCTTTTTGAAGACTCCTAACGATGTGCAGCTGGAAATAATGTGTGCATTTGTAACAAAACACAGCACAACCATCATATTCTATGTCATAAGCATTCAAAATTATATTTATATCATAACAAATACTTTAAAATGTTCATCATCTTCTTTACAAAATTCATGCCTATAGGTTGCATTTCTGTAAATATTGACAATGCAATTTCCCATAGGAACTCCTTTTACGGCTAAAACTGTACCACTTTTACTATGAAGTTTTGAAATCTTATCCTAGAATTGAGTCCATATGCACCACAATTGTTTTCAAAGATCAAAAGATAGGGCTGTGCAGCATATTTTCAACGTTTATATGCCCCGAACTTCTCAGAGTTTAAACTAACACTAATTTCCTTAACTACCCCTACCTCGAATGAAAGGGTATCAGAGATATCAACGTAAACAATATGCACATCTTTATCTACTGGTAACATTCCCAAGTTATGTCTCTGTGAGCGGGAACACAGAGAGCATAAGTAGGAACCAAGATCTCCCCAAAAGAGGCGTGTTTTGAGAAACAGCTGTATTTACAAAGTGCAACCTTTAGGTTTTATACTACAAAAACGTAAAACAAGAGAGACAGATAGTCATTTTTGTTGGATGTGTATTATCTTACCATGCCTGATTATTTTGCAAGACTAGTGGCAGGTCGCCCTGTTATGACCAGTCTATCATTATCAAATGATGTCCCTTCTATCTCTAGATACTCATACTTGATTTGTTTATTAACCAACACCAAAGGGTGTATTATAATGTGTGTACAACTTCCTAGATCAAACTTCAAGGTCAACATTTTTGGTTTTATTTGAAAACTCCATGTCATATGGTACAGATCGTGTCTGTTGTATATTTCAAGAACCGTTATGATTTCAAAATTAATACTTGACAACTTTATTAAGTACACTAGAGGCTGAGTCTCAATGTATGAACAAATTCCTAGGTCAATGGTCAAGGTTAAAAAAATGGTTTCAGTTGACTAGATGTCTAATGGTACCGATCATGAACCCACTATATCTTGAGAACTGTTATGATTTCAAAGTTTATACTTGACATGTATATTAACCAACACTAGAGGGTGTGTAATAATGTATATTCAACTTCCTAGGTGAAAGGTTGGCTGTCCGTCCCAAACAAATTGTTCTGCTCCAAATAACTTTTGATTATATCGACTTCATACTTAATACATTCATTGTGATGTAAACTTTAAACAAATACGTGTCCACAGTACACGGATGCCTCACTCGCACTTTCATTTTCTATGTTTACTGGACCGTGAAATTGGAATAAATTCTCTAATTTGGCATTAAAATAAGAATGATCTTATCAAAGGGAACATGTATACTAAGTTACAAGTTGATTGGACTTCAACTTCATCAAAAACTACCTGAACCTGACCAAAAACTATAACCTGAAGTGTAATAGACGGACGAACGAACAGACGGACGGACGAATGGAGGCACAGACCAGAAAACATAATGCCCCTCTACTATCGTAGGTGGGGGCATAAAGAGTAATATTGAAGTATGGTTTTGACAAAGAACCAGGGGTTCAAAGATATTTAATGTGATAGAGCGAGCAAGAAATAGTGTCCAATGTTTTGTCACATTTAAAAATTACTTGTTGATGGCAGATCTTTCATAGTCTGTTTCTAATTTGTTTACTACTTTTCTAGATTATGGGTTGGGTTAGAGCTTGGCATAATGTACATTCATCGTTTGGTCATGACTTTGCCTATGTTCCCTTGATTGATAGTGATTAGTGTATGATTTTGTCATTTTTTATGGATTTGTACTTTCTGAATTTTTTTCATGATTGATATTTGTCTGTTTCTGTTTCCTTTGGATGCACACAGAAGATTTTATTAAACTAGTCACTCTATATATCCTGTATCTCCCTGTTTTGTTTACAGTATAGAAAGACAAAGTTTATGAATAAATTAAGACAAGTGACTAGCTTGTTAAAATCTTCTATATACCAGCTCATAATAATCGGTTGACTGTTGTTACACAGCTCTCAGTATATCATAGTAAACAGTGCTTATTGGTGAAAGAAACCAGGGTTTCTCTTCTCCCAACTACATGTATTAAGAACATTCAACCACCTAGGCTTTCTAGCTCATGGTGATAAATATGGTTTCACTTTAAATATAAGAACAATAAATAACATAATTGTTACATATTTTAATGTCAAAATTGACACATTGTAAAATTGGTAATCTGTATTTACATATTTTGAAAGACTAAAAATACATATCACAAAATGCTCATATAAAATAATTGTAGGTGTTTCGCATAAAAATTTGTTTCAAAGACTTCAATTTGGTATGGACAGGTATATTTTCTTCTTTTTTTTTCTATTGATAATTTATGTTTTTTTTACTTATTATACCTAAATGTACCCAATATAAATTCAATACAAAAAATATTAGAGATAAAGGAGAAAACTGCTAGTTTTGCATATCTCTGGATATTGTGATAAACTCAAATTTGAAATTAACACTGTTATGAAAATAAAACCCTTAAAATTTGAATGATATGGTCGTCAGTCTGAAATAAAAACAAATAATTGGGATACACTGTACTGGCTTACTGGAACAGCATCAACAAAATTAGTTTAGGAAGTACACCACTAATTCATGGTCCCATTGCTTTCTGTGTTAAATTCCTCCGTTTCAAGCAGGCACACCTCTTTTATTTTAAGTTCAGATAAAGTGACAATCATTGCATGTCAAAGCAACACCTTCTGGTGTCCTGTACTGAAAAAATCAACATACCTTACATGGCATATAAGAAAGAACTGGTTCCAGGAACTTCGGATGTACCAAAACAGGTACTTACGATATGACAAAAAGGCAAAATGTACCCTCTTTTTTAAATTTCATGCCATTTTTTTATTATTCAAATTTATCAGTCAAAAATTGTTCTACAATGATCACCAGTCATGCAGCTTTCATTTGATACCAAAATTAATAAAATATTCTAAAAATTTTGAAAGTTATGTCCATGCGTAGGAACTATTTTGTGTTAAATATGTACTACTTTCTGGTATGTGCTTTCTGGCCGGGCCTGAATTAGTGGTGTTACACCTATAACAGAACCAAACTAGCTATATTGACTTGAGCATTACTTTTTTTCATTCTATGATCTATTTCAAGCAATAAAAAACCTATAAAGCTTTAGTCCAAATACTGTTTTATTAATTTAAAGGTCAAATTGGACTGGTAGTAACATATGGGTTATTCAAAGAAAACTGCATATGTATATTACTTGTGGCCAATATACTTTTTTTTATTTTCAATATCATTGTTTTATTTATTAATTTCTATTAGGAAAGCTATGCGCTTACTAATAGTCATAATTTTATCAGAGGTTCTTCATTAAATAAAAATAGATTAGTCCAAACTTCAGACATAAATGAGAAATTATCCCCCCTTTTTTCTTGAAATTGGAAAAGGGCTTTTTTTTTGTATGAACCATAATTCTGTGGTAAAACATAGATTAATAAGAGCAATTTATATATCCCTCAGCTAGATAACTTGCTAAACTGGTTCAAAATTGCATGCACAGTGAGATTCTAGAATTCTTATATGAGTATATACCATTTGCCTAGATTGTAAAAGGCTACCATAAGAAAAACAGAAAATCTTGAAAAAATCATAAAATTATTTTGACCAAGAGCTATTCTGTTCCATATACAAGTCATAAAATACATGTTTTATGGATTTCAATCAGAAAAAATGCAAAAATAAGAACTTGGAGTCAAGTTGTAACTGCATGCATGTTGTATGACCATAAAAGGCTAACATAATTGAGTATGACAATTTAAGAGCTTAAATTTCCCATAAGCAGGTTGGTTGACCAAAAAAAGATGATTAAACATGATTACTAACATCATATTTGACTTATTTTCATTGGAATATGTACAACTTCTAAAAATTGGATTTCTGGTGATTCTCTGTAATAGGAAGTACACCACTAATTCATGGTCCCATTGCTTTCTGTGTTAAATTCCTCCGTTTCAAGCAGGCACACCTCTTTTATTTTAAGTTCAGATAAAGTGACAATCATTGCATGTCAAAGCAACACCTTCTGGTGTCCTGTACTGAAAAAATCAACATACCTTACATGGCATATAAGAAAGAACTGGTTCCAGGAACTTCGGATGTACCAAAACAGGTACTTACGATATGACAAAAAGGCAAAATGTACCCTCTTTTTTAAATTTCATGCCATTTTTTTATTATTCAAATTTATCAGTCAAAAATTGTTCTACAATGATCACCAGTCATGCAGCTTTCATTTGATACCAAAATTAATAAAATATTCTAAAAATTTTGAAAGTTATGTCCATGCGTAGGAACTATTTTGTGTTAAATATGTACTACTTTCTGGTATGTGCTTTCTGGCCGGGCCTGAATTAGTGGTGTTACACCTTTAGCATTCAAATTAACATATTCTGCATATTTTGAGAAACAATCTGTATCACTGATTTAAGATGATCAGATTCTTTCAGAGGTTTTACAAACGTATCCATATGACAAAAATCACAGCATTTTTAAGTGGTTTATAGATATAGGAAGATGTGGTGTGAGTGCCAATGAGACAACTCTCCATCCAAATAACAATTTAAAAAGTAAACCATTATAGGTTTAAGTACGGCCTTCAACACAGAGCCTTGGCTCACACCGAACATAAAAAGAACATGAAATATTTTATATACTTATATATTATCTTTAATTTCATCATGTTCATTATCAATTTAAATAATAACAAAAACAATAATTTAATACCTGTAGCATATTTACTAATACTGCAATCAAATCAACTAGTAGCACTCAATAGCAGAACATAATAGGGGCCCTAAGGGGGCTACCACATTTAGGTCTCAAGGTCGTGTTTGAAGAATTTGGTTTTACTATTCATAAAGGTCACATGTCCCTTTTCAATGATATGTCAGATCCCTATTTCACTATCCCTCTTCCCTCCTTCAGTATCCAAAGAAGAAAGACCTTCATGGATAGACTTGGACAAAGAAAAGTCTCAAAATACTTGATAATATCCAACCTAGTAGTAGTATGAGAGTGATGTTAGCAAATAACAGCAAAAATATCAGAAAGTTGCCTTTATCTAGTTTTTTGGAATATATTTTCCAAGCCTGGTAAAAAAAAATTGAAAAATTCTACCCCTTGGCAAAACTTAATATATAATACACATTCTATCATTAATTCAACATTTAACAAACTGAAGACATCATCTTTATCTTGTTTAAAATGCAATAACCATGACAATCAGTCAAAAAAGATTCCTTTACAATTTAAATGACTTAAAATCATCGATGAAAGTGCACAAATTGATTATTATAAGCACTTGAATATAAATCTACCACTTTGCATCTATCTATAAATATAAATAAATAAAAATGTACATGAAACACAGTTTCAAATATGTATCTGAGTGCACTGCGGAAGAAGTGCAGTAAATAAAAATATAACTTGCTGATGCTGTATTATATTTGAAATGTTAATAATTTTATCTGACACACAATATTTTTGGGTTTT
Source organism: Mytilus trossulus (assembly GCF_036588685.1). Lineage (NCBI taxonomy): Eukaryota > Metazoa > Mollusca > Bivalvia > Mytilida > Mytilidae > Mytilus > Mytilus trossulus. The sequence continues at coordinate 1,387,418 of NW_026963315.1, read as the reverse complement.
CAACAAGTTATTTTGCCTGCCATGAGTTTTTTCCTTTAAATCAAACGTGTGGTGGAATGCTACATGTAAAAGCAAGATTACAAAATTTCGAATTCTCTAAACCAATATTTCTATATGTTTAAGATTCTAAAAAACAAACATTTCCATTTTTTTCAAAATGAAATTGATTTAATTCAATGAACCCATCTGGTATGGTGAGATATAAAAGTTTCACTCTGAAGTATCTTGTTAAATGTCTTGTATTCTACAAATCCAAAGAAGTATAGGAATTCCAATTCTGTCCAATCTTTAACATTTTGGATCCATTTTAGATGACAGTAAACATCACTATATCAACTAAATGTCTTGGTTGCTATCACAGTTATCAATGATCATGTGACAAATTTACTGCCAAAATAATCTGGTTAAGTCACATGACTTGTAATCACATGATCATACAAATGAGGATGACCTATATCCATTGCCTCCTCGTGATATGTTGTAAGAATACTGTCGTGATCTAGACTGTGTAGTATTAGGTACTCGCACACTTCTTAAGTTGTCTGAAAAATAGAACAAAAATTGTATAAAAAATTTGTAATTAAGATTCAATGAAAAATTGAGTTTCAAGAATGTATATATACATTGCCTGGTTTATTGTAATTTTTATTCATTTTGAAGAGGAAGTAACAACTCCAAATAATTTTTTCTCATTAACTGGGAAAATTGCTTTTTTAATCCACCTGATACTTATTAATATAAATATTTAGTAACTTTGATTAAGTACTAAATTGTGTTTCAAGAGGGCAATAAATTGTCTGTTTCCTTGTATTGATTTTTTATTTTCAAGAGGACTCAATGTTGAAGGCTGAACAGTGACCTATAGTTGTTAATTTCTGTGTTATTTGGTCTTTTGTGGAGAGTTGTCTTATTGGCAATAAGACCACATCTTCTTTTTTATATTTATGTGTCTGAATAATTTTTTCTAATCTAGTGTGGAATGTTTCTCTTTTATACCATCAGATACTTAAGTCTAGATAGAATTTACTTATTAATTTGCAGAATAAATATATATAATTATCTCCTTTTTATCCTGCAAATTAAATGTACTATAATTAATTGATATGTTATAATGAATGAGCTGTAAATTCAGAAATCATTGCATGCATTAATTATTGAGATATATTTTGAAGAATGGACAAATCATTTGAGATCAATCATTGAGATTTCAGGAAATCTGCATTAAGGGGGTACCTGACACTACAGGGAGATAACTCTGTATAATCAGCTAAACATTTTAATCATGTTGTATTGTTAAGGAAATATATATTTAAATTGAGAATGGAAATAGGGAATGCGTCAAAGAGACAACAATACGACCATAGTATGAACAACAGCAGAAGGTCACAAAAAGGTCTTCAATGCAATGAGAAATTCACGCACCCAGAGAAGTCCTTCAGCTGGCCCCTAAACAAATATATATACTAGTTCAGTGATTATGAACGCCATACCAAACTCCAAATTGTATTCAAGAAACTAAAATTAAAAATAATACAAGACTAACACAGGCCAGAGGCTCCTGACTTGGGACAGGCACAAAAATTTAAGATTCTCAATGATCAAAATGAGTGTTTGTCAGACTTCTATATATCCAATGAGTTTTTTCTGATAGAGTGATTGGTTCATTTTATTTTAAATTTTAAAAATTTTTCAAAGGGTCAAAGATATATATTTTGTCAAAGGCTTTATGAAAATTAAACAAGCAAAATTAATTTAAGTCGAGGGGTTGTGTACCACATTAAGATATATGTACCAGATATGAGAATGTGGGTTCTTCTTATTGTGATATACCCTCCCAGTGGCATTAATTGGGTTAAAAAAAATCTGAATTTACAGTAATTTGATTTGTTATTCCTGAATAAAAGTTATACTGCAGCTTTTCACATAACTTATCCCAATTTCTATGCTTATGAAGCACAAATATAATTTTACTTGGATTTTCTATTTCCCATTTATATATTTGCCTGGAGTCCATTAAACTTTATATATTGTTAATGTTTGTGGTAAACACACAACTTTGTAGCAATTAATATGTCTATTTCAAATTATCCAGCTGATACCCACTTAAACAAACCATTGAAATAATTGGCATACCCCCATAGCAATGATAATTAAAGGATACTAATAAGATTTGGACAGAAACAGTTTTGTTTGCTAGGATCTCAGCAAATTAATTAATATGGTTCAATAATATAGAAACTATTTACACCACAGGCACAAGTGTGAAAACATGGTCAAATTCTTGTAATAAGGGTGAATCATATTGTTAATGGCATGGAATTCAGTGTGACTGTCATACAAGTGAGAGACCAGGTTTTATCCAAACTTTTGTACATAAGGAAATGCCTGTACCAAGTCAGGAACATGACTGACACAGTTGTTTTCAATACGTTGGATGTGTTTTGGCTCTTGAATTTGCTATTCTAATTTTACTTTAAATAGGAGTTTGGTATTTTTAGTTTTATCTTTTTTTTTAGAATGAAGATTTTGTCTGCTTTCTCTGTCATGCTAATTTATAAGATTATATATTATATCTGTTCTTCACCTTTGTTTTTAGTAGAAACTTCACATTTACATGATAAGAATATGGAACATATAAAAATATATTTTTCAAATAGTTCACGAGGTTTAATCTAACTAATCTCGTAATTGCATTGGCAGATTGGTGTTTTCATTTTCACCAGTAAATATTACATATACTGGACAATATAACTTGTCATTATAATTGTAGTACTGGAAAGGTATAACTTCACTCATGCCAAGTATTTCTTTATTTTAAACAAAGATAAATTCTGCACAATTTTTGGAAAGTCACACCTTTAACAAAGATTAATAGGGGGAAATCAATGGTGGTATTACTCCTGTTGAACATTTGTGTTCAACAGGTATTCATTCATTGTTGACAATGTAATGGAATTTGATGTGACTGTCATAAAAGTGAGAGGTTTAGCTAGCTATAAAACCAGGCTCAATCCACCATTTTCTACATTAGGAAATGCCTGTACCAAGTCAGGAATATGAAAGTTGTTATCGATTCATTTGATGTGTTTGGACTTTGGATTTTGCCTTTTGATTTTGCCTTTTTGAATTTTCCTCAGAGTTTAGTATTTTTGTGTTTTTACTTTATAACAAAGCAAAGTCACACTGTTGCCTACTTCATCATGTTCACATCAAAGGTTGATAGAAAACAATTAATTGAATCAGTGAATGTTTAATTTTGCATAACACTTAATGGATCTTTTTCATCTGTTTATTGATAATTTCTATCTGATCTTAAAGAATAAAGTGTATGACGGAGTTAAAATGACTTTCAGATGTGTTAAGTTGTTTAATGCAAATGTTTGAGACTCAAAGAATTTATCATTAATTATGTTTAATATTATATATTCTACTTGGAAAATAAGTTAATATATATATCTAATTGATAATGGACATTTTATAATCAAAGTGACAATAATGCCTTAGGGCTTAATCCTTTATCCTTCTTAAATTAGAGACATTGCTAAAAGAGTTGTATTAATTATTTATCTTTCTTTATCTGGATAATAACTTGTTTATATTTGTCAACACATTATGTAATAATTGATCTTAGCTCATTGCTTAATTCTCATATATATATATTATACTACTTTGTGAAAGATAGAAGTTTGGAAGTCACAGCGTTGGTGACAAGTTCCAGTCTTGGAAATAACTTATATATTAAGAGGAATTAATCTTCTGTGTATTACTGCCAGTTTACGCTGCATGATTATTTAGGTTTAACATTTAGTTGTGATCAAATCCTCATATCAGTCTCCTAGTTTTAGACTGTGGATTTCTTGGTTACAGTACAACATCTAACTAATAATAAAGGGCTGTGCTTTAGCGCATGATACGCCCATTGCTCTTTTAAAATTCATAACACGGAAATGTAAAATCTAAAATTTATAAAAATTGAAAAGGAGCTTACATCAATAAATATAAACAATTCACCAAAGTTTCATGGACATTGGTGAAAGCCTTTTTGAGTTATTGTCCGAAGTGTTAAAAATCCCCCTTTTTTTATGAAAAAAGACCCATAAATCCAAAACTTAAAATCTGAAATTAAAAAAAAAACAAAAGGGAGCTTACGTCAATAGATATAAACAATTCACTTAAGTTTCATGGAAATTGGTGAAAGTGTTTTTGAGTTATTGTCCGAAGTGTGGGCGACGAACAGACGGACGGACAACGGTATACCATAATACGTACCGTCTAAAAGACAGGCGTATAAAAAAAGAAATATTAATGAAAGAGATTCCAAGACTTCAGGTTTTTTGGATTGGGAATAATAAGCACTTCAAGGATTACACCATTCTCAACTTAAAACTGTTCATGTTTCAGATAAAATGTGTTATCAAGCAGTGGTCATAACTAAACAAAATATGGTTAGTTTTAATCTACGTCAAATACAACATTATTAGTAAAGCTGACCATAAAAATGTTATCAAACAGCATAACATATCTCAGCACCTACTGATGTTAATGAATTGGTGTCACATCACTGTTCAAACATATTAAAAAACTTTTTTTACATTGTCTTAGTTAAGCAAACTCTTGTTAGAAAAAATTACAGGCAAAAACGTAAACTATGAAAAATAAAATTAGATAACAACAGTCATTTATTTTTTTTTAAATCAAAATTCAATCACCTAACTCTACTTTAAAACACTTCAAATACAAAAGTAGGTCACAGCAGCTTTTTTTTTATATACCTCCTGGGTCTATGGTTGCTAAAGCTACTACATCTACTACTGTAGCTTCTTCGGTAGCTTAGCGAACTACTGCAACGACTTGTGTTACGACTATTGATAAATAGACTAGTGCTACTTTCATCGTCAATTGATAATACTACAAAAGTTCATAATCAGGGTCAAATCAGCTTTTTTTTCTTTACTTTTTTATAAATTAATGCCTTTAAGTTTAAAATTTGCATTACGTGTTAAATAAATTTTCAGTTAACTACCACCAGTATATATTTTAAGATTCACAAGCTAATTTTCGAAAATTAAATAAGCAGAGAGAAATTTTGACTCATTATCAAAATTCCGCCATATAATATTTCAGTTCTAAAATACCTAAAAATGATGTGAAAAGATAAATTATTCTCAGCTTATCTTTTATATAATTGACCTGTTAGGAAAGGTTTAAGTTTTCATCTCTTCCAACAAAAATAAGACATCAATAGGCTATTTGCCAATTCCCGTTATTGACCCTGTAATTAGAGATCCCTAAATAAATTGTCTCCCTTATGAGGGACATTAACTTTTATTTACAATGGAGAGCTAGCAGGAAGAGCAAGTATACCTGTGCCTAATGTGAGTAATTTATAAGGTTTTCAAATCTTTCAATAATTTAATTTGTTGTTTAACTCAATACTTTTAACATCAGAAATTATTTTTCGTAAAAAATTAGTTAAACCGCCGATACATCACTTTCAATTCATGATGCTTTGCATTGGCTCAAGCCAATTTTGTCCGGTATGGAACCAGTCTTCGATAGACAAAGGGAAGTAATTTGTTTAAAAAGGGTGTAATTACAGAATGAAATCGGTAATTGGCAAATGGACTATTCTTATGTACATCTGTATGTAAGTATTTATACAAAATTTTCTTCTCCGACCCCCTAAAAATGAAATGTAATACAGGACCAATTTTTGGCACATTAAATTCAAATTAAAAAGTACAATAAATTTACCAAATTATAACTTTCCCACATTAACAAAGCATTAGTCTTGGCAATATTGGAAACTTATTCTTGAATTTTGTCTTCAAGCTTATCCTACTTTAAAAAAAATCAAAACATCAAAAATACCAAATAACTCTTATGAGATTATATCGTTAATATTTTGATATTTATAAACAACAGCCTATAAACATACACATGAAACATGTTGCTATAAACTCTAAAAACTCTGTACAAAGATGTTGATGTCAGTTAAATATCTTTAGGGGATAATGCTATAAAGCATCTTTTTTAAGTAAAAAAATATAATAATTTTATCAAAATTACATCACAAATCTCATTTCTTAATAAAATGACATAATTTTATTCCTTATAACTTATCCTTTTCAACATATGAAGACACATATTTTTTTTAATACTTTTTGAAATCTCAGGAGAAAAATAAAGACTTTTATATAGCCCTTCCCATTCAAAGCTTTAGCTCTATTTTCCTAAAGTATTGATTAAAGTGCTGAAGGATAAAATCTAAAGTGATATATATATCATATCTCTCATGTTTCCTAAGATTTTCAAAGTAGCAGGTTCAGTAAGACCCCTGTTTGGCCCCAAAATATAGCAGTTTTAGAAAATTGTGAAAATGTAATCGTTACGATATTTATTGATAAAATCTAAAGTGAAAGCAGGTTTAATGCCAAAAGAAGAAGAGTCATGGGAGAAAAACAGAAATAAGTGAGAATTATTGAATTAGCAATCTTCTGTTTTAAAAGGGGAGGAGTGTATAAAATACAAAATCAATAAAAAGGGGAGATAAGTGTGTACTTACTTGCTAAATCTTCATCTTCTAATGGATTCCAATCAAAGTTTTTAGGATATCCCTGAGGGTCAATAAATGGAGAAGGGAGAAATCCTTTCTTGGAGACAAGTGGATGATATCGATCAACAGCAAAATTATATGACAAGGCTGAAAAGTACAAAAAATCATTAAACATCTTTTTAAAATCATAATGAAAGTTAGAGGTCACATCCTTGCTTTGGGGCAACAAATTGCAAAATTTTTTTTTTTTTTTTTTTAACAACATAAATAAATATTTATTTCAAATACTGGCTTGTTACTATATCCTTTAGGAGTCCAAGCTCATCCGGATGATCCTGATGTTCCCTGTTACAATCACTCAGGGTAGTGATTAGTTGTAAAATACATATTACATTTTTTACATCATATATATATTAGATAATATCACTTAATCACTTAATATGACTATTCGTATGTTTTCTAATAGTTGCTAAATTATATGACAAGGCTGAAAAGTACAAAAAATCATTAAACATCTTTTTAAAATCATAATGAAAGTTAGAGGTCATGACCTTGCTTTGAGGCAACAATTGCGAAAAAATTGACACATTTTATGAAGACAATTTTTTTTTAAAACTGGAACAATTATTTTCTGCTATTTCATGTATTTGACAATCTAAGATGATGAGACCCCCTTCCATACTATCTTTAATGAGATGCAGATTCTCACAAACATGTTCACCATATCTCTCATATTTCCTAAGATTTACAAATTTGAAGACTAATGACTACTGTAAACCAACTAAATTTCACTAGCGATTTATTTTCGCAAGTAGAAAAATTAAATCGTCGCGAAAAATAATATATTGGATCTTTCGTTATCAAACTACATTCATGACATTAAGAAAATCATGAAATTAAATTGCCGCAAAGTTGACTAGCTGGGACCAGGGTATAAATGCGAAATGAAGTATCCGCAAAAAATAAGTTGGTTTACAGTATATTATGAGAAACATAGATTTTTTTATCCCTTGACAATTTAATGAAAAATCATTGATTGTTGCAGACAAATAAAAAACTATTTATTCCTCAAGCCATAGCATGATCTAAATTATTTATTTTTATATGATCATCTAAACCTGAAGCAGTAGTATCTAATAAAGTAAAATCAAACTGAATAATGACTTTATATTAAAAAAGATTTGAGATTAGGAAATCAAATAAGAATATTACATTTAAAAGATTTATTGGAAATAAAGTAATATCCTCTAACAATTTACAAGAGTGTCTGTACATCAGGTTTACTTGGTTCCCAGGAACTTAAAAGGGTCAGTTATTTTTTTGCTGTGTTCCGTTCTTTTTGTATTGCAGATCTTTGCACAATTGCACAGTGAGAAATATTTTTGTTGGGTAAAATTTAAAACCTACCTGCTGCTGAAGGTACCCATTTTGACCAGTAAGGTCTTGCAGGTTTTTTAGGAGCCGGGTGCCAAAAAGGTACAGGTGGTGCTTCACCTGCAAAACAATCAAATATTATAATGATATTAAACTATTTGAAACAGTGGCAGAAATGTTAGTGAAAATGACCAAAATAGATGATCCTTCTATATTGTAGTTTATAATGAATCATATAAATTATTCAAGGGTTTCTTCCCTTTGTATGGTTCAAATGATTTGTTTTTAGCTTTGTTCAAAGTCTCTTTTAATAGCACATTTTGAATGAAAATATGACTTTTTTTGTTGAAAATGCTAGAATAAACCATAATCAATGGCCCAAAATTAACAATTATGTTTAACAATAGTTCCATGAAATATCAATATGTTTGCCAAAGGCATGGATTGAATGTGAAATCTACTTTTTGAAGTGTTAAAATCCTTTTTGAGAAAACAAAACTAATATGGTGTGGTCCATGTTTTGGAATTGTCCTTTTCAAATGAATAGGGACAGAACTCTAAATAGACTTACAATTTTTGTTTGGTGATCAGATCATTAAAGAATACAGAGTGGACTCACATAAATTAACTGTACAATGTTATAATTTACACTATTCATACTGAAGGTTTGAGGTAAAGGGAGATAACTCACCATAAATTTGTTTGACTAGAGCTTTTTGTTTCATGGCGATCACCTCAGGATCCCACAGATGGAGCTGTCTTCTGTTTGGTGTCAATGACCTTAGAAGTTTACGTCTGAAATAAAAATGTTAAAAAATCTTACAAGACGAACAACTTTTTATTTGTAATTTTTTGCCAAAGTATTATTGTTCATGGCCAAATACACAAAAGCTATTTTTTCTGTTACAAGCTGGGTAAAAAAGCTTAACTAAAAATCTATGTAATTATCTTAAAGCTGCATGGAAACTAAGATTGCAAATTATCAGTCAATTTCATATTATTATAAGTTATCTCTGCATTATTTAATGTATTTAATTGTTCTCTGTATTCTGTCATATTTGTCATATATGTATATACCTTGTATTATGCTAAAGCAATGTTGTTGCTAATGCAATAAAGCTTCATTCATTCATTCATTCATTCATTCAACTATTGATCTTTGTAAAAGAAAACACTTAATGGCAGACAGGTTGGTTTTTAAGTACCACTATAACTCCAATGCACAGTAGTGTAATAAAACAATTAGAGATACTGAAATCAGGTGTGCATTGTATGCAATTATTAATTAATTACCCAAAGATCTCATTGTGCCCTTGAATAGTTGGCATCAACTGCCAAAATACACCCAGTTAAAAATATCTGTCAAAGCAACTTACAATCTGGAACATGAAATAACTTAAATCCACGGATTTGTACTAAATTCTGGATGAATTTGATGAAAAAAGGATTATTAAAAATCGGGCAAAATCATTACCGTAAAATCAAACAAGTAGTTATCAACCCTTATGACAGCTTTTTTTCTTAAACAAACATATGTCATTATGAACATGATGAATAATTTAAAACCAGATTAATACAACCAATTACGGACAAAGAAAACACTCGTTAATTTTTCAGATCATTAGGTAAAATCAATCTTATATAACAAATTACTTCTAATTAAACTGATAAATCAATAAAAAATGTGATAAAATCTGACAAAAATAGTACATTAAAGTAATTTTATGTTTCCTCATTTATAGTTATGAACTATACGTCATCTATAAAAAAATTGATGAAAAATAATAAATTTGTTATTGATAATTTTAAAATCGGTATTAAGGAATGGTTCCGATGGATCCAAATTACAGACAAGCCTAGTTGATAATTTTAAGGTTTTCTTTTACACAGTACAAATTCACCTAATGAGGATGATTGATTGCTTGGTATTTATTGCAATTTTATGGCAGTCAGTTTTTATTGGTGAAGGAAGCCAGACTGCACAGGGAAAACCATCTACCTACAGAAGGAAAACTGACACTCTTAGTCAACTAAGATTGGAGTCAAGTGCACCTGCCACATGTGCGATTCAAACTCACAACCTCTGTGTTCACAGTCTTCTGATTGGGTAGTTCGACCATTCAGTAACAGTGACCCCCCTAATAAGGGTGAAAATAGTATTACCCCCATTACAACCCAAAGTTTCCTACAGGCAACACATTTTATAAATTCCTTTTTTGAAGTTGCCTACCCATGCTTTTTGGTAAGTATGAGGTGATTTTATTTTTTGTTTGGCCAAGAACATTAGTTACAATAATTGTTTCAGACAACATGGACAAAAAATGACGTACCAGCAGGAAACTGATTTGTGGCATAAAGTTTTTAAGGGTAATCAGTAATGAAGGCAACATAAATAATCTTAATTTTATTTTTGGCCTCATCAAAGCCTAAGACTTTCTGCTTTTTATTGAATATTCATTGTCACTAATCATTTTTTGCTAATAAGGTTGTCGCTTTGATAAAATTTCTCACATTGCAGATGTCTGACAAATGTTCATATTTCTAGTTGCTTCCTTTATTTTCTTAATGTCTAGCCATTGTTTGTTTGGATTAATAAAAACAATTACAGCCATCTTCACTAATGGAAGTGCACCATAATCAAATCAACTTCTGCAGACAAAATTGCATTATGGGAATCCCATAGCGATCTATCATGTCTATGTAGACTTTTGATAAAAATAGAGATAGCTAGATATAAATGAGACACAGGTGCAACTATCTTTCATTCTAAATAACCATAATACAATATTTCTATGTTCTACAAATATTGTCTTTACGTTATTGGTCTGTCTCCACACTTCCAATTGAATAACAATGTCTGATGCAGCTTATTCATTTTGCTTGATACAAGAATTTCTGAGAAATATGTTTGCTCTTAATAATTTGTTATCTAGTTATCTTGATAGTAGTACCATGCTGAAATCATCTCACTCTATAAGGAATTCTCTGACAAAAAATTATGCATTTTAGAATCTGGGAATAATACTGAACTCTAAAATCAGACATGTATGAATAGTTTTACACATGCTATTATTGTGGCCCTTTATAGCTTGCTTGTTCGTTGTGAGCCATGGCTCTGTTTTGAAGAATGTACTTTGACCTATAATGATTCACTTTTACAAATTATGACTTGGAGGGAGAGTTGTCTCATTGACACTCATACCACATCTTAATATATCTATGTATCTCTGTTAGAAAAGGAGACTAGATGTGTCAAAGCGACACGAAAGTTGAAAAATCTGCAATTTCAATGACACATGTGGACACAAACATGATGGTAGTCTCACATTTAAAAAATCAGCTCAAAATCTGGAGGCGGATAGGAAAAAAATCCGTATAACTGTGCTTTTCAATAATTTATCAAAGTCCAAAGCCTGTAATATCAGCAAAAATTAGCGGAGCGGAAGGAAACTTAAACTTGATCTGTAATTCATCATGCATGGTTAACTCATACCAAAAATCAGCCCAATATCTAAAGGCGTTTAGAAAAAATATCCGTATAATGGTTTGTTGCTGAATGACGGAATTTGGAATTATGGAGTTACGGACAAGGGTAAAACTATATGGCACTGACAACTTCGTTGGGGGGCCATAAAAATAATAAAACATAAATAAAAGTTGAAATGTTCTCTACCCAGAAAAAAGAGGTGTTTTGTATTCAAGGTGCTTATTTATTCAAAATTCAAGAAAGGAAAGAGTTGTTTTCAAACAATGCATATCATAACATTCTTCAATGACAAATATAATTCTAGAAAAATGTAAAAGATCTCGTATAAATCTTAACCTGGGAACATTCACTAGAATAAGATCTACAGTTCCCAATGTACAACATTTTATAAATTCAATGACCTTTACTTTTTACCATCTACATGGATATGATATTACAGAAAGACAAGAAAAGAGAAAGAAAAAAAATGATTTGTTGAATATATATATATGTAAAACACTTCAAATGCAAACATTATTCTAACCTGAAGCTTAAGGTTATCTCCCATTCCTAATGATGGAAACTATTAAGAAAACAAATGTCTTCTGCCAACAAAAACAAGACACAAAAGAAATTTAATATAACGAATCGTAATACCCCATAGTTACTAACAGGTGATTTTAACTTTCTATAGGATTATGACAAAAAAATTACGGGTTCCGAAACAATGAGATTATAAGGACTTTAACATAATGAAAGCTCCGATTTTTAAATATTGATTTTCACAATTGAAGTTCTTATTTGATTATGGTCTTTAAATAACATCGTAATCCGATAATATACTGGTTGTAATTAATACATTTAAAAGCTTTTAAATCAATGAAAGAGAGAAACATGACACTCTTCAAAGGATGAACAATTGATTTTGAATGTGGATCATTAATCCTATATACTTTTTACAAATTACAGGTTGAAATAGATGAGACAACAACCCATCAAGAGCTGCAAAGGCACAGTAAAATCTGTGAACACCCCTTATCAGGATTTAAAGAGATGTGTCGCTCATATATGAACAACCCATCACCAAGACAATCCCCAACCCGACATAAGGAAAGTGTTAGGACACTGGAGTCTTTCATTAGGGTGGAGGAAGCCAAAACCTAGACTGCTCTCCAGGAAGAGACAAAACAATGAGATATTTGAATATTGTTCTCCATTTACTGTCTAAATCAGAGCCTCTTTGACCAAATTGGGCCAACCTATACCTATTCTAGTTTAAACTTCTGTCTGGAAAGGTGAAAATCACCCTATTTTTATACTAAAATTTTCAGCATCCAGAGTCAGGATTATAAACCCAGGACTTTTCATCCCTGAAGCATAGTGGTCGAAAACATTACGCAACTTGGTATAGGTTTCCCTACCAAAAATTACCTGTAATATTTCCTCCATGCTAGCTGTATAGTAAGGGCAGCTATTTGTTTCTGGAACTCCTCCGCCCCAGTCTGTGTCTGTAGTTGATGTATGGACTGCTTGGCTACAGTCAGTATACCAAACTGTCTCATCTTGTATCTGAAAATATATAAAAGTAAACTATTTAGATTTGTATTCTACACCTCCACAAATGACAGAGGCAAGCGCAGTAGGATTGACTTTGAAGAAGGGTTCGACATCCACGATCCAGACCTACTGCGCACACCACCACACACATCGCCTGTCATCAACGAAGATTCCAAAGAGGCAATACAAACAGCCATGCTAGCAGCACGACCTGATACTCCGTACCAGCAACACCAACGCAGTCGGAGTAAAATGAAGGTCAAAAGACAAACAGACACCAGTCTGTAAAATAGGTTATTCCAGTCCGCAATATCCAAACAGGATAGCCGGACGTGAAACATCTACATATCATCATTGTATCATTTTAGTTAAATTTAACAGAGGTAGGTGGCATCTGAAAATGCTTAAATGTGCAATGACGTGTTCACCTTTTAGCTGGGGAAAAATGTGAAAAACAATTATTACAAATTTATGCATAAACAAGAATGTGTCCATAGTACACAGACGTTCCATTCAGACTATCATTTTCTACATGTTCTTTGTTCAATGGACAGTGCAAAGCTAATTTGGAATTATTATTAGAAAGATCATATCATGTGTACTAAGTTTCAAGTTGATTGGACTTCAACTTCATCAAAAATTAACTTGACCAAAATTTTAACCTGAAGCAGGACAGATAAACGGATGGACGAAACAACGGATGAACATATCAAAAAACATAATGCCACTCTACTATAATAGGTTGGGCATAAAAATATATGTTCCAGACCATATGATTATTTGGACCATACGCGTACGATCCAGTAAGAGCTGACCATACATGTTATTTGATCATATGGGTTAAATTGAAACAAGCATTTATCACAATCTTTATTTTCAGTTTTACAAATTGTTATTGATAATTTATTACAATTAGATAGATAAAATGAACAAACGAACAATTAAAATTAAGTACATGTATTTGTTTAATTGTATATCTGAAATCTATTTTGGTACTCTCGCCCAAATGACACAATTCAAGTAACGTAATATTTTTCACATTTTCATGTATAAAGTTCATGCATATTCTAAAACAATTGACCTCCCATCATTATGTCTACTTCCAATATCTTCAATTTCAGTGATCATAATTCAATTAATGTATAATTACTGATCGGCATGCCTTTATATACAAGAAATTAATAGACTTAATTAGTGTGAATTTTAAACTAGAGGCTCTAAAGAGCCTGTGTCGCTCACCTTGGTCTATGTGCATATTAACAAATGGATTCATGACAAAATTGTATTTTGGTGATGGTGATGTGTTTGAAGTTCTTACTTTACTGAACGATTTTGCTTCTTACAATTATATCTATCATGAACTTTGCCCATTAGTAACAGAGAACTATATTTGGTAAAAATTTACATAAATTTACCAAATTAATGAAAATTGTTAAAAATTGACTATAAAGGGCAATAACTCCTTAAGGGGTCAATTGACCATTTAGGTCATGTTGACTTATTTGTAGATCTTACTTTGCTGAACATTATTGCTGTTTACAGTTTATCGCTATCTATAATAGTATTCAAGATAACCAAAAACGGCAAAATTTCTTTAAAAATTACCACATGGAGGGCAGCAACCCAACAACCAGTTGTCCAATTCATCTGAAAAATTCAGGGCAGATAGATATTGACTTGATTAACAATTTAACTTCTTGTCAGATTTGCTCTAGATGCTTTGGTTTCATAGTTATAAGCAAAAAACTGCATTTTACCCCTATGTTCTATTTTTAGCCGTGGCGGCCATCTTGGTTGAATGGCCAGGTCATCGGACACATTTTTCAAACTAGATACCCCAAAGATGATTGTGGCCTAGTAGTTTCAGTGGAGATTTTGTAAAAGATTACTTAGATTTATGAAAAATGGTTAAAGATTGACTATAAAGGGCAATAACTCCTAAAGGGGTCAACTGACCATTTTGGTCATGTTGACTTATTTGTAGATCTTACTTTGCTGAACATTATTGCTGTTTACAATTTATCTCTATCTATAATATTCAAGATAATAACCAAAAACAGCAAAATTTCCTCAAAATTACCAATTCAGGGGCAGCAACCCAACAACCGATTGACCGATTCATCTGAAAATTTCAGGGCAGATAGTTCTTGACCTGATTAACATTTTTATCCCATGTCAGATTTCCTCAAAATGCTTTGGTTTTTGAGTTATAAGCCAAAAACTGCATTTTACCCCTATGTTCTATTTTTAGCGGTGGCAGCCATCTTGGTTGGTTGACCAGGTCACGCCACACATTTTTTAACAAGATACCCCAAAGATGATTGTGGCCAAGTTTGGATTAATTTGGCCAAGTAGTTTCAGAGGAGAAGATTTTTGTAAAAGATTACTTTAATTAACGAAAAATGGTTAAAAATTGACTATAAAGGGCAATAACTCCTAAACGGGTCAACTGACCATTTTGGTCATGTTGACTTATTTGTAGATCTTACTTTGCTGAACATTATTGCTGTTTACAGTTTATCTCTATCTATAATAATATTCAAGATAATAACCAAAAACAGCAAAAATTTCCTCAAAATTACCAATTCAGGGGCAGCAACCCAACAACCGATTGACCGATTCATCTGAAAATTTTAGGGCAGATAGATCTTGACTTGATAAACATTTTTACCCCATGTCAGATTTGCTCTAAATGCTTTGGGTTTTGAGTTATAAGCCAAAAACTGCATTTTACCCCTATGTTCTATTTTTAGCCGTGGCGGCCATCTTGGTTGGTTGACCGGGTCACGCCACACATTTTTAAAACTAGATACCCCAATAATGATTGTGGCCAAGTTTGGTTTGATTTGGCCCAGTAGTTTCAGAGGAGAAGATTTTTGTAAAAGTTAACGACGACGGACGACGACGGACGCCAAGTGATGAGAAAAGCTCACTTGGCCCTTCGGGCCAGGTGAGCTAAAAAGGTTAAAATATAAAGTTTTTGTTTCAATTACAATTAAACTTTCTTATATCAATTTGATAGTTAAGTTATGTTGATCTGCTATTTGCATTTGTATCTAATAAACTTGACCAACTTTTAAATATTAGGCAGACGGCACACGTACGATCCAACCATATGAGTATTTTGAAAAAGTATGTGTACGGTCCAGACCTTACGCCTACGGTCCAAATACTCGTATGGTCTAGAACATATACATTATTAAAATTGTTGCTAAGAATTTGGGTACAAGTACAAGGATTATTTTAAGTCACCTGAACAGTCCAAAATGCTTTTGATTGAATATATATATCAATTTTTAACTGGATCCTACTCTTAGGTAGATGCTGTTTCTACAGCACAATTCAAATTTACTAATCATCCTAATGGGACTATAAATAAATGTCAGTGTTTTCCTTTTTTCACTAAGGTAAAGTGGGTGTTTTAAAAAAAACACTTGCAACCGGGTGATTTTTTTTTAACATTTTCAACCAGGTTTATTTTTATCAGTTTTACTGTGGGTTGGGGTCACAAATAGAAGGATAAGTATTGTAGTCACATTTAATGGAATTTAACCATTCTTCTGCCATCACTGCTAGCCTTTCATTAAATGATTTGACAGATTAGTTTTGTGCATCTCGGATAGCAGATCATAATGCCTTTTGCAGGACTCCCTCCTCCTACGAAGTCTGCTATTGCATGGCCTATCGTACCAAGTTTCTGTCTTGTTCCTCGTTTTAGTGCTGTATTTTTGGCACACAGAACAGTAATATCCTTCTGTGACGATTATTCATTTCAAGTCCTGTTCATATTTATCACCACCCCTCAAATGAGGGATAATCTCTCAATGTAATGACTATCCCTTTTATGAGGGGATCATTTAAAGAGAAACAGATGAAGGGGAACCTCTCAATGTAATGACTATTCCTTTTATGAGGGGTACATTTAAAGAGAAACAATGAACACATATTTGTTTCTGGCATTTTTTTTTTATCATTATAGGCACTCTTTTAGTTGTACCAAATAAAACGATTTCCCCCCTTTTAAGATAATAAATCTGAGTTTTTCTTTTTCTTTTCTTCAACAGTAATATGACCCCTTGCCTGATGGACAGTCCCTCATTTAAGGGATATCCCTCATTTTGGGATTGTTCCCAACCTGTTTATCTTCGCGATCGCCTGTGAGCCTTTTCTGTTGTTTTGATTCTTTTTTTTCAATTTCAACAATTTCAATTCAACTATCCGTTTTAGTTGACTTATATGGCTTAGAATTTTCCTTATCACCATCGTCATCTGCCTTTCCATTCCCCCGATTAATAAAAGAAAACATTGAAATTTGACGATCCGCCATTTTTGTCAATGAAAACAAACTGCGAGGCGCGATTAGTATTGAAATTTTTACGGTGCGGAACTGAAAAAAATCCGGGATTTGAAAAAAAAGCCGACCACCTCCTAAAATGGAAAGGTGGTCGGCTTTGAAAAGAAGGTGGTCGGCACACCCGGCTTAAATGCCGAATGGAAAACACTGAATGTTATCTTTAACACAAGTTTTAAAAAGATTTTGTTAAAGCACTGTTATAGTATTATTGGTTACATTACATTGATTTCGGTAACATGAAAAACAAGTTTGAAGGGAATGATTTAAATATTTCAAAATGTCTGAGCCTTAAATCTATAATACTGGCAGTCTGAATGAAAGTGGAATTTAATTCTTTTAAGGTATACAAAATATTTATGACTATTTTGTGTGATTGAGGCAAATAAAGTTAGAGAACAGAAACGAAAAAAAAATCAGCAATTTTTCCATTTGTGATGGGGCATAACTCTAAAAAGGTTAAAGTTATAGACACCACCATTGACCAAAGTTCAAACTAGATCTGTGTTTTGTTGTAATAAACATTTGGTGGAAACCAACTTTAAGAGGTACAGACAAGGGTAAAATGCTACGACTGGGCCATAAAACATTTGGAGGTTCATATGGGCTATGAAAGAATGGTGGTTGCAATCATAAGTACAGGCAGGATTGGGGACAAAGGCGTTAATCTCAATGAAAATTGGGAAAGGTATTATGATAATTGCATATTATAATGATCATGGAAAATTACTTGAAGTCTGAACTAGAGGCTCTCAAGAGCTTGTGTCACTCACCTGTTACTGTATTTACTGATGTCGGTCATCTTGGTTGGTAGGTCATTAGACACCCTAGTTATGATTGTGGCCAAGTTTGGTTAAATTTGGCCCAGTTTAAGAAAAGAAGATTTTTGTACAAGTTACAAAAAATGACGAAAAGTTGTTAGAAATTGACTATTAAGGGCAATAACCCCTTAAGGGGTTGACTGACAATTTCGGTCATGTTGACTTATTTGTAGGTCTTACTTTGCTGAACATTATTGCTGTTTACAGTTTATCTCTATCTATTATAGTATTCAAGATAATAACCAAAAACTGCAAAATTTCCTTAAAATTACCAATTTTAGGGCAGCAACCCAACAACAAGTTGTCGGATTCATCGGAAAATTTGTGAGGGAATAGATCTTATATTCTAATGGACATTTAAATCTTAAAGATTTGCCCTAAAATGTCTTAGTTTCAAAGATATAAATCAAAAACTACATTTTACCACTATGTTCTAATTTTAGCCATGTCGGCCATTTTGTTTGGAAGGCGGGGTCATCGGACACATTTTTAAAACTATTTACCACAATGATAATTGTGGCCAAGTTTGGTTATATTTGGCCATGCAGTTTCAGAGAAGAAGATTTTTGTACAAGTTACAAAAAAATGACGAAAAGTTGTTAAAAATTGACTATTAAGGGCAATAACTCCTTAAGGGGTTGACTGACAATTTTGGTCATGTTGACTTATTTGTAGGTCTTACTTTGCTGAACATTATTGCTGTTTACAGTTTATATCTATCTATTATAGTATTCAAGATAATAACCAAAAACTGCAAAATTTCCTTAAAATATCCAATTCAGGGGCAGCAACCCAACAACAGGTTGTCTGATTCATCTGAAAATTTCAGGGCAGATAGATCTTGACCTGATCAACAATTTTACCCCATGTCAGATTTGCTCTAAATGTTATGGTTTCAAAGATATAAGCCAAAATATACATTTTACCCCTGTGTTCTATTTTTAGCCATGGCGGCAATCTTGGTTGAATGGCGAGGTCACCGGACACATTTTTAAAACTAAATACCCCAAGGATGATTGTGGCCAAGTTTGGTTAGATTTGGCCCAGTAGTTTCAGAGGAGAAGATTTTTGTAAAAGTTTATGGACGACGGACGACGGACGACAGACGACGGACGCAGGACGACGGACGACGGACGCCAAGTGATGAGAAAAGCTCACTTGACCTTTCAGGTCAGGTGAGCTAATAAAAGGAGGAAATAATTTCTTCTTGAATTCCCCTTGGTAGCTATAGACTTGCATAAAAAAGGGGGGGGTAAAAAGGAAGTTGTGTCAACTTTTGGTGTAGAAAAGATAGCAATTGGCAGTTTCAGAATCTAATGCATCCTAGGTAATATTTTCAAAAAGCGTACTGATTGGTTTAAAACGTGATTAATTTAACCAAATGCGTAACGTTATTTTCACTTTGGGGTATGAACAATGAAATTACCCATGATGCTTTAGATTCTGAAACGGCCAAGTGTTCCCATATAACATGTAAATACTTACATGTCAGACTCAGACATTTCCTCCATTATTTTACAGTCCAAATAACTCAGAACTTTAAAACACTACACCATCATAATTTACACTGTGTCTTTCAATCAAAATTGACTTTAAACCTAAGCTTCTTTTTATTCAGAACATTAACATTCAATTAAAATTCTTGTCAAATCGTAGACTTATAAATCACTTTGGATTATATATCACAATGAAGGATAATTATAATCACATTTAATTCAATTGTGTATTCTAATGTAATAAAAAGTGTCATTTTTCTTGATTTACATTATATTATTTAAATTCTCCTTACCCTCACTGATACTTAGTGTTGGATTTAGGCTCACAGAAACAAAACTTAACTATTTTCTGTGTGCTGATTTAAGATTTTAAAATTTAAAACAAATTATATCTAAACATCCCTTTATATACATCATATCCTTACTCTTGAAAACTTTTATGAATCCCAAACATGAATAGACAATGAGGTTGTGAATTTTTCATTATACCATCTCCTGTGTGGGACAGTTAAAACGTCAAGTGTTTATCCAATGTTCAGTAACTAATTATTGTCCATTAAAAATACAAAGGCACCAATTGATCTGATCTATTAGTCTAAATATTTAAAATAACACTTCTGTGGATTCATAAGTGCTCCTAGTATATCAGTTTTCATGGATTTGGTAGGTACACAGGTTAACCATGAATTTAAATGTTCAATGAAGTTTAAATTTTCTATGACTTGTATGAAGAATTGTCAAAATTACCAAATCATCTTTCTAAAATACAATCAAATTAAAACCACCAAAATTGGTATGAATGAAAATCCCAAGAAAGTATGCCATTACAACTTGAAATACACAAAATAAGTATAAATATATAGGAAGATGTGGTATGAGTGCAAATGAGACAACTCTCCATCCAAGTTTAATTTGTAACAATTTATAAAAGTAAACCATTATAGGTCAAAGTACTGCCTAAAACATGGGGCCTTGGCTCACACTGAAAACAGCAAGCTATAAAGGGCCCCAAAATTACTAGTGTAAAACCATTGAACAGGAAAACAATTCTAATCTATATAAAAATAAGACTACCATGCTAAATTAACTATGGTTATTTGGTCCAAAGGCCCATAGGGATAACTTATCACAACTTGTCGTAAAAAGGCTTATAGCTACATAAAACCCTGATTTACCCCATTAAATTTGCTTTTTAAAATAATTTTGTTCAAAAACCAACAGATACAAATTGTGCATGATAAACGCAGCTGAACCTACTAAGAATTTTCAGAACTTGAATAAATATATAAAGACACTTACTTTTAAAGTATAATATATGTTTCCGAGATAAAGGTGTCAGTATCAATTCACAACCATGTTATTTTTAGCATTGAGCTGATCCAAATTTCAACCGATTTGTACAGAATTTATATAAAACTTTCACTATTCTTTAAAATGAAGGATTTCTCTATGTTATATACACCTGGTTTAAATCAAAACTTCCAATATATATAAGATTTAAATTGTCAATTTCAGCCTAGACCTGACATTAAAAAGATATTTATCTCTGAAGTACATTTTGTTCAAATAATAAATAATTCTTTATTATAATCTGTTAAAATATTACTAATGAAAGGAAAACACTAGAAACTAGTGTTCAAGGTATTTTGTTAAAATATGTGTATGTAGATTTTGATTTAATCAGGCAAAAATACAATGCAGTTATTTCATCAAAGTTTAAACTAAAAAGAATGGCCCATTTAATATTAAAGAAACAAGTTTCTATACAGCTTAACCATGTTAACCTTGTAATGTTGTCATAGTGAATAACTATTTGGTTTTGATTTTTGTAAGTTTTTTTGGTCTTAACATCATGAACATTAATCTTTCTACAATACATACATATGTAGACCATATAATTTTGTATTTCAATATTTTACAATTCATTTAAAGAGAAGAAAACAATCTCAATAGGAGAATCAAAAAAGAAAGTTGTAACCAATGCAAAATATCAAAATTGTGAAAAAGACAAAATATATGACATATGCATGACATAACAAGAATGTGTCCATGGTACATGGCTGCCCGATTTGCACTATTATTTTCTATGTTCAGTGGACTATGAAATAAGGGTCAAAACTCTAAATTGGCATTTAAATTAGAAAGATCATATCATAGGGAACATGTGTACTAATATTCAAGTTGATTCCCCATAAACTGACCTAACCACAAACTAAATCATGTTAACTAAGCAAAAGTTTTAAAGTAAATAGACCATGACTGAGGGGGCAGGGACAAATAATCTCCATGGAAATGAAATATGCCAATGCTACTGCAACTGCATATATACTAAATATAATTGATCTACCACTTGTGGTTCATCATAAACTATACCTAATCACGTTAAAGCCATCACCATTGCCAGAAACAGCATACTTTTGTCTCGTTTTTTTTACTCAGACTCAAGCTAGACAGAAATAATCTTCAGACTATATAACTTTTACATAACAACATAAATGCAACCTTTGGCAAAACCTCACAATCAAATATCCTCTGAACTTCTGAAGTACTATCAATCCTAAGGATGTTTGCTCCTCCTGTATTCGGAATCTCCTGATTTTTTTTTGGTGTAGTACGTGACGTTTAAAAAAATCCTCACTTATCCCTACTTTTCTATTTCTATTTTGATTACATATAGTTTAAAAGTCTAATTAGAAAATGTTTTCAAATTCTTATCATTAGTGCCAAATTTTGGATGGTCAATCACCTCTAATATATACTTATATATGTTATTAATTTATAACAAGTCTTTAAAAAAAAACCTTATAATTTTGAAGGACAGTGGTAAAATTCTTTGAATTGCAACAAACTAAATCAAAGAAGAAAGACTTTGGAAAACATATATTAATATCTACACAATAGAGACACGTAATTAATGATCACCTATCTTAACAAAGTTCAATCTAAGTGTTATTGAATTATCTCCCTTAGTACAATAGAGACACATAGTTAATGATCACCTATCTTCACAAAGTTCAATCTAATTGTTATTGAATTATCTCTCTTAGTACAATACATGCAATAGAGACACATAAATAATGATCACCTATCTTAAAAAAGTTCAATCTAATTGTTATTGAATTATCTCCCTTAGTATATATTATGACACATGTCAAAGAATAAAAATAGAAAACTAAAACAATCAACAGTGAAGGTGTAAGCCAAAAAAGTGTCCCATGAAATTGTGTCTTCTTGAACTATATTTCACAGTTCACCTGTGAAATTTTGTTTACAGGCCAGATCATCACATTTGTAAACTATATAGTGTCTCACTTGGTGAAACATTGTCCCTAGTACTTGGACATAATTTCATGGATGTTTTATAAAAATATGTCACAAGGAACAATTTTTCAAAGTGTAGCTATTTTTTTCTGTCCCAATAATTTAGCAATCATTGTTTCATATTTTTCAGATCTTGCTTGGCTTTTCATAGACAACTGTACTGCATGGATTTTTCTTATTGCTGAAGGCTGTACAGTTGCCTCCAATTGTTAGTATTCATTTCATTTGAACTTTTGGGGACAGTTGTCCCATTGCCATTCATACAACATCACCTTATTTTCTTGTCTGGACCTTTTATATAGTTATATAAAAACATCAAATGATTGATCAAGCTCATGGATTTTTATCATGTGTACTTAATTCAAAATTTTTTGTCCAAATATCAAATGACATTTAAACAAAATTAGACATGTTATTAAGTAAATCCTTCCTCTTACGTGTACACAATTAAGACAAAAGTTTATAGTTTTCACTTTCTTATCCTTACGATCGGATATGTCAGTGGTCCAGGAAAAGTGTGTTTTAAAAGATTAGAAAAAGATTATACCATCATAATAATAAATATTTTATCATTGAGAAAATTTAACTACAGCCAGGTATTGATGTAGTTTTTGAATTATCTCCCTTAGCACACAAAGAATAAAACTTGAAAATTTAAAGGTAACAGGATATAAAACAAAACAAAAGAAGTCTTTTTAATGAAAAAAGAGCTCATTTGATTTATCAATCTAAGATGATTCTCAATTTTTACAGATGACTCCTATACTATCAAGCAAACTTAAACAAAACTGTACCCGTCAACTTTATATATTAATTAGATTGTACTTGTCTTTTGATTAAATTGAGCCATTTCAATTGACATTTTATAGTGTGGCTCCTATGATGTTACACTATTATGTCAGATTAGGGTGAAGGTTGGCACCTGTTAAAACATTTATCCCATTTGCATTTGTTTTAACCTGTCCTAAATCAGTGTTGATTAATAGTTGTGGTTTGCTGATGTGGTTCATAAGTATTTCTTGTCTTTTCATTTTTGATATAGATTAGACCATTGCTGATTGGGTTTCTGTTTGAATAGTTTTACACTAGTAATTTTTAGGGTTCTTTATAGCCTGTAGTTCAGTGAGCAAATGCTCTCTGTTGAAGACCCAGATTGACCTATAATGGTTTACTTTTACAAATTGTGACTTGGGTGGAGAGTTCTCTCATTGGCTATCAAACCCCTTCTTCTTATATCTATAAGACAAACAAAAAGTAAACAACAGAGAATTGTTTACAGTCATATGGAACTTGTGGCAAGTGACATATTTGATCGAAATTGGCCCTTTTTACAATTTTTTTTGTTTGAATAGTTTTACATTGTCATATCGGGGCCTATTATAGCTGACTATGCGGTATGGGCTTTGCTCATTGTTGAAGGCTGTATGGTAACCTATAGCTGTTAATGTCTATGTCATTTTTGGTCTCTTGTGAACAGTTGTCTCATTGTCAATCATACCACATCTTCTTTTTTATATTTACAGATCATTTCTAGTAAAATTTGATATGAACTGAGTCTTTAACCAAAAACATGTCTTTGAACATAAGTCATAAGATGATGTGTAGCAAAAAAAAACTTGTGTAAGGCCTTGGACAATATCTGGTCATCAATGACAAGATCGATCTTAAAATGAGAACATTTAGGCAATTTTTTGCTGTTTTGGATTATATGCAAGATGTTTGAAACCCTTACTGTATAAAATAAGTAAAATTGAAGCAAAATATTTTATGCAGCCTCAAACATTCTAGGAACATTTTTAGGAAATTATTTAATAAATTTATTAAATATTTGGTTTTGTCAAAATTAGGAGGGCGAAAAAGTATCCTTGACCTAATTATGATATTCTCCTTTAAAATCATAAGTACTTTTAAAACCTTTAACTTGTAGTACATTGCATGCCAAACATGTTTAACAATTTTATATGTAAGCTGTCTTAAATAAACAAAATATACCAGTAAATTGGCCTCAAATTGGAATTTTAACTGATCATTTAATGTAAAAGTTTTAAACCAAACACTGAATTAAAAGTTCATTTGTTGGTTAATATATAACATTTATAATATGGCATTTAAATATTTTTTTATTGAACAAGATATTAAATTTTCCAAGCCTATATAGTTTATATCTGACATGTAATAAAATATCTCAACAGATGCACAGACAACAGTCAACAGATGGGTAAACATAATGCCCTTCCACTGGGTGCGTCTAAACACTGCTAAGGAGTCCTTAGTGCACTAAGGACTGATAACATGCCACTAAGGACTAGATGGAGAGCTGTTAGATGTAATTTCTTTTCATATTACGGTAGAAATTGATATCTAATGCATAAATTTCAAATTTTATAGAAAAATAATAATAAATAAAGGAGATATTCAACATTATTTAGACACGTGCCTGTTTTTCTTTGATAAGCCGGAAATCAATGAACCGTTTGACACGTGTCAAATTACATAACCGATTACACGGGAATCCTTTTGGTAAAGTTGGATACTAATAAATGAATTATTGTTGAAATTTTATTAACAAAAAATTCAGAATGAAGAAGTATTTTCTCAAGTGTATATTTCTTGTAAATAATAAATTTGTCACTAGAGAGATATATATAATGTCGGATTTGTATTTGATGTTCATATTGATAAGTGACTGAAATACATCTTTTTATAGATATTTAATTCACATGTATATATAATTTTTTTTTAAAGTATGTGTTGAAGTTTGGATAACCGGCAGATGCTTGTTGCTTTTTCATTAAACTCATCTTGTTATTTATAATTTGTTTTGTACCCGTATCTCTATACTGTTTATAATTTCTTGCAAGCGTGCTTTAATGTGGTGACAGGCGACGACGGACATGCGTTTGAACAATATACTTGTTTGGAGCTTGAACACTTTTAAATAGTTTGTTTCTTTTGGTGCACTGTTCAAAATTTATTTTCATATATGAATACATTAAGAAATGAATAACTGGACAAAACGAAACTAATAAGATAATGCATTTTTACTACATGTAACCACACTAAGTTCATATATGACCCGTTTGAGTAATATATTTCGGGCCTTCAACAGTGAGTAAAGCACATACCACATAAGTCATTATTTCATAAATTATTTCGTACGATATGTTAAGTAGACAATTTGTTAATCGGATTTCCTTCTGATATACCCATTTAGGAAATTTTTATCTGAGACAAGTGCCTGTGATACTTATTCTTCTTCAAGAAAAGTAGATTTAAAGAAATTATAGTTGAAAATATTTCTGTCGGCTTTTTCTTTTTCTCGCGCGATATATTTAGGTTTGAATATTCTAATCATATTGTATTACAAAAAAATATTTATTTACACATCATGTGGTAAAGGCATATTTTCAAGGCATTCATACGAAGCATTCTCTTTCTCTGTCAGAATTATATCTTTAGCTCTAAATTTACACAAACTGAAAAAAAATCGTGAATACTGTACTTAAAACTGTGGAACATTTTTAAAACATTTTTCTCTTTTATATATTTGAAAATGAAACTTAATCTGACTAAAAATCGGGAAATGATTTTTTCAACTTCTTTTACTTTTAGAAGAATAATAAAATGTCGAAATATACAAACAAATACCGTATGAAGCCTTTGTAAACAAATATCAAGCTGGTTAACAACTAGTGGTTTGGAAAAACCCAAAGAACGCCACATAATTTTCTCTCTCTCAATTCCATCGTATTTTTTAGTGAAACCATTTGTATATATACACGCATCTTTGTCGAAATTAAAATAAAAACAAAACACTTATCAATATATATATTTATTTTGTCTTCATATCTCTCACATAACAAGCTGACCACACTCTTACTTATAAGTCATTTAGTTGGCGCACATCGAAGTTGTGTACCTGTGGCAAATAACTTTGTCGGAAAAGAAGTAAAACAAAAACAAAATTATTTGTTCTTTTAATCATTTTTCATAAGAACAACACATTTAATTATAAATATTAAGCATAAATATTTTAGATACAATTGTTTATTACCTAAAATAAAAAGATTATGATTGTTAATCAATGGTTATGTCAATTGGCACGTGTCAAACGGTTCATTGATTTTCGGCATATCAAAGAAAAACGGGCACGTGCCTAAATAATGTTGAATATCTTGTTTATTTATGATTATTTTTCTATAAAATTTGAAATTTATGCATTAAATATCAATCTCTAACATAATATGTAAAAATAATTCACACAACAGCACTCTTCCTAGTCCTTAGTGGCATTGTATAGTCCTTAGTGCACTAAGGAGTCCTTAGCAGTGTTTAGACGTACCGCCTTCCACTAGCTATCATAGTTAGAGCATAGAAGAATTATACATTTCTTTTTCCATGAAGCAAGTCCCCTGTTCAGAAACTAATTCAACAATTCTTGAGATTTTAAAAGGCTGACTATTTCAAATTAATATATTAAGGTTTGTTCAAGTTAAATATGATATTTAATTTTGGATTACCAGTAAGTAAATACTGATATAAAAATATAAGGCTAAGAAGTGGGCACAACCACTTGAATACAGAAAATATAGAATCTGTTCAAATATTTTTCTATACTGTTCATAGAATCTAATAACATGAGTGCACAGGCTGGAATGTCTCGCCTAGTAACTTATCATGATGGGCTACAAATATCACATAAACTTAACCTGATTAAGATCATTATAAATAAGGCCATGGAAATGCATTTTTAAACTCATCCAATACACCAAATAAGTTGACCTGTAGACTTCCCATAGCATCTAAGGATCAGGCATAATCACAAATCTAAACACTGACCAATGAAGCATGAAAATGAGGTTAAGGTTAGATCCCTGAAAGTTGACCTTCTTAGTATGGTATAAGGAAAACAGGCTTAATCATGTTAATGAAGAATCTTATTTAAAGTAAATCAGTAGGTCATGGTCACGTTTAATGTATGTTTGCTAAACATCCAGCGGCAAATATTTCACGTAAGGTATTTGTATAGGTGTAACCTCAGGTATCACCACAGGCTATTTAGAGGCAGGACTCTTTCGTCCTTGAATTTCCAATATTACTCTTGATATTCTTTCTTAAAATAAACCTGTAGTTTTTTTTTATTATAAGAGACAAGTTCTGAAAATAATGCTTTGTCAGTATAATTTTGAAAGACTATAATCCAAATTCCATTGTTTTGGTCATAAAATTACAACACATACATTTTTTCACATTTATATATATTTATGCATTCACACTCCTGATGTGCCTGTCCTGATTAGGAGCCTGCTATTTAGTGGTTGTGGTTTGTTTATGTATTTCATTTTTGTGTTTTGTTTGTTGTTTTGCATACATAAGTCAGGCTGTTGGTTCTCTCTTTTAGATTGTTTTACATTTGTCATGCTAAGGTCATTTATATAGATTGCTATTCAGTATGGACTTTGTACAGTGACAAATAGTAGCAAACATTTATGTCATTTGGTCTCTGGTGGACAGTTATCTCATTGGGTGTTCATACAACATATTACAAATATAGCAAAAGATATAAATTGATAAAAACTTTTCATCATTTGCAATAATTGTTCTATAATCTCCAACTTTGAAAATTTGTCTGTGTTGATATTGTACCTTTAATTTGGAAAGGCTTCTCTTTGGTTGTTTTGAGAGTCTCTTTGACACATTCCCAATTTCCATTCTCTATTTCATTTCATTTATTTCATTACAATGTTTGAAATTTAAATTTACAAACTTCTCTACTTACTTTTTCCATGCTTTCTGTATTCTAAATGCAGCTTTCTGTTTGAGACGGAAGTTCTTCTGTCGTTGTCTTTCTATAGATTTGGCATTTTTGACTCCTTCGTGAGACCGTAACAATTTTTCTTGCTCAGACACCTCCTTCTCTCTTTTCCTGTAAGTAATACGAGCTTGTTTAGAGGATTGTAATAAACCATGGATTGATGTTGACAAAGTTTGGAAAAAGTGAGGCATTTCTAATGAATTGTCTATAAATATACTCCAAAGTGTAACCGACTGAATGCAGTATGAAATCACAGCTTCATGTGAAATGTTTAACTTTGTTCACTTGTGTTTTTATGTCTTCACATTTCTCATAAAATCTGACAATAATCTTCAATTTGTTGCATGCGAATCAACACTATTTTTTCCAAATAACTACACTTATATGAACAATTTTTTTTTCACAATTTCTGTCAGCTGAACTAGTAAAATCTGTCTATCACTTTTGAGTTTGAAATATGTCCAAAAAGTAATGCAAAGTATAGTTTTCTTCCCAAAATATTAATATGTCTGCTAATTAATTTACATACTTTGTAAGTATTCCTTAGGAGATCAACAGATCAAGAGTTTAATAGATATTTGAAAACAAATCCATAGTTTAAATATAATGTAAATCCAATTAAAATTTCCTTAAATATTTTTAAAATCCACAATCAACATATAAACTTGAAATATAGATGAATTTGATCAGGCTAAGTCCACTTCTAACTATTGAAATGGCTAAATTTTAGTTTGTTGTCAGGTAAAAGAAAGACGTAACAACGTACTAAAACACTGAATATATGATTAGAAAAAAACAATCGCAACTTTGTTGAAAAATCTGATAAATCATGCAAACTATCCTGCGTATAAAACTAATAAAATTAAAATTGCATGAATCAGGCTACAAATTTAAACAAAAAACTCTCTGTTGACAAAATTTACTTATTGGTCCCCAAGCGTGAAATTTGAACATAATATATATTTATTTCCATTTAAAATTACACCCTCAATTTGTTAGCCTAGGCATCTGAATTCTATGTTCCTAACAAAGTGTTATATTGTCCCCGTTTGTTTGTGAACCATCAAACTTCTTATATCGAACCAGAAAAGCAGAAAATTAAATATAACACATAACAAATAAGAAATAAAAAGACTACATCCAATTTGTTCATATTAAGTGCTAGTTCTATTATCTGTTTTTCAATAGATTTTTAAAGTTCTCCATAAAACCCTGTTGGTATAATTAAACACTGATTAAAAACACGTACTCATGAGAAGTTTACATATATATGACTAAATTGTCTTCATAGAAAAATTCAATTGAGAAAGTTTCATTTTTCGGTTAATTACACAGGTTACGAGCTCTCACATTAATTTGTCGTAAACTGAGATTTTTGTATTAATTGACAATTTCTTATTCCATTCTATCCATTACAATATGTACTTGTTGAAACTGACACTTGAGTATGAAGTACAAGTATCTACTGATAGGTACGGTACAATCGAACTCAATATTACATACCTCCAAAGAACTTTTGTATTCTTAAGGCCAAAAAAAAATACCTATGTTTTCTATCTAATATTTTATCTACCTACACACTGTAACTTTCCAGTAGCCTGAATAGGTTAGCAGAAACACAGGTATTTGCTTATTTTCTCAAATTGCAATACATTAAAATACTTATTATACACTGATGATGCGTTTGTGTATAGGTCATGTCCAGTAGCAAATATTACATGTATGTCAGGACAAGAACATAGTTAATGTTAAATAGATTAATTTAAAACAATGTTTTATTCTTATTTGCAGGTTGTTAATTAGCCACAATCTTTTATACTGTAAATTCAGAAATTATTGCGTGCATTTATTATTGCGATTTTGTCATTTTACACTTGAATGCGATTTTAATTTTTACGATTTTGAGAAAAGCCATCCTCTAGTTAAAATATTACAAAATGCGAGTTTTAATTATTGCGTTTAAAACTTAGTCGCATTATTCGCAATAATAAAAACCTCGCAATAATTTCTGAATTTACAGTATAATACTGAGATATGTCAAAATAACCCCTGTGTAAATGGAAAAACAGTCTGCACTTTCAAAAGTCTTGAGTTTGGAAAACTTATTTGATAAGATTCCTAATAGTAACTTGATCAGATAAAACCTAATAGGTATATACACACTTCAGTCCCAAATAGATTATGATAAGGCAGATTTCACTACTAGTAAGTTGTTCACTGTATAAGAACTGCAAACCTTTACTTAAACTAATTTCTACCCATAGGGCAATGTTTTTTCCAGATATGCTCTGGATATATTTAACACAAGGTGCGTTGTTTGACTAAATTAAGTTTTCAATGATGAAAATTAAAATAAGAAATAGTGCCCATTGTTTTCAAAGAGTTGGTCTTATCTATTCACAGCATAGTTTTAAATGAGTATCTTGACCAATGGTCATTTACTATTACAATATGTTATGAAAAACCCAGGAAAATTTTAACCCCAATAATACACCAGATCAAGAAATAAAGCATTGTTGAAAAGAACAAAGTTTAAAACCTTTCGTCTTTAAAGTATAATCCTAATATAGAAATGTGATATAACTACAAGGGTATGATCACTAAGTTCATGCAAGTTTTGTAGATGAATTTGCTTGGAATATGCATGCCTAATTTCAAATTCATGCAAAATTTATAAATTATTAAAGATATTATTAGTAATAGTTTTAAAAACAAAACTGGTTTAATATCAAAGTTTTAATATAAAAAAAATTGTAGGTACAGGTAATTATGGATGCATGCCACTGAAATTCAAATATTTCATAAATTGTTTATAATTGCCATATCTCCAAACTGTGAACTCTAACTTTTGCCACAGCAATTTCAATATGAATTTATACTGGTATCTCTGAAAAACATATTTCTTAAGTGTCTCTGATCTTTTCTAACAAATGCTGAATTAATGTTAACTTCATAACATATTGCTTTTTTTATGCCAAATATGCTCTTTTCATAGATATAAGAAGATGTGGTATGTCAGTGACAACAAGACAACTCTCCATCCAAGTCACAAAATGTAAAAGAAAAACCATTATAGTCAAAGTACAGTCTTCAACGTGGAGCCTTGGCTCACACCAAACAGAAAGCTAAAAAGGACCTAAAAAATGACTAGTGTAAAACCATTCAAACAGGAAAAACAATTGTCTAATCTATATAAAAAAAACAAGAAATAAAAAACACTTAAGAACCATATCAACAAACGACAACCACTGAATCTTTTGAAGGTTATACAGCCATTAAAAGGAGATATGCAAGAGTTTATATATATTAGAGGTAATACATATCATATACCTGAGTGACTAATTCTAATCCTATGGATAGCAGAGAGTTCACATTCATGAAGAAGGATTATAATATATGTTTTCCTAAGGATAATGCCCGTCATAAAAGAGATAAATGAGATGAAAATCAATATAGAAATTTAGTAAAATCTTCAATTTATGATTATAAATAGACTTATGTGGTCGGTACCAATTTCTCCCACGTTATTCTTGATAAATAGGTGTGGGAAAAGAACAATAACAAAAACATGTATATATTTTATTTTGAAAACAAGGACAAATTGTAAAACATGACCCAGGATAAAAAGTTTGTTATAGTTAAAAGAACAAAAAATGGTTAGAATACCCTACAGCTGCAATAACTTATCAAATATTTATTCAATGCAGAAAATATGAGACAGGATATCTATTTATAAAAAAAAGTAAGCAAAACTAAGGAATGAATAAAGTAAGTTTTTTTCTTGGTAAAGGAATAAATCCAGAAGTTCAAACACTGGTTATAAAATGTGGTCAACGTTTCTCATACCAAGAAAACTTAGATGGGGGGAATCCTTTTTTTTTAAAAGAACAATATAACCATAACATTCCGCAAAAAATAAATCCAAAACTTATAAAACATTACGGAGCTTAGGTCAATAGATATAAACAATTTAAAAAAGTTTGATGAAAACAGCTTGAAGAATTTTTGAAACATTTCACCAAAGTTTCATTTAAATTGGTTAAAGCTTTAATGAGTTATTGTCCGCCATGTTGAAGTCAAGTGGACACCGATATACTATTTATATTATAAATACCCCAAATACCCATGAAAATGCAAGTTTTCCTCGATTCAATAAATCGACCAAAATTGTTACCCTTGAAAATAAATAAATAAATAGTAATGTCCCATAAGGCTTGTAGGCCTTAAGCAGAATTCAAATACCTGTATTCTTGTTTTTGAGAGAATTTCTCCACAGCATTAACTTTTGCCAAACTTTTTCTCCATTTCGCTGAAGTTGATGGATATTCAGGAGATGGCACTCCTTTGATTGATGGAAATGTAGTCTTTGATGGCATTGAAAGTGTATTAATTGTTTGTATTTTCCCTGTTGCAATCCTGAATCGATCACTCCCCCTTTTGAATAATTCTCCCATGATTCACTTTTAAAACAATCTAATGTGTTTCAGAAAAACTTGAAAACTTTATTTTAGCAGCATAACAATTCAAAATAAAAAGACGCTCATATCAATCATTTTATAAACTAGAGTCAGCCCTAGCAAAGTCAACGATAAGCAATACAAATTCTGCAATCTATTTTCCTCCTTTTTTCAAATAAAATGAAAATCTATGAATTTCCTTAAAGATGACTGCCACTGCACTGTAATTCCTAAAACCCTCTACAACACAAATTCTAATTAGCTGCTGACCGTAGAATTTAAAATTCTCAATTTTTCTAATCTCTAGTCATATAAAACTGTTTTCAGGACCTTTTTTTTTTTTAAACAAATCACTTCCTTTGCATCAGTATATAAGATGAATACAAATTTATACTAAGTTGGAAAAATAAACAGAAACCACAGTAGAAAGTATCCAATTTACACGAAAAATAAACCGCTTAAAAAAACGTAACACTAATATCTACGGAACATTCCTTCAAGGAAATTTAAAACTTATCATTCATAGAACATCCATTTCATTTAATCTCTAAAAAATTAATACACAATGGCTCCAAGATATTTTTCCATCAATGAAAATTTCAATCTATGTCCAAACAATGCATTATTCCCAATACTAACATACCACTATCACTTAATGAATTAGACGTTTTAAAGATTTTCAATATTAATTTCCCCTTACCAACGGATATGAACACAGGACTGGAGGGGTTTAAAGCGATTTTAAGTTTTAATTCTTCTATTGTTTGTATTAAGAAGAAAACTGTGAAAGATTGCGATTTAAAATCATTTTATATAACCCCGGATTAGTTTTTCGATTTTGTTGTTTCAAGTGGCACTTTACTTGAAAAAATAATTAAGTACACATACATATAAAAAATAAGGAGATGTGTCAATGAGACAACTACATCCGCCAAAGTTCAATTGAAGTGGATCTCATGAATATTTGTTCTGTTCCCATACATAAAAGGTGCATTCTGATTCAAGCAGACCCAAAGGAGACATAAATGTAGTTTAAAAGAGAACTGCTATACCATACATATGTCTTTTGCTCATTGTCAAAGGCCATACAATCACCCATTGTTACTAACCTTCAATTTGATTTGATCTCTGGTTGAAAGTTGTCTGGCAATCATACAACACTTTCTATATATATATAAAGTAGATGTGACATGATTCCCAATCAGACAAATCTCAACAAGAGACCAAAATGACACAGAATTTAACAACAATAGGTCCTTGTACAGCCTGAGCATATAGCTAACACTGCATAGTCGGCTATTAAAGGGCCTAAATGACAAATGTAAAACATTTCAAACCAGAAAACAAACAGCCTAATTAAGTACAAAACAGTGAATGAAAAACAAATATGTAACTCATGTACAGCAACAAACACAACCACTGAATTACAGTATCCTGACTTTAGACAGGCAAATACATAATGTCCCAGGGTTAAACTAGTTTAAAGATTTCAACCCTCACCCTATTTTTTGTTTTATTTTGATAATCAAAAAATCCTGTAGGTATAATTCTATTTCACAGGGTTCACAGAAGATATTTAATGAATGCTCATTTACATGATTCATTATGTTTTTTAAGTGTACATTAAAACTTGTCAGTCTTATTGCCTCATATGCTAACAAGAATGTGTCCAAAGTACACTGATGCCCCACTCACACTATCACTTTCCATGTTCAATGGACTGTGAAATTGGGTAAAAAATCCAATTTGGCATTAAAATTAGAAAGATCATACCATAGGGAACTTGTGTACTAAGTTTCAAGTTGATTGGACTTCATCAAAAACTTTCTTGACCAAAAACTTTAACCTGAAACTTCAACTTTCATTTTCTATGTTCATTGGGCCTTGAATTTGGGGTCAAATGTCTAATTTGGCTTAAAAAATAGAAGCTCAGATCATAAGCAACAAGTGTACTAAGTTTCAGACACATATTCCATATTATTAGTTTCATCAAAAACTACCTTGACCAAAAACTTTAACCTGAAGCGGGAGGGACGGACAAACAGACGGACAGACACACAGACCAGAAAACATAATGCCCCTCTACTATTGTAGATGAGGCTTAAAAATATTTAACCAGTCAAGTCACACTGCAAAGACTCTTAAAATTTTATCATTTACAACAAACACTAAAATTTCCCTAGAACACCCCTCCCCATATTAAAAAAAACCTTCATGCAAATCTTATCAGTATTTAAGGTCAACAAGGGTCAGCCAAAAATCAGATTTGATCATGTAGTACTTTGATTAATATTGTTTGGAACTTAATCAAAGTCTGTCATGTACAAGGACGGCATTAAGATTAAAAGCTTTTAAACAACACTTTGAAGATCTCAGTAAATTTAATGCCTCATTATCAACACTTCAACAACTGCACAAGCCAAACAAAAGTTTTAAACATCCAAGACCCAGGAATCTAAAAAGTGTATGGACAGATATAAGAATAATCACAGAAATAACCAGAATGTGCCCAAAGTACATGGATGCCCCACTCGCACTATCATTTTCCATGTTTAATGGAACGTGAAATTGGGTAAAAAATATAATTTGGCATTAAAATTAGAAAGATTATACCTTTATACTTTATACGTGTGTACTAAGTTTCAAATTGATTGGACTTTTAACTTCATCAAAAACTACCTTGACCATTTTCTATGTTCAGTGGACCGTAAAATTTGGGTTCAAAGTCTAATTTAGCTTAAAAATTAGAAAGATCATATCATAAGCAACATGTGTACTAAGTTTCAAATTGATTGGACTTCAGCTTCATCAACAAGAGTGCACACGCTGAAATGTCTCGCCTTCTTTACAATAATCATTGATATCACGTTGATAGTCCTAAATATAAAGCTTTATTACAACTGTCACATAAACTTAACATTAAGTAAGAAAACTAAACATTAACCAATGAACCATGAAAATGAGGTCAAGGTCAGATGAACCATGCCAGGCAGGCATGTACAGCTAAAAATTCTTCCACACAACAAATAAAGTTGACCTATTACTTATAGTTTAAGAAAAACAGACCAAAAAACAAAACTTAACACTGAGAAATGAACCATGAAAATGAGGTCAAGGTCAAATAAAACCGGTGCGA
Source organism: Mytilus trossulus (assembly GCF_036588685.1). Classification (NCBI taxonomy): domain Eukaryota; kingdom Metazoa; phylum Mollusca; class Bivalvia; order Mytilida; family Mytilidae; genus Mytilus; species Mytilus trossulus. The sequence continues at coordinate 1,351,068 of NW_026963315.1, read as the reverse complement.
CTGACATATAGATCATAAAATATTTCCATACACCAAATATAGTTGACCAATGGCATATAGTATTAGATAAACAGACCAAAACTCAAAAACTTAACTTCGACCACTGAACCATGAAAATGAGGTCAAGGTCAGGTGACATTTGCCGGCTAGACATGTTCACCTTACAATCATTCCATACAACAAATATAGTAGATCTATTGCATAAAGTATGAGAAAAACAGACCAAAACATAAAAACTTAACTATAACCACTGAACCATGAAAATGAGGTCAAGGTCAGATGACACCTGCCAGTTGGACATGTACATCTTACAGTCCTTCCATACACCGAATATACTAGCCCTATTGCTTATAGAATCTGAGATATGGACTTGACCACCAAAACTTAACCTTGTTCACTGATCCATGAAATGAGGTGGAGGTCAAGTGAAAACTGTCTGACGGGCATGAGGACCTTGCAAGGTACGCACATACCAAATATAATTATCCTATTACTTATAATAAGAGAGAATTCAACATAACAAAAAATCTGAACTTTTTTTTCAAGTGGTCACTGAACCATGAAAATGAGGTCAAGGACATTGAACATGTGACTGACGGAAACTTCGTAACATAAAGCATCTATATACAAAGTATGAAGCATCCAGGTCTTCTACCTTCTTAAATATAAAGCTTTAAAGAAGTAAGCTAACGCCGCCGCGCCGGATCACTATCCCTATGTTGAGCTTTCTGCAACAAAAGTTGCAGGCTCGACAAAAACTACCTTGACCAAAAACTTTAACCTGAAACGGGACAGACAGACGGACGGACGCACAGACCAGATAACATAATGCCCCTCTACTATGTAGGTGGGACATAAAAAATTTATGGACAGATATGAGAATAATCAAAGAAATAAAAAGAAAGGGACCTATTATATAAATTTTTGGAATTTTCTACTTCATAAGAATTAAACTTTTTATTTACATAAATAAACATATCCATATAATACAATATGGAACCATTTGTATATTTATTCAGTACAAATTGATTTGATGTAATTGTTTTTGTAAAATTCAAAACCAATTAAAGTGAATTAAATTGTAATAAAATTCTAACAATTGAAAATTTAGTATTGACAAATGGCATTTAAATGTATAGATAGATCTGTTAAGTGTAAAGTATAATATATTACTCACACCTTAGTGAAGATCTCATATCTGGTACTTATTTATTGTCATAATCGCTTTCTTATTCATGTTACTGGCAAAATAATAAAATTTCTTTCACTGTGAACCTAATTAGAATACAGTTCCAAAAAGAAAATATATTGTACTTTTATTTATATTGGACTTATGTTTCTCTGTAAACCTGTATCTAGTTTTTAGTGAATAAAGTATCTATCTATCCATCTATTAACTAAGTTGGAAATAAATATTCTTAAAAATGGTTTTATGTGGTAGTGATTAGATCTCTGTACATTTTAGTCAGCATAAATAATCATATAAAATATTGCATGATAATATGAAAACAAATATAAGCATGATAAGGAAGAGCATCTAATATTTCCCATTACCATTTAAGGCCACACTAAAAAGTATCTTGGTTTGCCCAAACCGTACCAAAAGAAAGAGACAGTGGGTAGGTAGGCAAGTATTTCCTTTTTTTCTTTTCCAGCAAAGAAAAATTAAAATGTTAGATGTGTTTCAATCTTCCTGTCTATCTGATTAATAAAAAAACTTTTTCACATCAGGACAAGAAAATCTGAGCGGAAAACAAACATTTCTAATTTTCATTTTTACATGTCCTGTACCATTCAATTTGTCTTTAATGGATACTTAACTCCCTTAGGTGTTTCGTACCCCCTTAAACCCAATGATCATGTTGATGGTTGCATTTTCATTTCGAAAAGTAATGCTGTAAATTTTCAAATGTTTGCATGCATTTATTATTGCAGTTGTTGAACAATGGAAAGAACACCAGCTATGTTATTGTGATTTCAAGAACTTAGCATACAAATGATGCTCTATATATTAAAACTAGAGGATCTAAAGAGCCTGTGTCGCTCACCTTGGTCTATGTGAATATTAAACAAAGGACGCAGATGGATTCATGACAAAATTGTGTTTTGATGATGGTGATATGTTTGTACATCTTACTTTACTGAACATTCTTGCTGCTTACAACTATCACTATCTATAATGAACTTGGCCCAGTAGTTTCTGTGGAAAATGTTACCGGTAGTAAATATTAACAAATTTTATGAAAATTGTTTAAAATTGACTATAATGAACAATAACTCCTTAGGGGGTCAATTGACAATTTTGGTCATGTTGACTTATTTGTAAATCTTACTTTGCTGAACATTATTGCTGTTTACAGTTTATCTCTATCTATAATAATATTCAGGATAATAACCAAAAACAGCAAAATTTCCTTAAAATTACCAATTCAGGGACAGCAACCAAACAATGGGTTCTCTGATTCATCTGAAAATTTCAGGGCAGATAGATCTTGACCTTATAAACAATTTTACCCCCATGTCAGATTTGCTATAAATGCTTTGGTTTTTGAGTTATAAGCCAAAAGCTGCATTTCACCCCTATGTTCTATTTTTAGCCATGGCGGCCATCTTGGTTGGTTTGGTGGGTCACACCACACAATTTTTAAACTAGATACCCCAGAGGTGATTGTGGCCAAGTTTGGATTAATTTGGCCCAGCAGTTTCAGAGGAGAAGATTTTTGTAAAAGATATATAAAATTTATGAAAAATGGTTAAAAATTGACTTAAAGGGCAATAACTCCTAAAGGGATCAACTGACCATTTTGGTCATGTTGACTTATTTGTAAATCTTACTTTGCTGAACATTATTGCTGTATACAGTTTATCTCTATCTATTATTATATTCAAGATAACCAAAAACAGCAAAATTTCCCTAAAATTACCAATTCAGGGGCAGCAACCCAGCAGCGGGTTCTCTGATTCATCTGAAAATTACAGGGCAGATAGATCTTGACCTGATAAACAATTTACCACGGGTCAGATTTGCTCTAAATGCTTTGGTTTCTGAGTTATAAGCCAAAAACTGCGTTTTACCCTATGTTCTATTTTTAGCCATGGCGGCCATCTTGGTTGGTTAAGAGGGTCATGCCACACATTTTTTTAAACTAAATACCCCAAAGATGATTGTGGCCAAGTTTGGATTAATTTGGCCCAGTAGTTTCAGAGGAAAAGATTTTTATCTTTGCAACCTATTTTCCAAGCAATTTCCCAATACTATAAAATCTTAACAATAATTTCTGCAACTCAAAACAGCAAGTTGCATTGGAAATACATACAATTAAGACAAGATGTTGGAAATATGAGTTTTAAAAGACTACTTTGTATTAATCAGGAAACATGGAACATTGCATTTATCCCTGTTACTGTGTCCTACACAAATTCCATACTTTTGTAAATAGATTCTACAACAATAAATGCTTATGATGAATTGCCTCCATTCAAAAAAGTTAAATTCTCAAATTAAAAATATTGATTGTGGATAAATAGGATAAATAGCATAATTAATGACAGCGGTAAAGAAATACAATCAATTTCTAAAATACAATGTAATTAACTTGAAAACATATAATTGAAAAAAGTCAGAGGATACTCTATGAAGATATTTGACATGAAAGCTTAAGCTAACACCACAATTTCATCAATATCTGGTTCATCAAATATCTATCAAGCTCATCAAAACATGTGTATATGCTTGAAGGATTAGAGAAGGTTCTCTTATGCCATGCTCCTCTATGCTTATTATACATGGATATCATTATGCATTATATTTGTCAATATCTTTCTACCAAGTGTTAGTGCTTGATATCTACTGTGGTTTCATTATTATTCTTTGGATACCATTTTTAGTTGGTTTCATGGGTAGAGGTGAACCAGGAATTTAAATGTTTAACGAATAACATATTTTCAATAGGCTTTGTATACAGAGAGATTAGCAAAACCATGAAATCAAATTAATCAAAACCAGTTTGTATCATTTGTATGCTTCAGAGAAATTTAGGTAACAAACACTTGGTGGGGGGAATCCATGCAAAAGGAAGTCCAAATCTAACCAAACTAACTGACATGCGGCTTTTCATGCACAATTTTTAACAATCCTTACCATCATACAGACTGTCATTAATTTTCATACCTTCAAGAAAATCAAATAAGTCGTGAGGACTACATATCATAGTCAAATTAAAACTTAACCAAGAAAATGGAATAAAATACAAAGTTTCAATTTAAAACTGTAAACTAGTGTGAAGTATACTAGTAGTACATTCCAGGATAAATCATATGTCTGCTAAATCTAGGAAAGGCTTGTTTATGGTAGGATTCAGATATTTAAATAATTTGACAAAACAAACTGTTCCGAACTACACAATCTCAAAATTTGTATATTGTCTAGATTTTTTTTTTCTTACTTCCTTATAATAAGGTAAAGTATTTAACAAAAGTAGCCATGATTCAACAAGAGACTTTGTCTTTAATCATATGAGTTGTCAGCTCTATTTCTGTAACTTATGACTGAGAGTAAAAAGTTGTGACTATTTCTAATCAACAAAATTTCTTTTTGGCAGATGTGTAACTCATGACAATGACTATGAGAAACTTACCAGTTTTAATAAATAAATTTAATGTTTGGCAGATATATGTTTAAGTCATGGCTAAGACTTGCTCAGACTTTAGCTCATGAGTAACAGTGACTAGTTCTAATAATCAAACTTACTTTTTGGCAGAAATGTAACTCATGGCTAATGAGTAACAGTGAGATGTTTTTAACACGTTTAATAAACAAACTAATTTTTATGACAGATATATCACTCATGTTTAACACTTGTCCAGCACCCTATGCAACACAAGGTGCTAACAGAAATTGTAAGAATTGTTCCAACACTGGCTCATGTTTAGTTCTAACAAACAAACCTACTTTTTGGCGGATATGTAACTCATGGCGAAGACTTGCTCAGTCTTTGGCTCATGAGTAACAGTGACTAGAGTTTTATCAACATAGGCTGGCCTTTGCCTTTCTTCTACTTCTTCTTTATGTTTTGTATCTTCTTTCTTTCTCGTTTCTTCGACAGCTCTTTTTCTGCAAATAAATAAATGAATTAAAGCAATAAAACACCACTTTCAGAACAAAAATTACTTCTCACAGGTTTATTTTTCTGGATGTCAAGATTTAATTCAGCTTTTAAGAATCTAAAGGACTATGGGTAATCTCATTGTTCATACACCAAAATGAACATAACATTACGTCATTGGTTGAATTTTCATTGTTTAGGACATTTTAAACCAATCACAATATTTTGGTTTACGCTTTTGAGAATTTTACCCAGAATGCATTAGATTCTGAAATGGCCAATTCATCATTTGAAACTGAAAATGTGGCATAATTATATAAAGAACTGCCATGAACACATGATACACCCATTGTTTTTTTAAAGGAATTAAGTTCCTAAACTATTCAATGTCATATAAGAAACTTATTCAAAACTAAAGGGAGGTTATATTTAGATAGATATAAATCAGTCACCAAAGTTTCACATTTGTCCAAAAACTGGAAAAACACCCTCTTTTGATGAAAAAAAAAACTAATTGGAAAAACCAAATTCTTAAATTAATGATAACTCAACATTCTCAAAGGGAGCTCATGTGATAGATATAAAGATTCACTTGTCCAGAAATGTTAATACCTGCTGTCTGTGAATCTTTGTGATTTTTTTTCATAATCATTTATTAGGCCACACCAATTTAATTTCTTGTTCTACAGATTTTTGGAATCCAAAATTTGGGGCGAGCGAGTGATTTGAAAATTTTAATAAAAAAACATTTAATTTGCAAATTTTTGAGGCGAAGCTTAAAAAGTAAAGGAGAGCGATGATATTTTTGTTTTGTAAACATAAAATAGCAGGTTTTGACTATATTAAAACTTGATTTATCACTTGTACCTTGACATTTCTTTAATTTATGAAGTATTTTTTCCCTGTTCAACAAGAAATAATTGAATAATTAAATCTTGTCTATGTATGTGTGACTGACAATGAGACAATTCTCCATCCAAGTCATAATCAGGTTCAGAACAACCCCTTAATGTTATGAATATCCCTTTTATGAGGGGTCAAAATAAGTTATAATATATTTTTTTTGTAAAAACACTTTAAGTACAAAAGGGCTTATATTTTCCCAAAGAACTATAATATTTGGTACTAAATGGTCAAAACATGTCCAAGAATTTTGTAATATTCCTGGACTTTAACCATGTTAACACATTTACTTTAACAGTTTAATATTATTCAAAATAAGTGGACCCATCCCTCTTTTAGAAAAGTTGTTTAAAATATAATGTATTTCTCCTCTTTTTGAGTCAAAAATTCTAAGTTGTCAAAGGTTTTGTATAGTAGCACTGTACAAATCCTTAGTATTTCTATTTTCTTTTCTACAACAGTAAACATGGTAAAATGACCCCTTCAAGGCCCTTGTCTGAGGGAGGGTTGGTCCCAACCTGATAATAACAAACATAGGTCAAAGTACGGCCTTTTACACAGAGTTTTGATCAAGACCAACCAGCAAGCTATAAGGGACCACAACTTAGTATTGACACAATTCGAACAGGAAAACCAACGATCTAAAATATATTTCCAAACGGGAAAATACCAATGAACCCGTAAATAAACCACATCAACAAACAATATAAACTGCTGAACAACAGGTCCCTGAATCAACCAGGGCAGGTGCACAAACCTGCAGCGGGTATGACCGTCACCATACATTATAATTGTAGTTGAAGGCAAATCCTTCAGAAGTTCTTTGTACTTTATTTTAACAACGAACATTTTTTTATAGGGAATATAAGTTAGGGGGAAAGAAAACAACGTTTTGTTTTGTACTGGTATTTCTATTTATATCAGAGCACTCCCGCTTTGCTGAAACAAATATTCTCGCAGATATTTACAGTGTTGTGGGGTGCTGGTAAGTTTAAAATCGTTATATAAAGGCCAGACTGTGATTTAAAAAAAACAAATGTTGAGATCTTTATATAATATTTACAAAAAAACAGTGTGGGAAATGGACATGATTTCATTTCCGGTTGCGGGAAGCGGGAATATAATAAAAATAAAAAAAATCTGTTTTGATAAAAATAGGTGCAGGCGGGTACGTCGAACAAGGAATCAAATTGGTGTGGCCTTATAGACCAATTTTAAATTCCTTAATATGAATATGTTATGTTGTTTGACCTGTCAGAGGTCAATCCGTGTAAAAAACTTCATTAACTGATTCACTCTCTCTGTGATGTGATAACATTTAGCATTCTGACATTGGAAATGTAAGGGAAAATGTATGAATGTGAAGGTCATCTTTTATTATCAAAATAAACTTGAGAATGGAAATGGGGAATGTGTCAAAGTGACAATAATAAGACCAAAGAGCAGAAAACAGCTGAAGGCCAAAGAAGGGTCTTCAATACAGAGAAAATCCGGCACATAGAGGCGTGCTTCAGCTGGCCCCTAAAAAAAAATGTGTACTAGTTCAGTGATAATGGGCATCATACTAAACTCCGAAATATATAAATAAACAAAATTAAAAATTATAACAAAGGCCAGAGGATACTGACTTGGGACAGACGTAAAAATGCAAAAAAAAAGAAGAAAATAATCACCTTGCAGCTTCTTTCTTCAGTTGTTCATGCTTCATCAGCAATCGTTTTCTTTCTGTGAAAGTTTTCCTGACTCGGAATCCTCGGAATGCAGACTAGAAAAAGACAGTTTATAAACAATTATTTATGACATTTATTCCAAGTTCAATTAAGAATATTACCGTCAAAGACACACAAATAAATAGCAACCAGAGAATATAAAACCGTCTTAAGTTATATAATCCTACAACGATTAGGATAAATCAAAGTTCACATTTTAATTCCAATATCAATATTTTAAAGGTTAATTTTTCAATTTCCTATAGAACTTCCTAGATGAAAGCATAATATTAATCAAACACTATTTTTTAGTCACTGAAACTTCAAAAGAAAATTAAAAAACAAAAAATAAAAAAACCAATATCCAAGTTTGAAATAATTGCTGTAAAAAACTTAATTATCATTAGTTGCTTTTCTACAACTTTCATTGACTTTTGTAAAACTGATCAACAAATCTTTAATTTTTTCCCTTTTTTATTGGTACTTGAGTTTACAACAGATCAAGGTCCAGACTATATAAAAAGATTGATTCACTATTTGGCAGTAATCCCCAAAGAATCACAATCAAAATATAGAGATAAAATCAGGTTTAACTGTACTATAAAAACAAAATTAGCCATTAAATACACCTCATCACTATAAATAAAGTCATGTCCCCTTTATCATAAGCACATTTTCTTTTTGCAGAATGAAAATCTCCGGATTGTTTAAATACAAATACAAGGACACTTGAGATATTTATCACATGCTACCTCAGAGATTTTTTTATTGCATCAATAGTTCAATATTTCGACAATAAAATCATCATAAGGGACCAATTGACAAAAAAATCACAAATCATTGCCTTTTCAATATTGTAATTGTCTACTAAATTTGTTTTTCCCCCTTTTTATCACAAACCTAGTGTATTTCATAGTAGATAAGGTTATATCAGTGTTATCATTATAATAGAAGATTTAAGAGCATTCTCAAAGCTGCTTTCTTTTATAGAAGACAGATTTTCTAAGTTTAAAAAAAACATGACAAAAGGAGATAAAAGAAAAGCTTTGACTTTTAAGAACACTTAAGTTCAACATTGATTCTGGAATATTGACTTTATCTAATTTCAATAGAAGACAAAAAACGTAAATAGATTTTTATTTTACTTTCCATCAATATCATCAGAATCCATATACTTTTCAAAGTAATTACATCTACAACTCCTGATTATACTTAAAACATCAAACATTAATTTTCAATGGTTCTGCAAACAAGGGCAGATGATTCTAATTTATCAAGTTTCAATGGGAGACAAAAAAGACATCAATATTTTTAAAATACTTTTTAACAATATAATCTGAACAACTTACATGTAAAGTAATAAAAGGACTTAAAATCAAAAGCTCTTAACAGATTAAAATTTATTAAACTTTACTCTTCAAATTTGTGTTTAATGGTTCTGCAAACAAGGAGAGATGACTCTTGATTTATTTAGTTTAATGGAAGACTAAACACATCAATATTTTTATTTTACTTGTTTACAATATAATTAGAACACCTGCAAGTTATCTGAGGAGAACTTTAATTCAACAGCTCTTAACAGATTATAATTAATTAAACTTTACACTTCAAATTTGTGTTTAATGGTTCTGCAAACAAGGAGAGATAACTCTTGATTTATCTAGTTTTAAATTAACACAAAAAAAAACCATCAATATTTTTATTTTACTTTTTAATTATATAACTGGAACACCTACAAGTGATCTATGGAAAACTTTAATTCAACAGCTCTTAACTGTTACCAGATTATAATTTATTATTCAGTATAATACTTCACACATCAAATTTTTGTTTAATGGTTCTGCAAACAAGGGAAGATGACTCAAATTTATCTAGTTTCAATAGAAGACAATAACATCAATATTTTTACAGAACTTTTAACAATGTAATCTGAGCACCTTTTAGTTGGTACCTAACACCTGGACTAAAATTTATTTGGCTCGTTTAATTTTCATAAAAATTTTTGACAAAATATTTACTTTGACCCTTTGACAAAAATATAAAAATTTTAAAACATTTGAAAACCAATTTATCAGAAAATTTACACTGGTTATAGAGCAGTTTTACAAACACTAATTTTGATCAATGAGAAGCTTAATACTCCCTTAAACAACACAACATTATTAGAACGTTTAGCTGATTTTACAGAGTTATCTCCCTGTAGTGTTAGGTACCACCTTAAGTGATCAAAGAACTTAAATTCAGCAGATCTTAACAGATTATAATTTATTATTCAGTATAATACTTCACACATCAAAATTTGTTTAATTGTTCTGCAAACAAGGGGAGATGATTCCAACTTAAATAGTCTCAATGGAATACACAAGATGTCAATATCTTGAATTTACTTCCTATATATTTATTTAAAGAAATACAATCAGCAGATTCTGATAGATTATAATTAATTATAGCTATCATTTTTTTTTAAATAGTTCTGCAAACAAGGGGAGGTAATTCTATCTTATCCATTTTTTTTTTATTATACTTTCTATCATTATTATCTGAATCATTTACTATTTATAGAAATCAAATCAAAAGCTCCTCATAGATTTTTTTTAATTCAAGTTCATACTTCAAAATACTTTTAATGGTTCTGCAAACAAGGGGAGTTGTCTCTAACTTGTCTATTTTCAATGAAAGACAAACAAAAGTTCATACTTTAGATTTCATTTCTTATCAATATCATGTGAATCTATTTCATGATTTACTGTTCAAAGAATTAAATAAAGGCAACAGTAGTATACCGCTATTTATCAATGGACAAAAAACAAAATCGGGGTAACAAACTTAAACCGAGGGAAACGCATTAAATATAAGAGGAGAACAATGACACAACACCGAAACGCAACACACACAGAAATGGACCAAGCATCAGACAAAACACCACGAGAATAACAAATATAACATTAAAATCAGCTCCTTACAATTCATAACAATTACATTAGATGTATGTTTAATTATGATACTTTATTTGATTGGGTAACGGCAATCTTCCATCCTCTTGAAGTTAACATTCATTACACAATGAAACATTCATTATGACACCAGGTCCCACAATAAAGTGCACAGGTAAATTAACAAAACACTTGATAGAAATTGTGTTTTTATGATCGACTCTAAAAATGTAATTGTAAGTATTGAATGCCTCTTTTTGTAATTGCATAGGGTTATAAAAGCTTTGACCCTGTGCAAATTTTTAGAATGAAGCACTTCCCCGCTTCATACAAAATGTACTTCCCAATGAATTTACAAAAAGCATTTAATTCTAAAATGAATTATACTTTAACACTTCATATATGTGTGTACATGGTTCTGCAAACAAGGGAAGATGGCTCTAACTTAATAAGTAATGAATAATACCTCTGAAACAATTTTTTTATATTGTAAATATATCACTATTTTATGGCCACCTTTTTTTCCGATCGCATAATCAATGAAAATGACAAAGTAATACCTGAATTTTGAGAGCTGCAATATCTTGAATACCCGTAATCGACAGTGCCCCCTGTTCTATCATATACTGAGCTACATCATGGTGCTCCCCCATCAAAGCATAATCCAATGGAGTGTACCTGTAAGGAGGAAACATAAATTCATTAAAAATATAAACAAGAGAGTTTCCTCAGAACACAAATGCCCCACTTGCACTATCATTTTCTATGTTCATTGGACCCTGAAATTGGAGTGAAATCTTTAATTTGGCATCATAATTAGAAAGATCATATCATAGGGAACATGTGTACCAAGTTTGAAGTCGATTGGACTTCAACTTCATCAAAAACTACCTTGACCAAAAACTTTAGCCTGAAGCGGGACGAACGGACGGACGAACGGACGCACAGACCAGAAAACATAATGCCCCTCTACTATCGTAGGTGTGGCATAAAAATTGTAATTTTGAAAAAGTTTTTTTATTACAATGGAGTAGATTTTCTAACAATTGTACAATTTTCATAAAGGGTAGAAAATATAAATTTTATTTGACTAGATATAGAAAGATTGAGAAGCAAGATTCTACAAGGTTTTCTCTTGTATCAATGCAAGTACAAAGAGTTTTATATTTTCGTACACTGTATGAATGATGTGTTTGTCCTACAATTTAACATAAAACTAAAACGTATAGATTTTCATCATCCAAATCATTGTGTTTTGATGAAATCAATATGACTAAACATAGTCTGTAAAGGGTATCAAAAATTGAACTGTTTTGTCGACAGCAATTTGAAGATAATACTTCCCTCCCAACATGAGTAAGATACCTACTAAACTTTTATTTTTTCATGTTATCTGTCAACCTGTATTTGAAAAGTAAACAAGTGAAGCTGTGAGCTACTCCTCACTGATACCCTGCCCAAATATTTAGGGAAACAGGAAGTAGTTGAGAGATGAATCTGAAATTGCATCACACAGAATCCTAACCATACAGAAAAAAACATAATATTAACTAGAATGGTGGTTAATTTCATCTATTTTATTCAACCAAGATGTGATACTTACAGATTAATTAACTTTGTTGCTTTTGGTTTTATTTTTATAAGTTTTATAAAAGATATTATTTCATAGCAATATAATCATGATAATATTTCCCACAGAAAGTAACCAAAAGTTAGCGTGCAATAAATTCCAATATTGCACTAGTGCAATAAATCTTCAAAATTCATGATGTCATCAATAACAAAATTTTAGTTTGAACCAATTCTTACTTTCAAATATTATATTGCTATACAATAAAAGGGTTATTGCATGAATATTAGGGAATATTGTCCCTGGTTGAACATATATTGCATGTGCAAGCTCGTGCAATATAAAATTCTACTCGGGACAATATTCCCCAATATTAATGCAATAACCCTATATTATGACTTCTTTTATCTTGTTCTGTGTTATTTTTATTCTTTATCAGCAAGTTCTTGCATGATATGAAACAAACAATAATAAATAATTTCTGTTTACCTATCTTCAGTAAACTCCATGTGGTTAGGAAATGCTCTATACTCCATTAGAAGTTTAACAGCATCTAGATGACCTTTACTACAGGACCAGTGTAGAGCTGTCATTCCCTGAAACACACAAAACGATATGACTACTTGATTTTTATTAAATATGTTGTAAAACTAGCAGCACGTTTACAATTTCATACATAGAGTTTTCCCTCTTTGTATGCCTAAACACTGTCAAAAAAGCAGGAACAATATACTGTTTATTTTGTAATTTTGTACACTGAGGTGATAATAATTGATATTGAGCAGACTATACAAACTAAACATAAGTCATCATAATAAATTATTACAGGAAACATTCTAAGATGAATAAATATTATCAACTTGTAGTTTCACTATCGATATTCTGTTTTTATTTTACTGTAAGCCCAACAGGGTAAAAATCACTTGATGCAGAAATATATTATCTGGGAGTTGGGCTATTTATTTCTTTTCAGGTGGGGATCGAATCCAAGCAGACAGCATGCATGCATATAAGTGACAACACTAGCTGTAAATTTTCTTTTTAGATAAAGCTTCTCATGTACATTGGTGAGAAAGCAAGGGTTTAAAGTGTGAGAGACTGGAAAGCCTCATTCAAGGGTTGAAGAACGTTGGAGCAAAAGGAGGGGTTCTACAGAGATTTTTTAATCTTACAAACCCTGTATTTCAAAGATTTAAATGTTTTATTAATTTAATAGATTGTTAGTTATAGAAAATATAATTCAATAGGTTAAAAGGAAAATTGTATCAATATCCAGGTATAACCCAACTCAGAACACAGTTCTGACTAAACCATGGAGAATTGTTCTGGCTTTCTTTCTAGAATATATATGTAACAACCAACCAATCCTAAGATCGAAATGCACCTTTATTTAACCCTAACATACATAAAATTTTAATTAATAATTTGAAATAGTTGTTTAGGCTTAATTTTCAAAAAAAACTTCCACCTAACAAATCTTAATGACATGACTCCCCAATTATAATTAGTTCTGGATCAACCCTTAGTTATAACCATCAAAATAAACAGCATAAAATAAATGAAATACCTCATTATCTTGATCATTGGGATCAGCTTTATGTTCCATCAATACAGACATACAATTAACATAACCACCATAGGCTGCACATTGGAGAGGTGTTCGTCTGAAAAAAAACGAACAGATTTATTAATATACTGAAGGTATGATAAATTTAATGTAGCAAATCTTACTAATCATATAGCTTGTTGTTTTCTGTGTGAGCCCAGGCTAGGTATTGAAGACCATACTTTGACTTATGATAGTTTACTTTTACTATTTGTGACTTGGAAGGAAAGTTGTCTCATTGGTACTCATAACACATGTTCTTTTATCTATATACTGTGTATTCATTTATTTAATTTGGAACAAATATTTGTGGATTAAAAAAAAAATGTATTTTTTATCATAGATATTTGATTTCATGCAAAAGTTTACAGAACATTTATAATAACTCGAATGTTTAAATTCATGGCTTTCCTATACCCACGAAATCCAAACAGAAATTAGTACGCGTCCAACAATATCTTACCCATTATGATCCCTAAAATTTGGATCCACACCATATTTGATTAAAGTTTGACAAATGTATGCATGGCCTCCTAATGCTGCCCTAAAATGAGAGACAAAAACACAAAATAAGCATATTTTTCTTTGTGATAACTACAAATAAATGTTACAAGAATTGAATTAAAGTGTAACCAGATGCTCCGCAGGGCGTAGCTTTATACGACCGCAGAGGTTGAACCCTGAACGGTTGGGGCAAGTATTTACAAAACATTCAAGCTGGATTCCGCTCTAAATTTGGATTGTGATTAAATAGTTGACACAGCATAGGTTTCTGACACAGAATGAATGTATTCAAATGAACTTAAAATTTTTGTTTTCTCTAAGAGCAATTCACTTTGCTGTTGATTATTAGTCCTCTCAAAAAAATGTTTGAAGAAATTTTCCTTTTATTTATGAAATTTCAAATGAGAAAAATTGAACCCAATTTTTTAATCACATCCCCCTTCCCCTTATTCCAAAACTAGTTTCAATTAAAATATTCTAATGGAGTTTGCAACAATTACTACTCATTTAAATACATCATAAAATATTACGATGTAAAAAAACTGCTTGTTATCACTGAATGGTAAAGATTATTTAAATTTATCAGTTGGTAGAAAAAAGTGAATATACATTGTATATTGTATATAACAAAGATTTAAGTTGATTCTGGACAAAGAAAGATAACTCCAATTAAAAAAAAATCTTGCAGATATTTCTTGCTTACTATACTGGACAAAGAAAGATAACTCTTAATTAAAAAAAAATTGCTATTTCACAATATTGTGAAATTAGATATTTCTTGCCATTGCACAATACTGTGCAATTGAAAAGACTTGCTATTGCACAATACTTAATATAATAATTTTAGATCCTGATTTGGACCAACTTGAAAACTGGGCCCATAATCAAAAATCTAAGTACATGTTTAGATTCAGCATATCAAAGAGACCCAAGAATTTAATTTTTGTTAAAATCAAACTTAGTTTAATTTTGGACCCTTTGCACTTTAATTTAGACCAATTTTAAAACTGGACCAAAAATTAAGAATCTACATACACAGTTAGATTTGGCATATCAAAGAACCCCAATTATTCAATTTTTGATGAAATCAAACAATGTTTAATTTTGGACCTCGATTTGGGCCAACTTGAAAACTGGGCCAATAATCAAAAATCTAAGTACATTTTTAGATTCAGCATATCAAAGAACCCCAAGGTTTCAATTTTTGTTAAAATCAAACTAAGTTTAATTTTGGACCCTTTGGACCTTAATGTAGACCAATTTGAAAACGGGACCAAAAATTAAAAATCTACATACACAGTTAGATTCGGCATATTAAAGAACCCCAATTATTCAATTTTGATGAAATCAAACAAAGTTTAATTTTGGACCCTTTGGGCCCCTTTTTCCTTAACTGTTGGGACCAAAACTCCCAAAATCAATACCAACCTTCCTTTTATAGTCATAAACATTGTGTTTAAATTTCATTGATTTCTATTTACTTTAACTAAAGTTATTGTGCGAAAACCAAGAATAATGCTTATTTGGGCCCTTTTTTGGCCCCTAATTCCTAAACTGTTGAAACCAAAACTCCCAAAATCAATCCCAACCTTTCTTTTGTGGTCATAAACCTTGTGTCAAAATTTCATAGATTTCTATTAACTTAAACTAAAGTTATAGTGCGAAAACCAAGAAAATGCTTATTTGGGCCCTTTTTGGCCCCTAATTCCTAAAATGTTGGGACCAAAACTCCCAAAATCAATACCAGCCTTCCTTTTATGGTCATAAACCTTGTGTTAAAATTTCATAGATTTCTATTCACTTTTACTAAAGTTAGAGTGCGAAAACTAAAAGTATTCGGACGACGACGACGACGACGCCAACGTGATAGCAATATACGACGAAAATTTTTTCAAAATTTGCGGTCGTATAAAAATGTGCTCTTTCTTTAAAAAAATCTATGATAGCAAACAAATTCTATGTTTTTCCTTCTCATACTGAATATTTTGTTTATCAAGAAATCAATTCCATCAATTAATTCAATAGATATATAGTATATATATGTTAAGGTGCCAGCTGAAGGACGTCTCCAGGTGCAGAAATTTCTCGCAACATTGAAGACCTGTTGGTGACCTTCTGCTGTTGTTTTTTTCTATGGTCGGGTTGTTGTCTTTTGACACATTCCCCATTTCCGTTCTCAAATCTATGGATATCAATCTTTTTTTGCAAATTTCACTTTGCCTCAGATCATAAACAGCTGTTTAAGTGAATGGAACCAAGATTGTTGTTTTAATCTATTCATCACATAAGTTCATAGTATACTGTATTTAACTCACCAGTGTAAAGAAGACCTGCCATCATGATCTAATACATCAACACGAGCACCATAATCTATAAGAGTCTGAACCACATCTGTGTGGCCCATCTCACAGGCCCTGAATAATGGGGTATGTTTGAGAAGGTCTGGAGCATCAATCAGTGCACCATGGTCCAGTAAAATCTTGACTGTTGAAGCATGACCAGAAAGTGCTGCAGCATGTAATGCTGAAAAGAAAAAAACAATCTTCAATGTTATAGAATCTAATGCATTCTGGGTAATATATTCAAAAGTTAATCAAAGGGTTGTGATTGGTTAACAACATCCTCAGCAATGGCAATTCAAACAATAGTGTATTTTTTTTTACATTTCGATGTACATTAAACATTTAAAATACTACTTCATAGATTTTTAAAAATATAAGTAAGTTTGAAATTTTATTTCTAGTCTTTCTAAAAAAATATTCTCATGTGTATAATTAATGTTACATCCTACACAAACATCTAGCTAATATTCATGACAAACAAGATAGCCAAAATAACCTGGTTTTCAATAACAAACTTAATCATAAATTCTAACAAACTTACTTCATAATAGACTATGGTTAACAAGTTGCTAAAGTAATAGTTATAATACTAACCAGTGCCACCATTTTTATCCACTTGTTGAATATCTACATCAGACCGTAAGAAAACTGTGACAACATCATCAGCACCTTTACCTCCTGCCCACATAAACGCTGACCTCCCTTCCACATCTGGTTCATCTACAACTATCTTATAGGTCAGGAACACAGCTACTGTATCCTAAAATAGAAACATAAACTAGTCAATACAAATATCATTATATTCCTACACTTAAGGATTACACTGATGCAGATGGAGTGATTTATTTTCCTCTGGCACCTATATTCACACTCCTTGTAAGGGGATTTGATTTAATTTGTTTAATAATTATTTTCTGTCAAATATTTTGGGTATGGTTGTTTCTTTTCAACTTTTTTTCATTTTGTCAAATTTTCTTCACCAACTTTTATGTTCTTTTAGCCATTGGGTTGAATAGTTAATATTTTGTTTGGGGCCAATGTTTGTGAATTAAGACAAATTTGTATTTTTTTATATATCAAATTTCATGATACATGAATTGCCAAAGTCTGCACACAGCTTTACAGAAAATTTGTCATATATTGAACATTTGAATTTATTGTTGAACCCCATGAAAACTGTTATCCAACAGATAATAATATTTAAATTTTATCCTTCATAGACTTTTTTCCATGTTTCCAAGCTCTTATATACATTTGTCTTTGGTTTTTGTCCCTTGCATCTCTGTATATTTACAATGAACGATATAATGACAACAAATACTGGATAATTTTGAGTAACAAATGAATTGATGTTGAATCATTAATGATATCACTGCTGCTAATAATACATAACTTACAGAATGATTATTTTGAGCTGCATAGTGAAGGGGTGTGGCACCGTTTGCATCTGCGGAAGCATAATCTCCACCATTATCTAATAGCAGGGATACAATTCCCGAGTGACCTGTAATAAATAATAAAAATTCAAACATGTTATTATTTTTATAGTGTGTATTAAAGGAAAGCATCAATGGACAGATCTTTAAAAATACTAATGCTTTATTTAATAAAATATAAAATTTTTGTATCTGGCAGATCCAGACCAATATACATTTGTAAAACAAATCTACAGAATTTAAATGAAAATATAATTGTAAAATTTGTATGCAGCATCTATTTTTTCCAATAAACAATGCAATAAGTATTGAGCTTGTGTTTTCAAAAACTGTTTAAATTTACATTAATATTTGCAATGTTCAGATTTCAGTTTTGCAGTTTAAAAATATAGTAGTAAAGTTTATCAGACAAATAATTTCAAAAGGCTCAAGTAAAGTTGAAAAATTTCATACAATTCAAATTTTTGTCATCACTTAATCAATCTTTTAAATGACAATTCAACTGAAATTTCACAGATCAGATAGTTTTAGACATAACATAAAATTTTATTCTTTTTTAAGTCATTTGAAAATATTTTAATTCCTTTTTTTTTGTCATTTTAAACATTTTATCATTTTCTATTGCAGTTATTTCCCTTTGTTTTTAAGCTATGTGAAGACAACAGTTATAAAAATGTTCACACATTTACTTTATAAACATAAAGTATGAAAACATAAGTTTCCAAAATATTTAATTCTTTGTTTTTGTCATTTGACAGGTTTATAGCAATTTTTATTACAGTTATTTCCCTTTGACTGTAAGCTATGTACAGGCACCATTAGAAATTAGAAACTGAAAACATCAACATACTCACTAAACCTGAAATCAGTGATGAGCTTCTTACCTAAAACTGCAGCCCAGTGGAGAGGTGTCCTAAACATGTTATCTAAAGCTGATATATTACTATTTACAACAGAAATCTGAAATATAGCATTCATTATAATTAATGTATATGCGATTTAATTTCTTTCTAGATTACAATGTTCTATTGGGAATTAATTTTCTTCTAAGTATATTGAAGAAATTTCAAATACTTATGTCAATTTGTAATGAAAAGGAAATATATAGATTCTACTAGTACTGCATCATGTCTGATATGATATTTCTCCACTTGAGACGGTTGAATTTTCATATTCCAAATGCGAGGTTTATTGAGAAGTTTTAAAATATAAAAGTTTCGAGAGTGGAGAAATACTATATTGCAAGAGTTTCAGAAATTTAACTTGTTTGTCTAATGATTTGGGACTTCATCATTGTGTAATTCAATGATTTTCAAACAGATGGGTTCTTATAAATGAGAAATGTTGTCAGCTTGCATGTTCACCTCTTTTTTTTAAGAGATGTAAGAAATATTACAAAATTTGTGAAGACAATAATTTATTTTTTTATCATTAAATTCTTTCAAATTTGCTTTGGACTTTTTGTGTGATAGTTTCAATTTCTCTAATTTTTGTGCTATTTTTACATTTCCTGACCCATGTGAGAAAAATATTTCTCCGAACTAGTGAAAAATTTGTTCCTCAGCAAATGATAAGTCTAAATTTGATTATGACGTCTAAATGTTTTGTTTTCTTCTGAATTTTCCTAATGTGACGTCATGGAAAAAGGCGACCATGTCTGATGACGTCGCATATAAAGAACACAAGTTTCTGAAAATCTTTGAAAAAGAAGGATAAAAATCATTAGAGAAACAGATTCTACACTATAACTCGTGTATTACGATATTTCTCCACTTTCGACAGTTAAATTTTAGTTATTTAAAGAGAATAAAAAAACAAATGGGTCAGATCTTTAGCACAATAACCATCAAACTATGCTGCCTTTAGATCTAGACTTACTAGCACTTTTACAATAGATTCATTCCCATCAGCCACTGCTAGATGTAAGGCTGTTCTCCCTTCATAATCTGGCCAGTTTATAACTGTTGGGGTGGTTTCCTAGAAAAATAAAGCAAATTGTAAATACAATGATAGCTACATGAACAATATATTCTAATTCTACCTCAAATGACAATTTTTTTTCTCTCTAAATTATCAAACATACATAGAAAACAAAATATTGAGCATCATGAGCACAAGTGAAAGGTGCAGACAAATCTGCTTTCATGTTACTCCTGTTAAATTTAATGATGACATAACCTGTGACAAGGCATATGTACAGTGATCTATAGTTGTTAATCTCTGTGTCATTTGGTCTCTTGTGGAGAGTTGTCTCATTGGCAAACATACCACCTCATCTTTTGTATATATACAATTGCAGATTAACAGAATCATTTTACTATTTTAGTATGCCCGTTAAATATTTCAAAAGTAATCAAAAAAGCATACATGAGGGACGCCTCTGGGTGCGGGAATTTCTCCATACATTGAAGATATGTAGGTGATCTTCTGCTGTTGTTTTTTTCTACGGTCGGGTTGTTGTCTCTTCGACACATTCCCCATTTCCATTCTCAATTTTATGATAATTAATCAGTTTAAATTTTGATTCAGATACTTTCTATTGTAAATGTACATTTTACAACCCCCCATAAGTTTCATAAATTTGGGATATCATTGATTGCCATGTTTTTAAGAGGAGAGGGGGGATATTACAAATCTGCCTTCACTCATAAAACATTGGATACTATGGATTCATTTATTTTCGTGGGTATCAATTTTAGTGTATAACAGAAATTTTTCATTTTGTTGGATATTTGATTTCGTGGTTTCGTCTAAGTCTGTATACAACCAAATAGCAAATTTGTGATTCGTTGAACATTTAATATGTGGTTTGCTTGTAGCAACGAAAAACAAAGAAAATTGGTATCCCATGAATAAAAATGAATCCACACTTCTAGAAATGGGTTATCTTTCAAAACACTAACCAATATAAGTCTAACACAACTAGGTGCATCTGGGTCCATACAACTTGCTGCCCAATGTAAAGGAGTTTTACCTTCAATATCTGGTATACCTATATTAGAATCCTGAAATATATGAACAGAAATGAATTATAGCTTATTTTAGGTTGTCACTTGTAAACAATAACTCTTAGGACAAGATTTGCTTATATTCACCAACAAAAGTCTGTTCCTTATATATATATAATTATCACTTTTACAAGAATTTGTTCGGTTTTGTAAGAATTGACTTTCATAACTCTTAGATTAGAACTTTGAATATTTTGTCTTTATTTTTGCTGTGTCTGGTGTAAACTAATCTTGATGAGTCAAGGCATTTCCAAAACTAGACTTTAGTTCTTTTGTTTCACCTTTGTATAAGTTAGAGATGAGGTTAATTTGAGTTTACAAACATTCTATATTTGCCTGTCAAAAGTCTGTTTTTTTATTAGTTGAAGATGTCTGCCATATTTTTTTTCTTGTGTTGTTTTATCATAAATCAGACTTTTGACTATTTTGTACCGAGTAATTCTCATTTTGACGTGTCATGGCCTTCTATACAGCTGACTATATAGTATATGTTTTGCTCATGTTTGTGGAAGGCTGTTGGTGAAATTGATAGTTACTTAAATCCATATCATTTGGAATAATGATTACTATCTCATTTGAAATTATACCACATATAACCTTACTTTTTTTTAATTTTGTGTCTCTACTTGTCTATTGTCAAAATGCATTCCTTTCACGAGTTACTTCTGACCATTCAAAAGTTTTTGTTTAGATTTCTTTGTTATTGTTTTACATGTTTTATTTTTCCATTTGAGCATCGTAAAAAAATTTCCAACCCCTCAAAATACAACACACATTTATTGATCATTGAGAAAATTCTGCTATTACATGTGTCTGTTTGAAATCATTTACTAGTTCTTAAGTTGAGCACTACCTCCTGCTTTGACATAAAACTTTCAAATCTCCTCCCACTTACCTGCTTGATTAAAAGTTTAACATGTTCCACATTGCCATAAGAAGCTGCCCAGTGTAAAGCTGTTCTCTGAAAGTAAAAATATAAAATAAAGGCTATTAAAACAACTTTTCAGATCTATTTCCAAATAAACTGTCAATAGTGCTCAGTCTATCTATGGTAATAAAACATAACTTGAGGAGAGTTTAAAGGTGCAGAAAAGAAAATAGATTTTCACTTCCTTATTGCTGATTGAGAAAGGTTTTAACAGTAAACACTAATGAATAACCACTGTGAAAAAAACACAAAGGTAGCATATTTTGATTGAGTCATTGATCATTGGTGTTTAAAGCTTCCATTACTTTTTGCTATATTTTTACTGGTGGGGAAGCAGCAGAGCCTGGAAGGACTATCAATCCTATGGCAAGAAACCCGTCAATCCTAGTCAATTAAGTTTGGAGTCAACCACTGCCATGGCATGTCAGTGTTCAAACTCACAAACTCAATGTTGAATTTTTAGATCAATTCCTTCGTTAATTATCAGGGTTTTAGCTAGGATTTTGAGGGCTTTAGTCACTTTTGCGCGTGATAAAAATCAGCCTTATTTTTTTATAAAGCAAGGGATCTAGGATGTTTATCAAACTAGCTATACATATATGTCCAAGTCCTTCAAGGACTAGTCTAGGATCTTTGAAGACTTTAGGATTGCTAATGTAGGCAGTTATTTGCAATATTGAATGAATTGACTGATGTGATGCTAAGATATGAAGATAAGAACAGGGATCTGGTAATATGGTCAAAACTTCACTTCAGTTATTTTCAGGGCACACCCCTTATCAACAAAAGTTGGGTGCCTTTATTTTTAACCACTGCACAAATGAACTTGTAACGACTTTTTCACTTCACAATCATTTATATCCTTGAAAATACGTTTTAATATCTATTTGGAATCAATTTCTTTAATATTGGATAGAAGGATCTGCATCTATACTTAATGGGACAATTCTAATGACTGTAGACTGTAGATCACGTTTACTTTCGATTTTTAAACGAAATGAAATGAAAACGGGAAGTGACAATTGAATAATAATTTTAGAATAAAACCGGATTCATCTACGAACTTTTACGCATGCGCAATGCATTGAACAGGAAGCACCTGTTTGCAAGTGAAAATATTTACGTTTTGAATAAAGTTCATTCTTTTTAATCGAAGTTGTCGAAAGTTTTTGATGAATATATTTATATAAAGTATGACGAAACTACGACAAGCAAACTGCAAATTATAATCCTAAGGGAAATATTGAAATTTAAATAAAGTTGAAATGTCCGGGAAGTTTATCAATCTTGTTCAAATGACGAAAATACGACTGAACTGTGAGAAATGATTAAAATGAAATGCTGACTGACTGATTTAACTTAAATAGATTATTATGATGGTCATTTATGAGGTTTTATAATGATAATTAAGGGATTAGTGACCCATCTGATTGGCGATAAGCGGATTACTTGTCATCACAACTTTTTAACACCTTTGGTAAACGTTAATTACCTGAGGGCCATAAACTTGTCAGAATCATAAAGACAGGTAGAATTCAAGTAATTTGATGTGTAAATACTTTTACACTTTCCAAATTTAAGTGACGAAATTGATATGAAATATTTTCGTCATTTCGAAAACCTTTTCGTAAAATACGAAAGTGACGAGCGCTAGCTAAATCACTGTTAATTATAACCTGAAACTGGATTCTTTAATGCACAGGTGTAGACTCAAAGACATCTAGCAAACATCTTGCTCAAAATGATGCTATTGGCCGATATATATAATTTCTAGTGTATGATGTGAATGTTTGATAAATTTGTAAAATACAACTCAATAAAATTAAGAATGGAAATCGGGAATGTGTCAAAGAGACAACAACCCGACCAAATAAAACCAGATGCTCCGCAGGGCGTAGCTTTATACGACCGCAGAGGTTGAACCCTGAACGGTTGGGGCAAGTATGGACAAAACATTCAAGCTGGATTCAGCTCTAAATTTGGATTGTGATTAAATAGTTGACACAGCATAGGTTTCTGACACAGAATGAATGTGTCCTAATGAAATTAAATTTTTTGTTTTCTCTTAGAGCAATTCACTATGCTGTTGAATATTATTCCTCTCAAAAAAATGTTTGAAGAAATTTTCTTTTTATTTATGAAATTTCAAATGAGAAAATTGAACCCAATTTTTTTAATCACATCCCCCTTTCCCTTATTCCAAAACTAATCTCAATTAAAATTTCTAATGGAGTTTGCAACAATTACTACTCATTTAAATACATCATAAAATATTAAAGGGGCACTAGCTGTCAAATTCATGGTCACCAATTTGACTCAAATTCTCATATTTGATTAATAACAATGTAAAAAATTTATCCAATCTATCAAACGTTTAAAATAAACAGTTTACAGAGCATGGGGTAGATGATATGTAGGTTCGTTTCGTGTGTATTTAAATCCAGACGCCATCTAATTAACTATCGATTTGACCTCAGATGACCATATAAGCGATGTAAACACAAATAAAGATATGAATAGGTTAAACCAGCACGTGCAATTGGATTTTTATAGGTCTGTTTGATTTGAATTTATAGATTAAAAATATAAGTTACTCATTGTTTTTAACCGTATAAGAAATGATTTATGTGGATCGAATTAGTAATCAAATGATTTACCGTAGTTTCACTTTCATTGTTGACATTTTTTTTCTTTAAATAACCAGTTCACGTACAATGCATGCGTTGTCAGTCTCTAGCTAGGGGGTTAAGTTAAGTTCACATGAATACCGGTTAGAATGATGATGACGTTTTCACTTGCAAGTGAATCAGTCAAAAATTATGTATAATCGCTTATTTCAACCAAATTAAAGCAAATTGATTGCTAAAAGCAAATTATTATTTCATTATTCCAATTTAATTAATGATAAATCTAAAAAAATATACACTTTATTTTTTTTATATATATCGTAGCTAGTGCTAAAAAAACTGCTTGTTATCACTGAATGGTAAAGATTATTTTAATTTATCAGTTGGTAGTAAAAAGTGAATATACATTGTATATTATATATATAACAAAGATTTAAGTTGATTCTGGACAAAGAAAGATAACTCCAAATAAAAAAAATTCTTACAATTAGATATTTCTTGCTTACTATTCTGGACAAAGAAAGATAACTCTAATTAAAAACAAAATTGCTCTTTCACAATATTTTGCAAAAAGACATTTCTTGCCATTGCGCAATACTGTGCAATTGAAAAGACTTGCTATTGCACAAAACTTAATATAATAATTTTAGATCCTGATTTGGACCAACTTGAAAACTGGGCCCATAATCAAAAATCTAAGTACATGTTTGGATTCAGCATATCAAAGAACCCCAAGATTTCAATTTTTGTTAAAATCAAACTAAGTTTAATTTTGGACCCTTTGGACTTTAATGTAGACCAATTTGAAAACAAGACCAAAAATGAAGAATCTACATACACAGTTAGATTTGGCATATCAAAGAACCCCATTTATTCAATTTTTGATGAAATCAAACAAAGTTTAATTTTGGACCCCGATTTGAACCAACTTGAAAACTGGGCCGATAATCAAGAATCTAAGTACATTTTTAGATTCAGCATATCAAAGAACCCAACCGATTAATTTTTTGTCACAATCAAACGAAGTTTAATTTTGGACCCTTTGGACCTTAATGTAGACCAATTTGAAAACGGGACCAAAAGTTAAAAATCTACATACACAGTTAGATTCGCCATATCAAAGAACCCCAATTATTTAATTTTGATGAAATCAAACAAAGTTTAATTTTGGACCCTTTGGGCCCCTTATTCCTAAACTGTTGGGACCAAAACTCCCAAAATCATTACCAACCTTCCTTTTATGGTCATAAACCTTGTGTCTAAATTTCATTATTTTCTATTTACTTAAACTAAAGTTATTGTGCGAAAACCAAGAATAATGCTTATTTGGGCCCTTTTTTGGCCCCTAATTCCTACACTGTTAAAAACCAAAACTCCCAAAATCAATCCCAACCTTTCTTTTGTGGTCATAAACCTTGTGTCAAAATTTCATAGATTTCTATTAACTTAAACTAAAGTTATAGTGCGAAAACCAAGAAAATGCTTATTTGGGCCCTTTTTGGCCCCTAATTCCTAAAATGTTGGGACCAAAACTCCCAAAATCAATACCAACCTTCCTTTTGTGGTTATAAACCTTGTTATAAAATTTTATAGATTTATATTCACTTTTACTAAAGTTAGAGTGCGAAAACTAAAAGTATTCGGACGACGACGACGACAACGACGACGACGCCAACGTGATAGCAATATACGACAAAATTTTTTTCAAAATTTGCGGTCGTATAAAAACAACAGCAGAAGGTCACCAACAGGTCTGCAATGTAGCGAGAAACTCCGCACCTGGAGGCATCCTTCAGCTGGCCCCTAAACAAATATATACTAGTTCAGAGATAATGAACCCCATACTAATTTCCAAATTGTACACAAGAAACAGATTTGTCTGATTTTGTGTCAGGAATATATATACTGTATTTTTGCTTATTTATTACTTAGAGCTGTTCCAGAAAATACGATGTCCTCCCCAGGGAAGGCAATTTTTTTAAATATTATGTGGGTGGTTGTATTTAAAATACCAAAATGCAAAGGGAGTGCTGTTCTAAATTAAATTTTATTTCTGTGGGTGGTGGGGGTTAAAAAAAAGTGCCGTCCCTGGGGGGAACATAGTATTTTCTGGAACAGCCCTTATCAGGACTACAATGTTTAGTAATCAGCAGAATAAAAAAATATAATCCACCCTTCTTTTTTTTTTATCATACCTTTTTCTTGTCCTGATCGTCAATTTCCCCTGGAGACAGTTGCCGTAGTAACAAATTCATGCATTTGGTAGATTTATGTCGTGTACACAGATGGAGAACTGTTTGACCTTCATTATCTTTCTGTTTGATGTCAGCTCCTTTAGATAACAATAACTTCAACAACCGATTATTTCCCTATTATAAAACACAAAATTATATATTTAAAATATTTTTAACATGTATAAAGATCTTTGCGAAAATATCATTGCATCTTCTCTTATATAAATACAACAAGAAGGTTAGAACATATATTGCCACAAAATTTACTTAAAAGATATGAACACGAAAATAAGTTGGTTTACGCTAGTGCCTAACATGCCTAATAAGCTGACTGCAGTAAAATGACACATACACACTTTCAATTGTTTCTACTAATCTTGTTTACAACACTTTTTTAGATTCCTATTGAGTGATTTAGGGCTTATAATAATTTAAAGAAACAAGTCAAATTTAAAATATTACATCTTGACTACTTCATACCCTTTGCTTTGATATGTGTCATTGACATATATATGCACCATGTTATATTCTATTTAAAAAGTCATAAATTCAAAAAAAATCTTTCATAGCTTAAAAATCAAGGACATAAGCCATAGAATAGCAATGTGTGTCACATTTTAATATTGTGCTGTTGTTCTCCTCTTTTATTTAATGCTTGTCCCTCGGTTTTAGTTTGTAACCCAGATTTTGTTATTTGTCCATGGATTTATGAGTTTTGAACAGTGGTATACTACTGTTGCCTTTATATATCAAAGCTCAAAAGTATAACAACTGCTCATGTATAAAGGTTTATAATACTTCACACAATAACATTGAGAAGGAAAAAGTACAAAAAGATTTTGATATATTTTGGGTTCTAAATTAGAGTATTATCTCCCCTTTCAAACATTTTTTCTGTAGTATATTCCTATCTACAATATCTTTTTTTAATGATATATTACATATCTGATGATGCAGCCCAAGCACATTCTAGTTTACGTACTTTATGAGCTGCCCAATGTAGTGCTGTTCTGCCTCCTTTGTCAGATCTATTAACCTGGGTCCCTGCTCGTAATAACAACTCAGCACAATCCAGTCTATCAGCCAACACACAGAACATGAGGGGAGTACGCCCAAACTGGTCACCTGTATCTAATTCCTGAGTACTTGCTAAAATGGAATATACAGAGAAATAAGTATTATCCTTATGAAATACTTTTATTAAACAAAATAGGCAAGAATTGTTGTTGATGGCAGATTCAGTTTTGAAATATCTAATTCCTGAGTACTTGCTAAAAATAAAATGAAATAAACAAAGGAAATAATAAAATGTTCTTCTCCTCATTAAAATATCAAGGCAGGCAAGAAATTTCTGTTGATGGCTGATTCTGCCTCAAAGTGTCAAGTTTTGCAATAAATCAAATGGCAGGAAAGATTTCATGAAAACAATGAACAGTCACTGGAAAGACATCAGGAATAGAAGAAATAGTGAATATTTTGAAAATGTTTATAATTGTGCTGTTTTCAAGAATCATCATAATCAGATCATATTTTTCTGTTGACCCTTGTGAAAAGTTCTTTTGCTTTCAATGTTAATTACTACAAACAAAGGCTTATACCAGGAGTTTCAAGTAAATTTCCTATTCTTTGGGTGTAATCATTGTATTTCAAAAATTTGTAAGGGTTCCGCGGAACCCAGTGTCTCGCCTACTTTTGCTGTAAATCACAGGCTAAACAAAAATGAGGAAAAAAATCAATAAAAATATTCCTCTTGATACTATCTTATGATTGTAAGAAGCTTCTGTCCAAGTTTGGTAAAAATCTAGAATAATTAATGAATCTAATAAATGTTTTGAAAACTTTAACTGCAGACTGTATGTAATGTTCACTGGAAGAAAATCTAAGTCCATTTAAAAGTAAAATACAGAAAAAATGGAGTTGTCTTTTTACAAAATTTACTTCTGGATACTATCTAATGATCATAAATAAGCTTTTGTCCAAGTTTAGTACAAACCAAGGATAGTTTAAGAAAGTTATTAAAATTTTAAAAACTTTTACCACAGAGTGAATGTTATGTTTCCCGCAGAAAAACTAAGTCCATTTAAAAGTAAAATACAGAAAAAATGGATTTATTTGTTTACAAAATTTACTTCTGGATACTATCTTATGATCATAAACAAGTTTCTGTCCAAGTTTGGAACAAACCAAGGATAGTTTAAGAAAGTTATTAAAATTCTAAAAACTTTAACCTCAGAGTGAATGTAATGTTTCCCCGCAGAAAAACTAAGTCCATTTATAAGTAAAATACAGAAAAATAGAATTCTATTTTTACAAAATTTACTTCTGGATACTATCTTATGATCATAAACAAGCTTCTGACCAAGTTTGGTAGAAATCCAGTATAGTTTAAGAAAGTTATTAAAATTTCAAAAACTTTAACCACAGAGTGAATATTTGTGGACGCCGCCGACGACGCCGCCGCCGCCGACGGAAAGTAGGATCGCTTAGTCTCGCTTTTTCGACTAAAGTCGAAGGCTCGACAAAAAGGGACTTTGGTATTGATGGCAGGTTTTTTAAAGTGTATGTCTATTAAATCTGTGTTTATGGGCCAGCTGAAGGATGCCTCAGGGTGCGGGACTTTCTCGCTGCATTGAAGACCCAATGATGGCCTTCAGCTGTTGTCTGCGTTATGATCGTGTTGTTGTCTCTCTGACACATTCCCCATTTCCATTCTCTATTTTATTGATATTTTTTCACAGGGTTATACATCTTCCTAAGAACATTACAAATTATGCTGAGATTTTGACATTTTTTAAAAGGCTTTGGTTCTCATTGAAATATACCCTATCTCCTTTTAGTCATTTTACAAACTAAAGCACCTACAGACTATTTGTTTGGCAAGTAAGGCTTTATCTCCATTGACGGCAGCCACATGCATCTGTGTGACTCCTTCCAACTCCTGCTCTGCAATCTCTGCAACATTGTCCATCCCACCATTCTCCATCTAGAAAACAAAAAATAAAATACAATTCACATGGCTGTTCCAGAAATATGGTAATCGCTTCTCATTAAATGTTTAATCCTTTCCTCAATGAAATTATTTGGTTTGCATACTTGATTCGCATAGGATTTTTTCAATAAAATGCTGAAAATGAGCTTCAAAGTATTATAGCATTGTGAAAAACAAATAATTAATCTAATAAATCTAAGTTAGAGATATTCTTATGAATATCCTTTACATATTGGATACAAGTCAGATGCAGATTTTTCGTAATCGAAGCATCTCAACTTAGGTACTACACAGGCGTCATTATGGAGTAAAGGGGGTGGCGTCAAACGGACTCATTATGAAGTAAAGGGGGTGGCGTCAAAAGGCGTCATTCTGAAGGAAAGGGTTAAAGAAATGCCTTAACCTACCCCCCTTTTTGATCAGCTGTTGATAATGTTGTAATATTTGATATCAGACTAAATATCAAAAGTATTGCACGGAGACCTCAGTACATGTAAAATAGGGTCCAAGTATTGTATACAATATTTTAAAATCATAAGTTCTATAATCTATAAATAACAATTCTAATAGTAAAGCAAAAGATTATTTCAATTGATCATGTTGATAGTTATCAAGTGGAATGAAAGTGTCTTTCTTATTCATATTGATTGGTAGAGGATTGTATAAAGAAGTGACAGTGTGAGAAAGGCTACATTGAACAGGGGCGGATCTAGCCATTTTAAAAAGGGGGGGTTCCCAACCCAGGACAAAGCCCAGGGGGGTTCCAACTATATGTCCCCATTCAAATGCATTGATTGGCCAAAAAAAGGGGGGTTCCAACCCCGGAACAACACCCCACCCCCCCTGGATCAGCCAATGATTGAACATGCATATTGCACAGAGTCATGTTTTCAATTTGGAACTGGTATATAACAGAAGCTGAATAAAGAAAAGATAACATTTTTTTAAACATACCCATACCATCATGACCATTGTGTATGTGTTATCTCTACAATCATGACAATATTTATGGCTAACTTCTTTCTCTCTCTTGCATAAAAAAAGTCAATATTTCACAGCCAGACGAGGAAATAATTTTAGTATGTAGGAAATTCTTTGATAATATTTGCTCCATGACTGTCGTGAATAATTAATATGTTACAAGTTCAAAGGAAAATATCGAATAGATTCTTGCTTATATATTGATCTCATCATATTAACATATATTATTAGTGTCAAATAAATTACGTACACTGTAACAAAATTAATATACATGGTATATATTTGTTTAAAATTTGGTGTATTTAAAAGACAATGGCACACGCCAATAAGGCACTAACAACTTAAGGTTGGCCAAGACGGCCATTACGTAACCAAATATTGACGATTTTTTGCATTTACACAAAACAGGAATTACCGATTGTCATGCGATATAGGTGTCAAAGTATGTCTAAAGATTGCCAATTATAATAAGACGTATGTGTATTGTCCGTATTTAATATCTCTATATCTTCCCTCATCAGATCATTGTCAGCGAGGTTTTGTCAAATTCAAGATTTAAAATTAAGATAATAATCTTGGTGTCTTTTAATTTATAAAACCCACCTTAAACTTAAGACCTAACATGACTAAAAGAGCATGAATAAGGTGTATATGAAAATCTTAAGTTTATAAATATGTACATGTATGTATAGAATTGTGTAACATTGTAAGGACCACTGTCCTAAGAGCCTCAGAAATTCAATGTTGGAAGATTTTCAAACTTGTTATCTTCTGAAAAGTCTAGCTCTGATTCATTGAATAATTTATCTTAACATGTTATTGTTTTTTATTATCATTCAAACAATGTTACCAAAACTTTGACTTGCTTTAATATCTTTAATGAAAATTTGCTTTTGAACATTCAAAGAACATGAAGAAGATTAACCAAAGGTCTACACATGTACTTGTCTTTTTTAAGACTTAAATCACAAGTGTAAAATGTGATAAACATGTTGAAATGTTATTTTGCATGCATCTTGCTTGGCAGTTTTATGGCAGATGTTTTTCACACCAACAGGCTTTTCTGTGGGTGCAGCCAAAAATGTCCCAAACATCATGAACTTTTGATCATACTTTTATATTTACCTGTGTCACCCCGGGGCCCTCTGCCCCCATCACCGATGTCATCTCATTTCCTGTAACCTTAAAAGACAAGGGAAACTTATTTTAATCTATGTAAAACAATACTGAATCATTAAATATTTTCTTTTTTCTTTCCACTCTGTATTCTGAAAACAAGTTTCTCACAAAAATAATTTAAACGAAGAATGAAGATACATGTATAAATATGGTTCAACTTCCCCCTCAGGCAATGTTGACTGGTTATTCATAGACCCCTTTTCATCATTTACATTTTTGTACATGTAGCTCTTCCCAATATTTTGAAATAAGTGGTCACGGTGCACCCTATCAACAATGATCTGAGGTTGCAAGTCATTCGAGTGAATCTAACACATGGCAGATTTGGATTATTTCAAATAAAGACAATATAGTATTTTTATGTTGAGTTTTTGTCTGGGTGATGTAACTACTCCACACCTTATTTAATATATAAAATTCTTTAGAAATCTAACCTTCATAATTACAATAAATTAAGAAAAGGCATGTTACATCTTTTTCATAACCTTAATCCTAAGACATTCCTTTTATTCATTCTACAACTTTCTTTGTATCGCTTTTACTCAAGCATATTTACAAATGTTATATCTAACAACGTCAAACAAAACTGCAAGAGTGTGTCTTTATTTGGTTATAAAATTATCTAACTACATATACATAAACAAAAGAACAAAAATGACCTAAAAAACCCATAACAACTTTTATTGATGTTATTCTCATATCTCTTAAGAAACTAAATATTAGTCAAGTTCATTTAAATTTTTCCAATAAATGTTTTTATGAAGTCAAGTAGAAAGAGATATGTTTATCAAATATACAGTCAATATTTAAACATTGTGTCTTTGTTTAGGTTGTTCATAAACAAACATGGCCATTCATTAATGAACTGGGTCAATATTTGTACAGCTTTAACATAAGTTACAACCCCAAAGAAAAAGTTTAATTAAGAAGGTCCAATAATTATATGTTTTAAGATTCCAACTCAACCTTTGAGTATAAGTAATTCCGAAGATTACATGCTCCATACATCATGTACATGTCTATAAAATTAATTTTATAAATACTAAGGAATAGCTCATGTTGGACAAACATTTTGATATCTTAAGACATGTAAATAAGTAACATTGAAGACCCATTGGTGGCCTTTGGCTGTAGTCAGTGCTCTTTGGTCCGGTTGTTGTCTCTTTGACACATTCCCCTTTTCAATTCTTAATTTTATTAAAACATCATTTATTTCAATTTCTATCTGTTTCAACTGTGTAGGGGGAATGACACTCTTTAATCATGTTTATCAGGATGTGGAATATAGCAGGTAAAACAAGAATGTGTCCACAGTACACGGATGCCCCACTCGCACTATCATTTTCTATGTTTACTGGACCGTGAAATTGGAATAAATTCTCTAATTTGGCATTAGATCTTATCAAAGGGAACATGTCTACTTAGTTTCAAGTTGATTGGACTTCAACTTCATCAAAAACTACCTTGACCAAAAACTTTAACCTGAAGTGTAACAGACGGACGAACGAACAGACGGATGAACGAACGAACGCACAGACCAGAAAACATAATGCCCCTCTACTATCGTAGGTGGGGCATAAAAAAGTAAGAATGTTGAATGTTGCAGGTAAAACATGCAAGGCTATGGGATTAGGGGGGGGTGGGGGGGTAACAAAACGGGATCTAGTAAAGAAGAGGAAAAAGGTGGTGGTTATCATTTTTTATCAGTTCTCACCCGATGACCAATGTCTGCGTCATATCATAGCCCCAAAGGTTTCATCTGCTTAGTGTCCAGTATTTCAATACTAGCACAACAAAGCTTTTACATTTGGTCTTTAATTTTTAGTTAAAATGTTATAATCTTATGTACAGTCATGACAGTAGCAATAAGATTTGTATCATTAACATGAGAAGTGTCTCATCAGTGGCAGATCTAAGGGGTCCAGGAGTTAGACCCCCGCCTTTTTTTTTACAATCAATGAATTTGAACTGGAACATAAGGTTGGAACCCCCCCTTTTTATATCCTCGGTTGGGAACCACCTTCTGAAGATGACTGGATCAACTCCTGCTTATCTCCATTTATCAAGAAACAGCCACTTCATAACTCATTCAATTTCTTTAGGAAAATGCCCTCATTATCAAATAAAATTTTTATAAAGAGAAAAAAAAAGAGATACTTTTGATTTTGTTAATTTTCATTTTAAAAGAAGGTCACATCTATCAGGTTGATAGAAAGGAACGAAAAGAATGACAAATTTGCTTCACAAATATTGGTTAATAATCAAACCATTTCATCAACAGTTCTGTAAATATAGGTTCTACATGAACAACAAGCACAGAAAAGTTCTACCATCTCCATAACTTTCCAAAGGAAGTGAAGGAGGCATCATGCCACCTCAGCAGCAAATATATATCTAATTCCAAATGGTTATTATTCAGAGCTATCTCAATCTGTTTTATATCTAAAATTTATATTGCTACAAATGTTGGCAAACATTGACCAATTACTGACAGTAATTAACCAACTTTTCATAAATAAGTGATAAAACTTCTGAAATTTAATTACATTACCTATAATTTGCACATGACTAATATGAAACAGACTTTAACAAGATCAGCTAAAAATAGATCACTGATAAAAGAAAGGTAGATGATAAATAAAAATAGACAGGAAGCAATAATGATAATATTGTCTACCAGTATCAGCAATAACACCAAGATATGCTGTTTAATTAATCTAAATTTAGAAAATCAGTTCAAGAATTTCTTATATTTAATATGTACATTTATATTTAATTGATAAAAGTTATATTTTTTATTAGACTTCAACAAACAAAATAATTGATAAAATGTGAGGCCAGACTTTTTTTATTATCTGTTTAACGAGAAAATTTGTAAAATAATAGGGTCGAGGGGACGAAAAAAAAAAAAAAAAAAAAGTGCAAAATTGGTCCAGTCGACATTAAAAATAAAAATAAAACCAATCTAAGTGACCTTTTTTTTTTTTTTTTTTTTTTTTAAATTTATCAAAATACAAGAACAATGGAAGAAAACAGACGTCTAGATTGGGAGCTGGGCTACTAAAATTTTGATAAAATTTAGTTCAAAATACAAACATCATTTAGGAATAATTTGGTCTGGGCTACGAGCTTGAGTTTCCTAAGTTTTATTCCGGTGTAGGGTGCAAACGTGTACTGTAGGACGGGGAGGACAGGGGTAAGGGAGAAATGGGGTAGGAGAAAGGAGAAAGAGGGTGAGAGAAAGGAGAGGAAGGCTGGGAGAAAGGAGAAAAAGTTGAAGAAAGGAGAAAAAATAAAATATCTCCTTTTAAAAAATGATCTAATATTTCAAGAAAAAATATCAAAAGGAGATGTTTTATTCTAATGGGAGAAAGGAGAACGGGGTAGGAGAAAGGAGAAATGGGGTGGGAGAAGGGTACCCCCCTGTCCTCCCCCTCCTGTAGGGTGCGAAAGTGAAAGGGGGTGAACGTGAATAAAAAAAGTGGTTTTTCAAATGATTTGGTCCCATCCATACACAAAATTCAAAAAGCATTATTGATTTTAATTGATATCTTTGATAATATTTTAATATGCATACTACGATACTACTTCAAAGGAAAAATATAAACCCAAACTCTTCCAAAACGTTGACCGGCATGTCAGGTTCAACATCTGCCTCGTTGGTTATAATGCGGCTGATTCCAACATCTTCCGGTAACTCATTGGACAACATGACCCCGATTGCCTCATCTCTATTACACTTAACAAATTTGAGTGAACACGAACTTCTCTCTAGTGATCGGACTTAAAGTTTAATGTAAAAAAACGGTCCCTTCCCGGAAGTCGCCGTTTTGTTTGACCTTAGACAAGAGATAAATTAATAATCGCAGACCCGAACTCGTACTTTTTTTTTTTTTTGAGGATTTCGTTACAGTCGGCGGAAAAAATAAATAGGAAGCACTACTTTTATTTTTATTCTGAAATCGGACAATGTGGAGTCAGCGGATCTCGTTAAACAGATAATAAAAAAAGTCTGGCCTGATGTGTCTATTTTTTCTTTTTATTAGCAGAAAATATTAAACATGAAGAACATTTTCACAAAATGTCCAGTACAGTCCTGGTGCAATAAGCAGATAATCTGACAGAACAATTTACTTTTTCTTTTCTTAATATTATATAATTTAGTTTTGAAACATCCAAAATTTGTAATTTCTTATTCATGTATATTCTAAAATTAACTTCTATGATCAAGTGTCAAATCTTGATCTATTGAAATAAAGGATAAAAATCTATTTGAATAACCCACATATATACCCACTCAGCTCTTTGGTTCAGTCTAGTAAGAAATCTAATGTCACCCACACAGGGCCTAAATTAATATATTGTTTGTTTCCCCAATCCAGACCCTGTTCTCAATACTTAATATTTGTAACTTTTACATACAGATTCATAGAGACTAAACAAATAAATAAAATTAATGTAGTCTAAAATTCTGGTTTGATCTAGGGAACAAAGTAACTACAAACTCATCCCCTAGCCCCTACGTTGAACATTTTTTTGTGTAACATCCAAATAAACAAACTGCAAAAAAAGATACAAAAAGCAAGACCATACATTCAAAGTTGACCTCTAGATACTTGTTAATTATTTGTACCTTCACCTTTTGAGTCAACTACTTGTTAGATGTTAATCATTTTAAAAACAATTACAAATCTTAAAATCTACATGCTAGTTGTCAACTTTATCATGTTTATAATAAATTAAGAAAGCTTGCCAGAGGTTTTGTTAAAGCTTGAAAAAAATAATCAATTTCTACTTGCACATTTAGAAATATTAAAACAACTTCACTAAACATCATTATTAATTAAATTTCATACAAAAACAGCAAGATTTTAATTTATCTGTCAGAAAAACAATAAATATTACACTAATTACATGTACAGATGTACGTGTACATGTACATGTTTTTTTCAATATTCAAGTGTTAATATCAACCCCATTACTAAATAAAACCAGAGCACTGAGAGCAGCATTACTGATCCAAACCAATCTTACTTACATTATTTTGTACATGACTTACACATCCATTAAACATGACTAAGTCATGAAAGACTAAGTCACTAACTCACAAATAC
Source organism: Mytilus trossulus (assembly GCF_036588685.1). NCBI lineage: Eukaryota > Metazoa > Mollusca > Bivalvia > Mytilida > Mytilidae > Mytilus > Mytilus trossulus. The sequence goes on along the minus strand of NW_026963315.1, from coordinate 1,313,900 downwards.
ACTATGTCTCCTGAAGAACAAATTAAAATGAGAGAGTATCTCTGAAATCAGGAACAATGTGTGTACAATTTCTAAATCAATGTTATATCAATACTAAATTTATAAAAAAAACATAGTTAATTTAGAAATAGTTATTTTTAAACCTGCACTTAATTCATACTCTGCTATACACATGTATGTGGCAAATATCGATTTAGACGTTTTATAAGAATAGTGCAGTGAGATAATCGTTGCAAGTTAATTTCTGCTGTGATTCCTTGTTTTAAAAAATTGGAATCCAACTTTTGTTGATCAGGAATGTCCCCTGGAACAAACTGAAAAGGAATTGTGAACTAAATTTCCAGATCTCATGTCAGGATCTTTCATAATAAGGGCCAATACAATCAAATCATACAATATCTGCCAATCTTGCTAATTTTAAGTCCTTTAAAATCTGACAAAGATTCAGTAAAAGAGGAAGCTACAAAATGTAGTAGTAGTAATATACATTGTACAACCTTGGACTCCCTTGCTGTTACATAAAAATAGCATAAGAATAAAGCCCTCGAAATCCTACATGTAGCTTAAACCCTGTATGTGCACAATAAAATAAAAAGCCTTAGTCAATTAAAGGTTAAGGGTGGACAATTCATCAGTCTATTTGTAGATGAAATCAAAAATAAATGTCATTACATACTTTAAAAATGTCCCTACATGAATAGTACATACATTTTGACATGTAATATGTTCAAAATCTAGTTGAATATACAAGAAATATATCCTGTAATCTGTACCGTACAGTGTACATACAAACAATGTATGCATGTACACTGACAATGTAGATTATAGTTATTGGCAGTGGGTGGATATGCTTCGTGTGTACTAACTTAAGTGATACATTTGTGAAATTATACCAGATCTCAATATTTTTAACACAAATATTAACTTAATAATTTATTTTATTTTCAAAGGATTTAAAATTAAATGACAAAATGTCCAAATGCAATGTTAAAAAAAATATCAATGGACTTTAATAAGCATTTGTTATGATACAATTATTCAAATTAATATAAAAATAGCTACAGTAGTAACTATCAAAATGTTCAGATTATTGCTAATATTACTGACTATGTCATCTTCCGAATCAAGGATTTGTATTTATATTTATATACAAATCCTTGTCCGAATGTATAAAAAATACTCTTAAAAAATTAATAATCCACAAACTGGTGAAAGTGCTCGATAACTTAATAATAATTAAATAATCTATGTGATTATTGAGATTAATTGGATTACCTGTGTGTCCGTCACAATATTGTCACCCATGAACACCTCAGGGTGGAGTATAATGTTATTCTTTCACGGGTGAATGAGTTATTCTTTTACACTTCCGTGGCACATGTCGAACCGCCATATTGTTGTGCATAGAAACCAAACTGGTCGATAAGACGGCAATTCTGATTGGATGATATTAAATGGCGGCAATTTTGTAAATTATCATTTTTATCTTATTAGGAATTTTATGGAGGAGGGAGATGAAACATTTCGTCCTGATTATTTTTAATTGCAATCTCTGTCCTGCCTTTTTTGTTTTACAGAAATTGTCATCCTTCCTTTTTTTTTTAAAGTACGTGTCTCATGTTTTCACTCAAAACTCCTGTCCTGTCTTTTTTCCTTACTTTAATATTTCATCCTAGCTCTTCACCGAAAAATCAAAATTTGTAACAAAAAAAATATATGAAGCGTTCGAGAAAACTATACAAAAAAACAGGCGTAGATCTTGAATATTTTATTTTGAGGTTAAGTTGCCGGAAAGATAAATTAACCCTCATCAAACATGCAGATGAACCGCAACCCAGATAGCAAACATGTGTTGGGCCCACGTTGGCATTCTGTTGGCAACATTGTTGGGCCAACGTTGGAAAACTATGTTGGGCCAATTCCATTTTGCTCATCGGCCCTTCGTTGGCCCAACATGTTGGGTCTTTGTGGCGGCCCAACATCACTATGCCAACAAAGATAACCGCTATTTGCCAAAAATCTGCCAACAAAGTTAACTGTTTGCCAAGTTTTGAAATTATGTTGGGACATTGTTGGTCGTACATCAGCATGCTCAGGTTGCCAACGTATATTAACAATGTTTATTTATGCTTTCCATATTATTTATTAGTAATAATTAATAAGTATATATTCTAATCTATACTGTAACATAACATATATAGATATTTTACAATCGACTGTCATTGGAGAGTGAGATAATTTACTCGTGTCAAAAGTAATAATGTAAAGTTCAACAAATGAAACTATATTCAAATTTTATTTATTTTTTTGGACTGGTTTCAAATATTTTTTGTTTGCGCCAAAAAATATTCAAACATTAAGATAAATTTATACATTTACTAGATGACTACACAGTCAGATTTGAAAATATTAGAGTAAAGAATGAAGAGCACTTTTTTTTTTGCACTTTGGAGTAATATTTAAAAACTTTTTCAAAAATCTGTGTTATAAAACTTAATACGTTAAGTACTTAATACGTTAATTGGCATATTTGTTGGCACAATGTTGGCTCATATTTCAATATTGTCATGAAATATAACCTAAGAATCATTCAAATAACGTTTGTTAAAAATTGGTTCAGTAGGTTCAGTCAGAAGATCTTACACCGAACCAGTGGACGACATAAGTCGAATATCATTTGGCCAACTATTTAAATAACAACATTTGGCCAACCATACTAAAATAACAGTTGGTGCCAAGTTGTTGTGCCAACGAGTGGCCAGCAGTGTCAAAATAACTGTTGGTTGAGTTTTGTTGGGCTTACGTTGGTCTCTTGTTGTCCTGCCAACGCCAACTGTTTACCAACTGTGCCAAACAATCACCAATGTTGGCCCAACAAAGTATTGTTATCTGGAAAGTGTGTTTTTTTTTGTACTGGTATGGATAGTAAACCCCACATTGACAGAAACAAGTGCCTGTGGTCTATAATGATAAATGAAAAATGAAAAATAACATGACTTGGATAGTCAGTTGTCTCATTGGCACTCATACCACTCATACCACATCTTCTTATATCTATTCACCTGTTAAATAAATCGGCGCAAATGAAAGAAAAAATCGGTGCAATGCAGATCGGCGCAAATGCAAAACTTAAATGGTGTCAATTGATGACAAGTGAAATTTTAAAGTCAATGAAAGCTTGACATGTGGTTTAAAAATTTGTTCATATGTTACAAAGATATATGTTACAGTTCATATTGTACCAGTCTTCCCCGTATGGTTATATCAGTGACTGCAATACAATGCTAGTATATATAATAATGATTTTAAAAATATTTACAAGTACGATGTATATCCCTCTTACTAACATGATGATATCTCTATTGTCGTATTGCCGGTCTCCGAGTTCGGAGTGCTCGTCATAAGTAATTGCTTTTTTTGTTTTGCTTTTTTGGAATTTGGTATCGATGAAAGATCTCTGTTAATTTCTATAATGAAACAAATTAAAGGCATGTGTATAATATTTTGTGAAAAAAAAATGTTTGAAATCAACGTTAATGTCACTATAGTTTATTTTATAGCTAAAATTAAGTTTACTCATCCTGGTCATTTAATTTCTATATATGCTTTCGCACCTACAAATCGATGAAAATTCCTGGTAAGTTAATAAGATATTTCAGAGCTTGTTTTTCTATGATTACGTATTTGACAGCAAAGCTACTCAAACAAGGGTATCGAATAATATTTTTTGAATGTCTACCTGGTATCATAAAAATAAAATTGAGAATGGAAATGGGGAATTTGTCAAAGAGACAACAACCCGACCAAATAAAAAAACAACAGCAGAAGGTCACCAACAGGTCTTCAATGTAGCGAGAAATTCCCGCACCCGGAGGCGTCCTTCAGCTGGCCCCTAAACAAATATATACTTGTTCAGTGATAATGAACGATCATGTTTATATATATTTCTGCATCCAAATAAACTTGATTTAGGTGACACAAAAAATATATATATCACGCCTGATACTTAACTATCGAAACACTTAACTAAATTTGAAATTATTTCCGCTTCTAATTAATTTGTAAGTTCATGACAGAATAAAACAATGAGAACAAATTATGTTGTTATTGATTTAGTGGAAATAAAATATAACAATATTACCGGTACCAATTTTACAACACCAACTGCGCATTTCGAAATATAAAAAAAAAATTGTGGTATGATTGCCAATGAGACAACTATCCACAAAAGACCAAAATGACACAGACATTAACAATTATAGGTCAACGTACGGCCTTCAAAAATGAGCAAAGCCCATACCGCATAGTCAGCTATAAAAGGCCCCGATAAGACAATGCAAAACAATTCAAACGAGAAAACTAACGGCCTTATTTTTGTAAAAAAAATGAACGAAAAACAAATATGCAACACATAAACAAACGACAACCACTGAATGTACAGGCTCCTGACTTGGGACAGGCACATACATAAATAATGTGGCGGGCTTAAACATGTTAGCGGGATCCCAACCCTCCCCTAACCTGCGACAGTGGTATAACAGTACAACATAAGAACAAACTATTAAAATCAGTTGAAAAAGGCTTAACTCATCTAAGACTCGAAAGGTCACTCCACACTTGATAAATTAATATACTAGTATTTAGTTTATACTGTTTGATTCAACTTTAAATTTACTCTTTGGAAAGCGTTTATTCTGTACATTTGTAGATTTCAAGGCAGATTTGATATTGTGTGGAGAGTTTTGAATGTATCAAATCTCATAAAATTCGATAGAACTTGCAATAACAATTATCACTTTTTATTTCTAAATAATGAAAGTGGACAAAGCAAAAACTTTTATAGAGGTCAACCTTTATATTATGTCGATCCATTTGTATACTACATACATGTACAATGATACATTTATCAATGACATAGCACGTGTACTGATTAATGTAAAAATAATAAATGTCCTTCATTCTTGTGTATATGATGCTTTTGGTCAAGGTTAATGCATAGCGGTAGTGACAAATGATCTGGGATTCTGTATACAGATAATGTATAACTTACATAACTCAGGTCAATACTCATTTAAATGGTTAACCTCCCTGAATCAAATTGTTAGTGATACAGGATTTTTTTTGTCTGAACTGAAGGGTGCTATCAAAAGTTTGGATGTTAAAAAATAAAATAAAACAGAGATTGGTTAACCAATTCGGACAGAGTCTATCTGCTGATATGACAAGGTCGTGTGTTTTATGCGTAATATGATATAAATTACGGATATGCAACGTACGAGTAACGGAAACGGACACAACGAATGTGGAACGTTCATCGAACGGACGAGTACCGCACAAAACGGACACCTCATATAACGAAAGCGTACCGGACAAACGTATGAACAAGATATACGGAAAAATTAAAGGCGACAATGATAATACATGTAAACGGATAAATATTCAAATTGTTTCTGTGTAACTGATTTTAGTTTGTTCTTCAAAATGCAGCCAAAGAGCTGCTTGATTGTGAAAACGTGCCCTTACTCTAAGATTGATTAAGAATAATAAGAATTCTGACATACCAATAATTGGCATTTTTGACGCGAAATTTTCAATTGGCATTTATCCGTTTCAAATCCGTTCATCATCCGTTTTATCCGTTATACGTCCGGTATAAGTCAGTTTATTAATATGTGTTTACTTTTTTACATTGGCTAGAGGTATAGGGGGAGGATTGAGATCTCATAAACATGTTTAACCCCGCCGCAATGTTGCGCCTGTCCCAAGTCAAGAGCCTCTGGCATTTGTTAGTCTTGTATGATTTTTAATTTTAGTTTCTTGTGTATAATTCGGAGTTTAGTATGACGTCCATTATCACTAGTATACATATTTTTAGGGGCCAGCTGAAGGACACCTACGGGTGCGGGAATTCTCGCTACATTGAAGACCCATTGGTGGCCTTCGGCTGTTGTCTGCTCTATAGTCGGGTTGTTGTCGCTTTGACACATTCCCCATTTCCTTTCTCAATTTTATTCACATTCGTCCAACATCTGTTTTATCCGTTAAACGTCCGGTAGAAGTCCGTTCAGTGTTGAATTTATCTGCCAAACCTCCAATGGATGTATAACGAACACGTAACGGATACAAAATGGAAACGAAACGGACGAGTACCGTATAAAACGGACGACTACCGGCGGTTCAACGGACAATTCATCAAAATTTTCCAGCGGACAGAACGGACGTCGACGGTTAAAACATACGCTAAACGGACATGCAATCGATGTGGACGGGCGTCTTATGGATAAGAACGGACGTCACTTGGACATGAACGGATTGAAAAAAAGTTATCCGTTAGACATCCGTTCAAGCTATCCGTTAAGGTGTGACCGAGGCTTAAAATATTGACAATTCTGTGTTATGGGGGTCTAAAATTCAGTTTGACAGCTTTAGACGTAATTATTTTGTTTACCTTATTTAACTGGACCAAATCACTACTTTAACCATAAAAATTCAGCACCCAATTTTTAACATATAATTTTATCCCTTTACTTAATATTTCATGCATTAAATATCAAGAAATAAATTGGGAAAGTGTATATAAAAAATATGCAAGTTATACACTGTTCACACTTGGGACTATATTAGCAGACAACGAAAACCAAAGGACGACAACTGTGTCCTTGGACCTATTATCCCGTCAGTGTCATCAGCCTAAATGATGAGATAATTGGTATTTTATCAATAACATGCATATTATGTACATCCAGTATATATTTTTTATAATGAAATAATATGCTTTTTGCTCTAAGAAAGAGAAAAAATCTTATTTATAGCATGGTCAATTTAATACGAAAAAGCAATAAAATATCTACATGTAACAGTAACAATATAGAGTAATCACTTATTCGAAATTTACAAATTAGTTGTCTATGTTTAAAGTTTTGAGAAAGTAGGTATGGTTCAAAGCTTTTTTTTATTATTTTTAAAAAGTTGGAGTTTGCTTGATTTTTTTATAAATTTAATATTTTATCATTATGTACATTTTCATAGGAGTTTTCTAAATTTGTTTGTATATTAGCCTATTATATTATCCTTATTATGGTTAACAATTTCTAAATCATTTTGACTTCTGACAATCACAGTCATATAAACCCCCCAAAATCAGGTAAAGAAGAACAAATTCTAAATTTGTTTTTTTCCCTCTGTGGTGTACATCCTTATACAACGTAAATGTTAGCTGTGTTTACTATTTTAAAGTTTCACAGAAAAGAAACCCATATGGAAACGCTCTCGACCAATTGTAAGTTCAAAATGACCAATAGAATCAAAAGATTTCAGTAAGTTGTCGATGATAAAAAAATAAATATGCATAGCACCCGACATATTGATTGCAGTCGTCAATTGAACTTCAAATTTTTAGTTTAGGTTAGAGATTACAAACCCCTAAACCAATTGTGCATGCCGGATACGCGTTCTCAACAAAATATATTTTAAAAAGGGCAAAAAGGCAAAGCAACTTGCGAAGCCGAAGTGCATTGGAAATAAAAAAAAAACCACAGACTAGGTATAATATTTTCCTGGGGCAAAAGTCTTTACTATTTCAAAAATTTAAAAGACTGGGTCGATGCCTCTGCTGGTGGACGTTTCGTCCCGAGGGTATCACCAGCCCAGTATTCAGCACTTGGTATTGACATGAATATCAATTATGTGGTCATTTTAATAAATTTCCTGTTTACAAAACTTTGAATTTTTCGAAAAACTAAGGATTTTCTTATCCCAGGCATAGATTACCTTAGCCGTATTTGGCATAACTTTTTGGAATTTTGGATCCTCAATGCTCTTCAACTTTGTATTTGTTTGGGTTATACCTATTTTGTTATGAGCGTCACTGATGAGTCTTATGTAGACGAAAAGCGCGTCTGGCGTACTATATTATAATCCTGGTACCTTTGATAACTACTGTAAACAGTCAATCTAGAACTTTAACCACAATTAGTATAATTATTAATTCACAGAAGTGCTGACCAATGGACTGGTAATACTCTCGGGGAGGAAACCTCCAACAGCAGTATCGACACCAGCATCAACCTGAATGTAAATACAAACTAATCACAAACATCAAGCCTACAATTGTGCACCCTAGACGTCCCTTCCCCCGAAACAAAAAATAGTTTAATTAGGGTTTATTGGGGCTGAAAAACAAGTATTTTATGTAGTATTGTTTTGTTTGTTGGTTGATTGTTTGCTTTGATACAAATATCTGCCTAGGATATAATACTTTGAACATGCTCATATTAAATAATCCTTTTTGACTATACATTTGCTCAGTGTATAGTGTTTATATGTTTACATTTGATATCAGAAATATTTTTTGTAAATTATTAATTACTTCTTTTATTGTATATAACAAAAGTAGAGTGCTTGATGGTATTGTGTTATGTTTCCTATTTCCACGTTGATTTCATCATTGAAATCCAAATATATATTATTACACATACACATGAGGAAATACAGGATAAGGAAATTTTAAGCAGCTCTATAAGTTTGAAAGATTTATACTTCGAAAAGAACAGATAGACTAGGTAAATGTTCTATTTTGCCATTTTATTTCAAAGAATTGTAATTGGAATGCATGAACGGCTCTCTTTAATTAGTACTCACAGATTCACAATTTTCAATCATAATGTAAGTACTAGCTTAAATTGGTATCTTCTGAATTTTTGTACATGTATATAAATGTTTGATAGTCTTAAAAGAATAACACAGATGAAAATGATTTAGATGTGTTAAAAAAAAATATTGGAGAGAACGATGGTGTAACTTTTTGTTCTATATTTTTGTATTGAACGAAATATGACATCTATCCAAACACGAGGTCTGGAGTGGAAATTGTTGTGCAAGCATAATCAAATACATACATATTATAAATCTTTGTTAAATTACAAATATTTTTTGTCGATATAAATACATCTATTTTGTTGCTGAAGATATAAAAGCATTTATTTTGTTGTTGCAGATATGAATACATTTATTTTGAAGTTTCAAACACTACTCATCATTCAGATTTTAGGTAAGTGTATACATTGTTTTTTATTTGTGTTATTGAAAAAAAGCTTGTGATGCTAATGTTGTATGAAGGCAAAAGTGTTTTGTCGGCATACGTTACATTTTGTTCATGATTATATAATCTCATTGATGAACATTTAGGTAGAGGGGATTATAAGTTCCCATTTGAATGTGAGCTTATGTTTATGTTGGAAACCATGCTAATCTTTTAGTGTCAAATTATGATTTTTTTCTATAAACCAACTTATGAACCTGAATAATTCGTTAAGACCATGTGAAAATACTCTCCTGCTCAATGCGCTTAGAAGACAATATCTCAAACTCGTTATTACACATGTTATATATATTTTTGAAAATATGATATTTTGTATGCGAGAGATAATATTCATTTCTCAATTTACGTTTTGTATATAAATAGATTCAATAATGCACACTGGATAATACTACCAGGTCATATGATTGTGATGCATGACTTCTTAACCACTCAAACGTCTTGTGTAAAAGTGAATGCATATTAAAGACGAGAACATGTTAGTCGTATATAGATATAAACTTTGATGTCTTATACTATACCATCACGCTGCACCGGATCTATTCAACGTGTACTAGATCTCACAATAATAGTCCACATCAAGACCTGTCACATACCCGTAAACTCCGAGCAGACTTTTCCCTCTTTCTATAAAAATATTAAAATAATTACATAACCCAAAACTGTAAAAATGTCCTAAAAATTAACATTTCTAGACAGCAACCCAACAAGAAGTTGTCCTATTGGTCTGAAGATTACTTGACAGATATGTCTAAACCTTTTTAACCCTTCCCAACGTATGCCAGTTTAGCTCTTTGTGACCACGGAAAAAGCAGCTGCATTTAATATTTAGGACTTTAATATAAAATTCGCAATTTTGATATTTTAGACATTAATTCTCTGTGTTTAATTATTCATTATATTTTATAATTTCGTTTCTATTTACATTTTATATCAAGGACTTAAAATCAACATGCTTTAATATGCATTTAATTCTCAGTTTGGACTTTGAGTGACATGTTATACTCTGTTAGCTAATTAGAGACATTTTACCTTATTCATAATGTATGTTCTTAATTGTCATAATCAGATTATCATTTAATATTTATTCTTCAAGTTCTAAAAATAGTTTAATCTTTGTCAGTGAACAATATTACTCAAATTAATTGTTATTTGTTATGTCTATACTTTGTGTATGAATACTTGTTTATAATTTTTATAAGCAAGATTTGGACTCACGACTTTACACTGAACACAGTCCATCTGTAATAAAAGTATTAATATTCCATGCTGAATTATTGGTTTATTCATCGCTAGTTCCAGAGTGGCAGTAGTTAGGTTTCACCAGAGTTCCAGTTCCAGAGTTCTTATTGCTATTCAGAGCAATCGTTCATTGTGTGATCCGGTGAATCACACAATTTCAGTAACAAGAGGCCATTCATTCAGGCTCTTGTTGCACGACCCTAAAAGTCACCCAGTTTCCTCGTTCACATCTTGCTGCGGTAGTTTTTGAGATGAAAGCAAAACAATTTTAATTTGACCCCTTTTTTCTATTTTTAAATACTGCCGCCATTGTTTGATTGTATTTGTGGATTTGATCCATCAATCCTAATTGGCATGAATGCTGTTTGAATATCTAAAAATGGTTCTTTTGTTTTCAACATAATAAATAAATAAAATGATATACATTTTTCATTTATTATTATCACTACCCACATGACCTATACCCAATTATATTTTGGGCATCTTTCATATATAAGATCTATGAATAACACTTGATGATTGAAATTTAAAACCAAGCTAGTTTAACAATCCCATTAAATATGGGTATCATATAATGCACGAATTTATATATAACCAAACAGGTCATAATAATAGAGATAGAAGGGCGGTGTACATTGCATGAAATATTGCCCCTTATGTCATCTGCGACAGTTATATGAACCTTGTTATATCTTTCAAGCCTTATCTCGATGTCTAATCGTTCAAACAATACGGTGCAGTGATATTAGCATTTTTAGAGAATATCCGCATGCTCATGCTTAGCAATTGACTAAATTAATATGCTCACATAACCGATAATTTGTTTTATATTACAATGAGCAAGTAAATTGGAATGTGGTTATTTTCTGTGTCTACATATAAGGTAAAATTAACAATAAAATTTGGTATAGGAAAAACGGGATACATTTTTCGGCGTTATTGTTCTTGTCAAAATTTCAGAAAAGTTTCATTGACATTTTACTTAATATCGGAAGAGCGCAGGCATAGTGTGTAAACTGAAGAAGAAACACCTTCTCATTAAATTAAGTTTCACATTTAAAGGATACGTTCCCTGTATCTGCAACATATACTGTCTCGTTGTCTTATCGATTTTACATGTATTTACAGGAACCAAGTGCTTTACAATTATAGAGAACATTACGACTTTTGTTGACCTCGGCGACACAGTTGTCTTAAATTGTAAATGTTGTCGCGAACAAAGTTCTTGGCAAGGTCCAGATGGAACAAAAGCTTTACGGAATGAAACTGTTCTAATGACGTTCTCATATGGTCAACAAATCAATCCCGATTTAAATATGACAAACATCGATATATATGGTAATTTTACGATCGGACTGTGTCATCTGAGGATAAACAACTTTTCAAATGCCAATGATGGTATTTATCAGTGCACTTATCTCCACATTGCTAACTTCTATGTTAGTATCTTCAACATATATAGTAAAAGTAAGTTGAATAAAAAAATGTAAGTGCAACTAACGCGTGTTTCGGGAACGGATTTTATCATGTAAGATTGACACAATAAATTTTAAAAGCAAGATATGTAAACTATTTGCAAACATCAGATCTAAAAGAGCATAAACAAAATATCAAAAACCATTGAAGATCACCTTTGTATCAGGAAGTTGTAAGTTGAAAAATCTGGGTTTGTTTGTAAGAGTACCGCACATTTATTTAAAAAACACTTTAGCCTATTGTTATCAGCATGTCAATGTTATAAATTATACAAAACGGAATTATGTAGTTCGTGAAAAAACGCGTTGATTTTTATTCATTTGTCAATTTTTTTTTAACAAATTATCTGCAACTCCAATCAATATCGATTGAAAAAAAGGGAAAGCAGACTGTGGACAATCAAACACTACATGTAACAATTGAGGGAGACGAATCTCATCGAAAAGCAGTAATGAACTTAGTGTTATCCATATGCGTTATAGGTTCATACATGAACGTTATCCCATTTTCCTAAAGTTTACATACCATGAATATCAATTTATAGATGTCAGTCAAAAATAAATCAGTTTTATCTGTATCTGGTTTCCTTTAAATCTTTTACAAGTGTAATGGAAAAGATCAATCAATAAAAGCCACCAAATCTTTAAATGTTCAGTGATAGGGGACATACTCCTTATAGCGAAACGTAAGTTTTTTTAGAAGCTCATTTGTGAATTCTGCCTCATACCAATAATGGAATGCTATATTACTTCCATAGTAAGAGACAGCTAACCCATGAGCGCATCGTCTCTTACTGCGATACATCTCAAATATGTTTTACCTTGATTTGTATATGTTGAATGAATTTATGTGGTTTGATCATCGGTAAACAATTGTTTCCTGTAATTTATAAGATAGTAACATTGAAAATTGAGAACGGAAACGGGGAATGCGTCAAAGAAACAACAATGTATACTTTCATTCAACAATTGCATACCACATTATATTACAAAGAAACACCAACAAATTTGAAAATAGTACAAGCTGCAGAGAACAACATCATATATGGGAGAGAGGGAGTTAAGCTCAACTTAACATGCACGGTGAAAAATGGTTTACCAGCAGCAACCTTACTTTGGATGAAAGATGATTTGACGGTAGCAAACGGAAGCAGTGACGCTCTTTTGTACCAATTTACACCTACTAGATTCGATCATATGCAAAACATCACATGTCACATCAATAGCGATTTGTTGACATCTCCATTGTCTCAGACAATTCAGTTAGATATACAATGTAAGTCTAAAAGTGTAAGTTTTAAATCTGGTTATTCTACTTATACCAATAGTATTCAATTGATGTTCAGTCCATATATACATGTAGATTTCCAATGAGCATAGTATTTTTTAGAAAGGAGATGTGTACGTATGTGTAAAAAAAAGGGATGTCAAAAGATCTGAAATTTAATACTCGGATACACGGTCATGATACTCGAGTACTCGGGAGTACTCGGATGCATCTTTAACGTCTACTGAGCAGTTTAGATTTTAGGTGGGATGCAGTGTTTTTGTATAAATTTTCATAAACATATTAACGAAAGACAAACGTACTACAAAAATAGCTTAATCCTCTTGTTTTTTTATTCAATTTAACAAAGAATTACTAACCGCCTTTTCTACAAATAACCTATCATAATAGCAATTAATGTTTGTGCATTTGTTCATGAACCGAATTCAAATAAATTCATAAATATTTTCATATAAGATTCGAAAAAGTATACAATATATATGTGTCGTTTCTTCGTGAGGAGTTGGTATTTTTTATAATACGACTTGTCCATTAATTTGTCAACAACACTATTGGACTTCAAATAACTTGTGCCTTTTCGTGTTGCTCAGTTTTACTTTTTCTGTGTTTTTTTTTGCACTGTCGTTTGTCTGGTTTTCTTTTTTTTGTTTTATCCATCACATTGTCAGTTTATTTTCGACTTTTGGCTTTGAATGTCGCTCTCGTACTTTAAATTGTAAATTAAATAAGTATAGAAAATAAGTTTCAAATGCAGAGTAATTTGATTAATTTAAATGTACATCTCATGCCAATCACGTTTTCATAGAATTCTTAATTAACAAACGGAGGTTAGTTTTTACGGCTTGTGATGAGTTAATTATTAATCCATGAACGTGTTGATCCGTGTACAAACACCGTTGAAAATGTCTCTAGTCAGTTGTGTAGGGTTCAGCGCATGTCACTTTGTTTTTGTTCTTGTTTAGAAATATGATTTGGTCAACAATTTCAGACGAAAGACGGTTTGACTGTCTATGTTTTGCTCCAAGTGAATGTAGTGCACATGAAAACATTCCCTCGGAGAAAAAGACGTTGCTGGTACAACTATAACAAATACTAGTAGTAGCCTGATGATAAACATATTTATGTTGTTAATTGATTTTATTTAGTTTTACGAAGAGGATATTTCAACGGACTAAAGTGAGTGGAAATGTGAAGAGAAATATTTCAAGATGTTTAACAGGCAAACGAGTATCCGAGTACTAAATCTGTACTCGAATACTCGGCCTTCCGATCGAGTACCCGAGTACTCGAATACTCGTTGCCATCCCTAGTAGAAGAAGATAGATATGTGATTGCTAATGTGACAACTCTCCACAAAAGAAGAAATGACACATATTTTAACATTGATAGGTTACTGTACGGTTTTCAACAATGAGCAAAGTCCTTACCGCATAGTCAGCTTTAAAAGGTCCCTAAATGACAAATGATAAACAATTCAAACGAGATTACTAACGTCTTAACTGATGTACAAAAAATGAACGAATAACAAATATGTAAGACATCAATAAACTAAAACAAATGATTTAAATATTCTGACATGGGACAGGCACATGCATACATAATGTGTCGGAGAAAAACATGTTAGCGGGATCCCAGCCCTCCTCTAACCTGGGATACTGGTGTACCATAACAGTGTGTTTGGTGTCGACGCTTTGGCTACAATACATCGCGTTTCGCATATTAAATATAGGTCCTTGTATAATACGAATTCCAATGCCTAGTCAGAGAAAACTGCATCAGGTATGCTCAAGACAAAATGTTTGAATGGTTACATACACGACACGTAATGTATGGGACGCTCTATACGTTATATGCAATAATGTTTCCGTCTGCAACTCAAAATGATGGATTCCGTATGAAACAGCTATGTTATATAATTATAGAAAAATTTAAAAAGCCATAGTATAGATTAAATCTGATATTATTTAACGTTATATTTTTATAATGGAGAATTATTCATTTTCGTTAAACATACTGATAGAACATAGTTAACTGAATGTGTTATAATGGGGATTAAAAAAAGGGAATACAGTAGTTATCAAATACATATATATCTCGATTCATGAATCTAGTCATTTTGAAAATAGTAACATAGAGAAAACTGAAAGTTGTATTTGTGTTTATAAGTTCCTCTTTCGCTATTTTCTTCTATGTTAATGGCTGCTTCAGCTGTTCAACACATTTGATTCTATCAAAATAAAATAAATAAATGTGGAATTAGTTTGCTGCATGTCTTCTCATCGCAAAGTCCTCCCGCGTCTTACATAAAGACTTGCATTAAGAAAAATATATGTATTATGATATATTCATCTTAAAATAATAAAGGTTAGCTATTTATATTTTACAATAGATAGACCTAACTTGATAATTATTCAGCGGCATAAAGGATCAATTGTTGAAGGTGAATCTATGGAATTATGCTGCCTTCCAAACAGCAATCCACATGTACAATACATAGCATGGTTAAGAAACGAAAGCGAAATTGCTTTATGGAGACAACACGCTACCAAGAATTTCGATGAAGTCAATAAAGATTTCTGTTTCCGGATTCTTTCAGTATATAGAAACCATACTGGAAATTACATGTGTTTTGCAGAAAACAGCATTGCCAAATCTAATTCCTCAATAGGCATCAATGTTTTATGTGAGTAATTTATCAAGTCTTATCCTTACGTATCTAAGACATCAGGATTTTAAAGCCTTCTTCAAGTTTTCCTCGTGCAATCCAGTTTGATAGACTTGCCAGTGCCCTCCGTTGTTTTCCTATTTAGTCCTAACTCGATCAGTTGTATGATATGTTAAGTTGTATCACGAGTTGGTTGACCGTTATGGAATAACCGTTTCACAAATGATATTGGATATGTTCCTTACGTCATAACTACAATTCCCTTCCCTTTCATGAATTTGACCTACCGAATTAGACTATTTACCGGATTTGTAATCACATAAGCAACTCGACGGGTGCCGCATGTGGAGCAGGATCTGCTTACCCTTCCGGAGCACCTGAGATCACCCCTAGTTTTTGTTGGGGTTCGTGTTGTTTATTCTTTAGTTTTCTATGTTGTGTCATGTGTACTATTGTTTTTCTGTTTGTCTTTTTCATTTTTAGCCATGGCGTCGTCAGTTTGTTTTAGATTTATGAGTTTGACTGTCCCTTTGGTATCTTTTGTCCCTCTCTTTTGTAAAACAATTTTCTGAAATATCCAATTAAATATACATATGACGATCTTTTTTCTTGAGAAAGAAATAGGACAGAAAAATAGACATATTCGTATACTTGTACATTGATAATGACTTCATAGATATAAAAAGAAGATGTGGTATGATTGCCAATGAGACAACTCTCCAAAAGATACCAAATGACACAGAAATAAACAATTATAGGCCACAGTATAGTCAACGAAAAAACTTATGTACAAAATAATAAGCAAAAAACAAATATGTGACACAAAAACAAACAACAACTACGAAACAACAGGCTCCTGGCTTCAGATAGGCACATAAAGGATATGACGCGTTGAAAATAATTTAATGGTGCAAAACCCTCCCCTAACCCGGGACAGTGGCGTAACGGCAATCATAAAAGCTAGCTATGAAAAAACAACAACAAAAAACAGCAAATATGAGAAACAGCAAAAAACGACACTCTCTCAATTATAGGCTCAGAGAAAACATGACCCCGTGCAATGCAAAGATACAGGTATCGAATGATTGTAGATACATGTATATGCATATGTGTATAAACATAATATTTAGTTGTATTTCAATTAACTAACAGAATCAATATAAATACCGATAAAATAATATTCAAAGATCAGCAGTGTTGAATTAGACTCAGTCAGTAACCTTTTAGAATAAGTTTATTTAGGGGAACAATTAGTTGACCCGGATCGTTTGTGAATTTTTGGCTCCGTAAACAACATCTCCCTATCCCGTTTGAAATAAGTTTTTCTAAATATACAATCAAACTTCATAACCAAATTGTTAAATCTATAGAAGAATTTGGTAAATGTTTTAAGTAATTTGTGGTAACGAAATCCCTGACTTCATCATTTACCAACAATACATGCTAGCTTAAGTTCAATACAATTCAAAACGTCACAACAGACACGGGCATAGCGAACGAATTGTGGTATATAGACACCGTAAGATGGCACCAAGTTGTAAATTAACATCGTTAAGTTACCTTTCTTATTAGACAAGAAGACTTTAAATGAGTTGCAGCAAATATACTTGCATTCCGATTTACCGAAAGACCGTTTAATTAAATAGGAAAATATTTGTTTGATAAGATTGTGTGAAAGTGTAGAGTAAAGACTTGGAAACTCAAAACTGTCAAATAAAATAAAAATAGAAAGGACATTCAAAATCACGTAATTAGTCTAAAACATTCAGAGATTTGTTAAATTTAAATTATTCCACAATATTCATATATTTTAATAAAAGAAGTTATGATAAGTGCTTTGATAGCAGTTAAGGAATTAGTTAAACACACTTAAATATCAGTTGCAGAACACTTACTAGAGGCTGTTGTAGAATGTCAAAACTCACTACGAATGCAGTAATAGAATGTCGAACGGACACAAACACGAGTTGAGTGACGTTGTAGATACCTGTTTTACAAATGACGACGGATATGTTCCAATCGTTGTAACCTCAATCTCGTTCTTCTTTTTTTCTGAATGTGCCCTACCAAATTAGATTGGTCATCAAGTTTCGACTTAAATCCATATGAAAGACACAACGGGTGCCACATGTGGAACATAATCTGTTGACCGTTCCGGAGAACCTGGGACCACCGCCACATTTTGAAACCATACCGTTGTTTACTGGAATCGTTGATGGCATTGTGGTGTTCGCTCTTTAGTTTCTATGTTTTGTTTTTTCGGTTTATGATATGAGGTTGTCAGTTTTATTTCGACTTATGAGTTTGAACGTCCCTTTGGCATCTTTCGCCTCTCTTTAAGTGCTTTGTAAACCAATTACTGTGTTATAAGTGTAATTGTATGATTATTTTATAAATTCTTACATCACATCTTATTTATTGATTAAGATTAATGTCTGACATTTACTTTACATTTGATAGATCCACCAGATGTAATAGTTACCTACACAATTTCAGAGCAGAGCATAATGCTTAATTGCAATCCCGATGGAAATCCAGACAATTATACGTTTTATAATTGGGAACACAGATCAGATTTCAATGAACACATTCGTTGGTTCTATGGAACACCGGAAAGTCAACTTAATATAAACAAATCTCAGAACAGGAAAGCAACTGAAGACGATGGTACTTACGTGTGTACTGTATCTAATGGTGTCTATAATAAAAAAGGGAAATTTAACCAAGAAGGTCAAGTACGCGTTGAATCGAGTGGTAAGTGTGCATGTGAATTTAAAACCAAATACAAATGTCGAAAATCTATAATGTTTTTTTTTTAAAAAGACTGATGTATCAACCCAGAAAGATCAGAATTATAATTTATGAAAATCACAGAACATCATTCCCTGACTGGTACGTGTGCTTTTCGGCATGTTTGAACGCTTGAACGTCGAGAACACGTATTTAGTAAAAGAGTTGATGGATTGTATCGCTCGGTGCTAGCATTTGCAAATGTTAAAGTTGCATATATCACTCAAATTATTTATGATCTTGTCGTGGTATTATTGTTATTTAGGAAAATCATCTACAAATTGTAAATGTTGATACCATATAAATCATACATAGGCGAAACAAGTCTTTTGACAAATAACATAGAGTAGCACCTGAGATCTGACCCATTTGTTTTTGTGTGGGTCGTATTGCACAATCTTCAGTTTCTATGTTTGTTTTGATTATTGTTGTTTGTCTTGTGGTCGTTTTTCGTATTTTGCCTTTTGTAGGTTTTTGACTTTTGTTTAAATATCACTTTGATATCTTTGGCCTTTCATAATGGATGTATAAAATGATTTACTTGGTATTGAGATCAATGAGTTTCGAGTGAATAATCAGGTTAACATTGGCATTGTTTTTTCTATTCCAGCTTCACCAGTCTTTGTCGCAGAGAATAAACCAATTCAAGTTGGAAAATTTGGGAGAGGAGTAGAAATAAAAGTTACAATTTATGATAAGCTCTATAATAGCACAGTTTTGATTAGAAATAATGGGACAGCACTTAAGGTTAAACCAGCAATAGAAAATATAACCACACATGATACATTTTATGGGGTCAATGTTAGAGTCACTGGAATACAATATATTTTTCAACTGTATTTTACATCAACAAATAATTTTACGAACTACACAGTGGAAGCATGCAACGATGTTGGGTGTAATTATTTTTATGTACAGGTTATCTCGACAGGTAAGTTACTAAAAATGTTGCTTAAGATTACCAAAAATAAACTTATTATTTTTTAAATATGCCACACACATATTTTATTACTGTCAGGATGGTTTAATTTCTATAATATCGGATTATTACATGGCATTTTTCATATCGCATGTATTATCAGCCCTAGGTTCAATATCAGGCCAAGAACCGCATGGCTCAAGGGCTGATATTGACCGAGGGCTGATAATACATGCGATATGAAAAATTACATGTTATGATCTTTTTATCATATGCTTCAACAGTGGAGAAAAATAACATATTCATATATTGATCCTTTTACGTGGTTCCCGAAAAGAAGTTGAAAGAGTTAAAGGGTCCCGGACGTCGGACCCTAAATTTGATACGTTCATTAAAAAATCTTTCTATCATATGCCTCAGCAGAGAAAAAAAACCCACATTTTTATATGGACGGATCGACAAAAAAATAATTCAACAATACACATAATGAACATTGTTTGGAAAAGTCAACTTTTTTAAAGTAACTTTCTAAATTATGTTTCAGAAAAAACGTTTATTTAATATATGTATTTTTTAATTGATTTTAATTATTTTACACAATATACTTTCCAGTATTCAAATAATTGTTTTGTACACTACTTTGTAATGTTTTTCACTGAAACCGTAGCATTGAGGTGTATTTTCCGAAATTTGCCGAGTATCACCGGAATGCCATGTGATAACTTTAGGGAAAGGCATGTGATAACAATCGAAGCATGTAATAAACTTTTCATATCAGCCCGCTAAGCACCAATTCCAAAAATATGGAAAATACTTTAATTTAATGCTATTATCATACGGTAAAAATCATATGTTATTTAGTCTAAGTATATGATAAGAACATTTATTTTATTATAACTGTTTTATTTCTCTTTCTAATAGTCTGAAAGGCTAACAAAGGCAAACACAATTAAAATGATATAGCATATTAAACTATTTGAATGAGTTGAGATATCATACTAAATGAAAGTTTGACATCATATTAACTTAACAAAGTTTACGAAATTAAAAATGATTGTGTAAACAAATATTTTTTGGCTGCACACCCGTAGCTAGGGGGGTTGAGGGTTCTTACCCCTTGAAAACCAAAAAGCACTGTTTAAGTCAACGTTCTGTTTAAATTGTAACTGTTAAAGTTGAGTATGATTGTATCGACCCCTTGGATATTCCTGGCTTTGGGCCTGGGCTAGATCAATTGTGTCGTTTTCTGTGTTTGTTTGTCGTGTTATAAGGTGTGTACAAGAAACATTGAAGGCAATCATGTTCGTTTTTCATCAGAAATGAATTTTCCCTTAAATGGTTAACGCGTCATACAGTACAACCTGTGACATCCTCTTAGTTATGTCCACCCTCTTGCATGGTCAACATCCAATGGTGAACATTTATTGGGGTATTCAATCTTGAGATGTTGGCCATTTATTGGGGTCATAAAACATAGGTAGATGTTTTATCTAATTATGTTATCTGTTAAAATCAATCGGGGTTGAAGTTTTTAGCTGGTATGTTTCATTAAAATTTACCTGTACAGGTAACTCAGGTTTCTTTTTAAAATTGACATTTCACCTTTTATTGAAAATGTAAAATAAAATATTGTTTTTATCTGTCAATTTATTATTATTATTTTTTTGTCTTTAATTTTATTTAATTTTTCAATTATTTTAATTGTTTTTTTTTTCATTTTTGTATGTTTTTTTCAACACTTTTTTGTTTCTTATTCTTTTAATTTCTTCTTGGTCATTGTTGGTAAGCATCTTGAGTAGAAAGGGCAAAAAGTCAAAGATATAAAAGTTATTGACAATCATTTGAAATGAACAGACTTTTGATAATTGTTTTTTTTAAGGAAAAAGTTTATGTACATGATGTACATTGTATTCAATTGTTTGTTAGCATTATTAAATGAATTATTACTATTAATAATAACTCATAATCATGCAAATGACATTTAAAAAAATGAAAGTAATTAAACAATAAAATTGAGAAAGGAAGTCAGTTTCTTAACAAAATAAGATGATCAATATCAATCCTTTTACAATAAATTTTGATAACATCTAATACATGTAATATTATTCAGGAAAACTACAAGTATCATTATATGGTTTAGGAAAAAACTAATTTCAAATCTCAAAACAAGAGTTGTGCACAAACAATCACTGAAAATACTTATTTTCCAAATGCCCACCTAGTTATCATCAAAATTTGATAAATGTTCATTAAAAATGCTAATCACAATGAAAATGTTCTTATATCTGAATAAAGTGAACCTTATGAAAAAAAAATATTTAAAGAAATTGTCTTGAAACTTATCAAATATGTTATCTTCAGTTTGGTTAATTTCTGTCCAAATTTGTCTCCAGAAAAAATAAAGTGCACTTCTAAAGATGGTGACACTTTTATGGTCTATTAATTAAATCTTTTTTCCGGTGTATTATATTGTCGAAAGTGCTTGACTGGCATAATACATATTCTTGGTATACAATCGTGATTTGCAAAGAATATTTCACTCAACCTAGGCCTTTTAGTTAATAATTGCAGGGACTTGAATGAATTAATATAAGACTTTTAAAGTCCTTGATAAAAAATTAATTTAAAGAAAAATCTAAGAATAAAAACTTATGATAAAAACTGTGAACTCGATTGTGTCAACTGGTAGAGAATTATTTTGGTAATAATTTAGAAACAGAAAATAGTGGACAATATAAAATTCCTAGAAAGGATAGAATGTGTAAACTGTGCCTCTCGTTGGTCTATAAAGAACACTCCTTCCTTGATTGTTAAATTAACAAAACAACTTTGAGATAATCTATTTGAAAATTATTTACCTTCTCATAATAATGTCTCTTACCCAAGAACAAAAAGTAAAAGAAATGCTTAACCTCTAAAACATGGATCATGTTTAAAATATCATATGACAATAAAAATACTATCAAATTTTGCTGTAATGAATATTTCTAATATTTAAATTTTATATACATATTCAATAGAGAAATAATGAATTACCTAAATTTTATTTAGTGCAAGTCCTAAAGACAATCTTAAACATATGTTTAACAATGTTGAATGCAGATCAGTCTATCTACAATAATAAACAATTTTGATTTTAGAAAATTCATTAGAAAAAGGCAGGCATTGTAAAGGTTTGCAGTGATATTTGAAAATGATATTCATTTATTCTTCACTAACCAAAAAATAGACTAATGCATATAAAAAAATAACTTAAATTGATTAAAAATTATTTAAAAGGTATAATATCAAAACTAATAGCCATGAGACAATTTTTTTTTATCAACCTATTTGTTCAACTAGTTTTATTTTTTCATTTAATTTTTGAATTTCTTGTCATAATCACAATTAATAAATTTGACAAACACATGCATGTAAATTTTACCTGAGACACATGACCTGTAAGTTATATAATTTTAACACTTCAATGCATTCGAGATTTCCCTATATCCTTGACTATTTTTTCATTAATACCTTGTGTATTAAAAAAGCTATAGGGGGTATGATGATGGACATATAGGGCCACCATGGTGAACATATTTATTATGGTCACCATTAATAAGATAAAGTCACAAGTAGTACTGTACTTGATGCTAAATTGTAAGGTTCTAATTTTTTACTTCAAAGGGCAAATATCTTTACGTCACAATGTCTCATGACACGTTTGTCAGTCCCCCCTCCCCCAAAAGAAGACAACCTCAGGTCGCGTTGGCTGTTCATTAATAAAATCGGAGTTGCTTTAAAAAGGAAAAATTGGATTTTAATACGTAAATAGTTCTGTAACGAACTTCTCTTTGCCTGAAATCAGGTCCATTAGAATCTCCAATAATATTTCATTAAAAACAACTAGACAAATTCCAGCTTTGATAATGGTTTAAAACAAGAGTTTTTATTAGAATTGCGAGAAACTACAGAAAAGACAATTTGTCTCAAAAAACGGCATATTCCATCTATTTATTTTCTCGAAATAAGATAGAAGATAGTGCTATAACAAATATCGTTGCTTTCAGGAAATTAAGTTTGAATATATCATTTTCTCTATAATGATATACTTGATAGAATTTAAATTTTTAGGGAAGATAATCAGATAAAGCAAAAAATGTAACGTTTAATATTTATTGTATTTGTATTTTAGGTTTTGCAATAAAAACGTCATCTTTATTTTAAATGATTCACGCCGCTTCATACTTATCACTTAAAAGAATATGAGAAAATGTAAAATGCCGTTGGCTACTGTACAACACAACTTTGGTTTTGCAAATATTAAAGAGAGGCATAAAGAAATAACGAGAAATCCTTGGTTAGGTCAAAATGATATTTGATTTTTGTGTGTGTATGATAATGTACATTAGAATTGAACCCTATAATGTACTATTACCTACAAACTACTTATTTATTGTGTTAAATCAGATATGATGATTTACATCAATTCACGTTTAAATAGCTTATGCCCTTCTAAAACAAAAACATTTGAAGAAAATCAATTACATAATGTTTGACTGATACATGACAAATGATACTTACAATATGAATGTGTTTTCATTTGATTAAATCATGATATTCAAATTTTAAATTTTGATAACAATAACATAGTTTACAAGGCTGGACACAAATGAGATTTTTTATCGTAGTTTTATTTCAGATATCAACACTAAGTCTGAGAAGTATTGTAATTCAGGTTTGAAGATTGTGGGTAGTATACTTGGAGGATTTTTTATATTAAGCATTTGTTTGAATATCTACTGCTTGCTGAAACATAAGCAAAGTTCAAGAATGGTACCAGAAATTCAACTGGAAGTGCAATACGATGAAATTGGAATCATTCATGATAGCAGTGGGAGTATTCTAGATTTGTCACACAATGCACAAGAGGCGGAAATAAGTATTGATGCAGCAGCTGTTGAAGAAACCTACCCTCGTTCGACGCCTCTGGAACATAATGACTCTTCAGACAACTCCGTACAAAGTTTGTCAACTTCACTGTTGA
Organism: Mytilus trossulus; assembly: GCF_036588685.1. Lineage (NCBI taxonomy): Eukaryota > Metazoa > Mollusca > Bivalvia > Mytilida > Mytilidae > Mytilus > Mytilus trossulus. The sequence continues at coordinate 1,289,398 of NW_026963315.1, read as the reverse complement.
GTGGGGATGGATATGAAAATCCTTATCAGTTGATTGATCCTGCTGATATTGAAATACATCCATACAGTACAGTCGGTTCATATTTATACCAAAATACAATAATTTTTCCAAAGCAGATAAGTTCTAGAGATTCAAATTCTTTCATTCCAAATGATGAAAAAAGAAATCCATGGCTTGTCATATACAGAAAAACATGTGTAAATGCATGGACATGAAATGTTATTTATATTGAAGCCATTTCATATACAATAGTTATAAGACAAGAGTACACCTGCTGTAGTGCCTTGTATCATTCCATATACCAAACAGAATTGATCCATCTTGTATAGTATCAGATAACAGACAAATGTTTTTCTCTGTTGTGATGTTATGCTATTGTTTCAGAAAAAGGGAGAAGGTTTGAATCCATTAAAACGTTTAATCCCGCTGCAAATGTTTGCACCTGTCCTAAGTCAGGAATCTGATGTACAGTAGTTGTCGTTTGTTTATGTAATATATACGTGTTTCTCGTTTCTCGTTTTGTTTATATAGATTAGACCGTTGGTTTTCCCGTTTGAATGGTTTTACACTAGTAATTTTTTGGGGCCCTTTATAGCTTGTTGTTCGGTGTGAGCCAAGGCTCCGTGTTGAAGGCCGTACTTTAACCTATAATGGTTTAATTTTTAAATTGTTATTTGGATGGAGAGGTGTCTCATTGGCACTCACACCACATCTTCCTATATCTATATAAAGCCATGGCAACATCGGATTAATCAATAACCATGAAGATGAGGCTTATGTCAGATTTAATTTGCCAGACAGACATCACAATAATTACATACACGAAACATAGTAGCCAATTGAATATAGTCCATGAATAGTAGAAAGAGTGCACACAAAAAAGAAAAATAGATAAACAGGAAGCACATTACATACTGAACCTTTAATGTAGTATGATGTTGTATGAAAGTTAACTTCAAGGCAAGGCTAGACGTGATTGTACTATACAAATATAGCCTTTGAATGAGGTCGATACAAGGATATATTGACCTGAAAGAAGTATATTGACTGAGGACGTAGTCCGAGGTTGATATACTTCTTTGGGTCGATATATCCTGTATTGACCTCTTACAAAGACTATATTTGTTATATTATTAATTTCCGACCATATTTGTATCAAAATTGTCATTTGGGTTTGTTGGAATTTTATAGATATTACATTATCTCCTTGACAATACCAACATATTAGTTGTTATTTCATTTACTTTTTTTGTGCATCTTATGTATTTGAAGATATTTTTCGTCAAATAATCGATCACAGACATCATGTGTTTCAATATCCTTGAATTCATTACATGACGTCACATTGTAATTGGGTTTTAGATATTCTAAAAATAACGGTGCGATATGCTTTTTGCCGGTCAATATGCTTTTTGCTATCCGCCGTTTCTCTCTACCTTCGAAAATAAAGTTTAACATGTGACTATCCCTAAACGAATCAAATTTGTTGAAATATACGAATTGATAATATTGTCCGTTATTATTCAAAAGATTTTCGAGGTAAAATCGAGTCGGGAATAACATTTGTAGAAAAATCAACAATAACTTAACTTTATTCAATTTTGCGTTTGAAAAAGAGCTGTTATTTTCACTTAGGTGTGGTACTTATAAGATACAGAATGTTCAATTGTATTGTCAATACCGATTAACAATAAGCTGCATTTTCATAGTAAATCATGGGAAGATCGGAATTGCAACTAGCTTTAAACGGTCATGAACACTTTCTGACTATTTACAAGCTCGCAATTTATCACTAATCATCAACATCGTAAAAGGAGTCGGCGCTGTGAGTCCCCTGTTTACTCCGACAAATATTATAATTACAAATTTGTCAAAAGCATCCTTAATCTATTTAACAGATTAGAAAAACAAGGGTCATTATTCTCAATATAATATATAAGGTAAAGTTGGCGGAGATATCGTCAATGAGACAATCTAAATAGATATAGGAAGATGTGGTGTGAGTGCCAATGAGACAACTCTCCATCCAATAAATAACCATCAGAAATCGAAAAGGCTATAGCAATTTTCAATAGTAGACATATGTGTTATGTCAAATTCTAAATTTGTAACCGTCTAAAATTGCTGAAAACAATTCAACTTACAATGCCAAAGACTTTACATCACATCAAAATTACATTCTCCAAAAAAAAAAACAATCACAAGGTTCCTCCTTTGGGATAAATATTTGTGGCACGGCAATTTTGGTTAAAATAGCAACTTGCAGAGACAAAAGGGCCGCTCTTAACAAGGTAGGGGGACGTGTACTGTATGAAGTTTTGGTATACTTCTCGACAAATTCCACAAATTTAATGGACGCTTGCTTGGTTGTGTATCTATACATACATTGTAAATGGAAGACCGGAATCGAAACCTTGGACGAGGGGTATCTTTACAACAAGATAAAGCGATCTTATCCTAAAAATCATAATAAAGCCAAACGCATGTGTGTAATGGATATCTTCGTAAATAGGACAGAAAAGGAATAAACAATATCACATCATGATGAGAAGGGATATGGTGTCTAAATTCGCATAAAGAAAAACAATATTTTAGTGCTATATCCAGGATTAGAGGCAATGTGATTTACGAAATCCTAAAAAAAAAATCGCGTGTTATTTGCAAAATGAAGACTTCTTTCGCTTTTAAGAATGGCATCGAATCCCTATTCCTAGCTGAGACAGTAGGCCTGGGTTCCAAGTTTGGGTTTTATAGAGGTGAACTATCTTAATAAATTTACTTTATACAATGATATATTACCAATGATATTAAACAAGTACCTGAAATACAATATTAAGACATGATTTTTGATAAACATATAATAATAATGTATATTATAAAGAAAATTCTTCATGAAATGTAAAAACGGATCAAAATCACCTTTAACGGATAGAATATAACTTTTATAAAGATTCGACTGACAATTTTGATCAAGCTTAGAAATTTGATAATCTTGTCATGCAGATTCTCTTTCTATTGTATTTTTTTCAAGATAGTTAACGCAGAAAATGGTTCAAATCATTATTTTGAATAACTCTTTAATGACAGTAAAGAAGTTGACCAACGATTTCAGCCATGTCAATTTATTTGAAGATCTTTTCTTACTATTTTATTATGTACTCTAAAGTGTTGTTCCATCTATTATAGTATAGAATTTTATAGACAAAAATCCTAATAAAAATATCATGTTTATTACCTGTCATCCACTTTTAGTTATATATGAATACAGAGTTTATGAGAGACCTTTCAACAAACCAAAACTTCCCAAATGGTAGAAACAAATGTAATACTATTGACCCGTACGCTGAAATAGAACATAGTCAAGGGAGTGAACCTAGAGCGTTTTGCCTTTCAATATTTCTCCCTTACAGAATCAGCCGCACTGTGAAAATGATGCAGAACGTACTTGAAATAAAATTGAAATGGGGAATATTTTAAAGAGACAAAAACCAAAGATCAGACAACAACCGAAGTTATATTGATGTATGGTATATAGCTGCCGGGTGACCAATAAAAATAAGTCTATGCAACACATGAATTAAGTGTTTTCATTGGCAACTTTCCATATCTTCGTACGGAGGAAAGATTTCCAAGTTGGCAAAATATCTTTTATGATTTATAGTTACAACAGAGATAATAAAACAAGGGTCTGAACGATAAAACTAAAATAATCTATGTTTTTGATATTTTTATGGATGCAATCTAGTTTGATAAATAGTTATGGAATATCTGTACGACCCCAAATATTGTTCCATATGTCGAACCTCAACGAGTGTTTATGAAATCACTAAATGTACATTATCATCAGATTTTTGTGCAACCACCAATACATTTGGTGCCACATGTAAAGCAGGAACGGATGACTCTTTCTGGTTATTAAAATTCACCACTGTTTTGGCGGGATTAGTTTTGCTAATCTTAAACAATTGTCTTGTTTAAGTTGACTGTTGTTTTTGTGTGTACAAAAACTGATTTATTGAAAAATCGGGAAATTATCATAATGATAATGAGGTATTAGAGGACTCAACACAGAGTCTTCGTTGTGGATTTCGATCGACCCCTGGTACATGTATATTGGTATATATATTTCCGCATAACAAATACAATAACTTAAATTATACATTTCAATTTCCCGTCTGACACTAAACTATTGAAACACTTATCTGTACTTCAAATCATTTCCGCTTTCAAATGATTTGTTAGTTCATGCCAAAATAGTTACATTGGAAAAAAAGAGAAAAAAATGTGTTGATACACATAAATTATAGAGATCATCTGAGGTCGTTTCAAATTTTACTTTCAGTAAAATACAACCTACAAGCTATATCGACATAGTGCTAAGTTGTAAATAAACACATCTTGAATTTTCATTTTTATGCTACAACAAGAATTTAAGATAAATACAAAGCTTTTCGTTAGTTTTTATATGCGTTGTTTAAACATTGTACGGATAGCACGTGCATTCCAAGCCGAAATATTTTATAATGAAATAAAATTTGATATTGGAGTGCCTCGCGATTGTTTCAACTACTAAAAATACGGATTCTGATAAAATATAAAGTGAATTTAAAAATAAAATTGAGAATGGAAATGGGGAATGTGTCAAAGAGACAACAACCCGACCAAAATAAAAAAACACAACAGCAGAAGGTCACCAACAGGTCTTCAATGTAGCGAGAAATTCCCGCACCCGGAGGCGTCCTTCAGCTGGCCCCTAAACAAATTAACTATTTACAACGAGCATCGTTTGAAAATGAATTTGAAGACAAGCGTGATGACTTATCATCCCTATTCCGTTTATATATATCAAAAGTTAAGTAGCAACTTCATATGGTGTATTATCTCTAAGTTGGAACCAGATCCAAGAAGTTGCATTTCTTATCATGATTTTCTTGATATAGGGTTGTTGCTAACAAGGAAACAAGAGTTTCAAGCAGTGAAGGTATATTCATCCGTACGAAATTTTCCAGGACTGGTTGGCCGTTACAGAATGTCTGTTTCACAGATGACGATGTACCTGTTCCAACAGTCATAACATCAATTCCGTCCGAAAGGAATTAAAGGAGTAAGTTCGGTAAGGGCCATATTTGGCCCCAATTATAAAGTTCATATTTACAAGACAATAAATGTTTTAAGTTGCCTTAAAGACATGTTAGATAGTTAAACATAACTGTTTTTGTCAAAGTTTTATTCTAACACGTTGATTTTTACATCCAAAAAAGGTCAAAATAAGGGATTTCGGTGAAATTTGACAAAATCAGCTAGATTTCACCCAAATAAAGGACCAGGAAACATAGAGCGCAGGCGTCGACAAGCTTAAGATTCAAATAAGACATGTGTAATGTCTTTACAAACATTTTTTTAAAAGATATTTGTTGTCGACGAATGCGCTCTATGTTTCCTGTACAATAATCTATGGAAATTCACCCATTTTCATTGATTTTTTCGTGAAAAATCAATAGGAGTACAACTTGTGACGTCATAATGAAACGCATAAACGTTAAATTTTCAACAAAATGGTTTATATCCTAGCTAGTCAATGTATTGGCTAAAATTTATCGAGATATTGGTCGATAAATCCGAATTTGAAATTTACGATAAAAAAGGGGGCCATTTTAGGACATTATCGAACATACTCCTTTATCGCAGGATTTATACATACACAGCAATACTACGAATGCCATATACGCATCAGAAATTTCTCACTCATCCGGAGCACCTGTGCTCACCCCTAAGTTTGATTGGATTTGTGGTGTTAGGTCTATAGTTATATATGCTGTGTTCTGTATACTGATGTCTATCTTTTTGTTGATTCTGAAAAAAATCCATGGTTTCGTTTTGGACTTACGAGTTTTAATTTTCGTTTAGTATCTTTGGTCTCTTTTTTGTTTTAGTTCAAAGAACAATTTAGCAATTACAAACATAGCATGATTAAGGTTGTTAGTACATGCTCGTATTGACACGTAGTACTCATTTACCATACCGATTATAAGCAAATTATAAAACAAAAAGTTCAACAAATATATTTTACATTATTTGTTCGTTATTGACATCTGCATATTGAAGCAACACACGATTTACTCTACTGTTTCATAGAATTTCCAGCTTTGTGTACCATTTGACAGTTTCACAAAACAAGACTCACACGACTCTTTTGTCAATTTTTGTTTGTGTGTTTCTCTGTCCTATATGTTCTCCTATTTATTTGTATTGTAGTCATGTAATGTTATGCTGTCTTTTTAATGTTATATCTAACATTGCCATATGAAAGTTGGAGGTCTGGCATGCAACAAAACCAGGTTTAACCCAACATTTTTTCTTTAAAAATGTCCTGTAGCAAGTCCGGAAAAAAACCATTGTTATATTATAGTTCGTATCTGTTTGTGTTATATTTTAACGTTGTTATTCTGATTTGTCTTTTGTTTCCTCTTAGATTTGAGTGTGAATTCGCATTGCTATAAGACGTGTCACGGTACTTTTCTATCCCAAATTCATGTATTTAGGTCTGATGTTATATTTGTTATTCTCATCGGATTTTGTCTAATGATTAGTTCGTGTCTGTGTGTGTTACATTTTTTTGTTATGTTTCTATTGTGTCGTTGTTTTCCTACAGTTTCAGTTTGTAACCCAGACTTGTTTTTTTCTATCGATTTATAAGTTTCAAATGGCGGTATACTACTGTTGCCTTTATTTAAATGGCCAATTGAAGCAATTGATTTTCAGTATGTCGGCAATGATATCATCCACCTTCCAGCCGACATATTGACTATCCATGTTCAGTTCTAAGTTGAATGTTAAATCTCCCCGAACCAACGTTGAACTTATTTTGAGATAGCCGTTATGATCATAATTGTTAAAAATTGGTTTTGTTTCAGCTGTCAACTGCCACAAAGAAACTCATCAAACAACCCATCAGTGATGCTAGAATTCATTAAGAAAAAGCTATATAAAGGACAAAATTCAAAGAGCATTAAGCATGAAAAAAACTCAAAATAGCTTTTCCAAACATAACCAGAACAACTGATTACCAATAAAAGCCATTCGCAGTATTTCGAAACCTTGCCCAACATAGTAAATGTGATCTATTTCTCCAAAAATTAAAGCCTCTTAAATAGCTAGTATATAACTATGACCACATCAATGATATTGCATATCAACACAAAGGCTAGTGATATATTCGAGAAGAAAATCAGTGACCCAGTGGCTGTTAATAAACTCATCGCTAACATATTTGGATCAACAGATGCACTTATAAAAGTTAATTCATTTCACATACTTATTTTAGTACTAACGTGATATTTGTTATAAAAATAACAAGATGTGATATGTTTTAACCCGCTGCATTGTTTTTGCGTCAGTCCTAAGTTTAGAACCTGTTGTTCAGTGGTTCGCGTTTGTTGATGTGGTTCATGAGTTTTTCTCCGTTCTCGTCTTTTAATTTCGATTATACCATTTTTTTCCTGTTTGTATTGTTTTACACTAGTCATTATGGGGCCCTTTAAAACTTGCTGTTCGGTTTGAAGCAAGGCTCTGTGTTTAAGGCCGTACATTGACCTATACTAGTTTACTTTTAACTAATTGTGTGGAGAGTTGTCTCATTTGCATACACTCCCGACTTCTTGTATCTACGAGTTCCAATGAGACCAATAGACAAATAATCATGTCCACATGCTTCGATTACTCTGAAATCCACTTCTCGCCCCTGATTCCAGCGTTTCTTTACCTACTCCCACCCCTTATATGCTTACATTTGACATTCATGACAAATAATTTATTACTTTTTGTAATGTATAGAAACAAAAGTTAAGTGCTTGATGTAATCGAGTAATATTTCCTTTTTCACATTTATTTTTGAAATCTAAATATATCAACGTAAATACGTGAATATTTGAGGAAATACACAAGGAGAACTGATATGTTTTTATTGCAGCTCTTGAAGTTATATAAAGATTTGTGCTTTAATGAAAACAAGCAGATTGACTAGGTTAATGTTCTATTTCGGAGTTTGTTTGCGAGGAAATGCAGTTTTTCGCAAACCACAAACGTCGATTTAAAAACATATTTTTAATTTGAGGGATTACAATGTACAGCAAGCCGATTGATATGTTATTGGTAGGTTTAAATGTAGTCACTAGCTAAATTTGTATTATCAGAATTTGAAAGGAGTGCCTGGCACACAAAACAGGGAAGTGTTGTAAACATGTAATATGCCACTGATTTAAAAGAGGTACGTAAGATACTAGAGGGACAGTCAAACTCATAGATAAAAAAACGCCAAGGCTAAAAGATAAAAAGACAAACATACAAATAATAGTTTATACTACACAATATATAAGACTAAATAAAGGCAACAGTTGTATACCGCTGGTCAAAATTCCTAAATCGATAGAGAAAAAAAAACAAATCCGGACTTATCGTTACGAACCCCACCAAAACTGGGGGTAATCGCAGGTGCTCCAGAATGGTAGGAAGATACTGCTCCACATGTGGCAACCGTCGTGTTGCTCATGTTATTACAAACCCGGAAAATAGTCTAATTCGGTAGATCACATTCGTGGTAAAAAGGGAAGTGGATTGTAGTTACGACATACGGAACATATCCGATATCATTTGTGAAATGGTTATTCCATAACGATCAATCAACTCGTGATGGCATCTATAAAATGTACTTAAAAAATCAGAAAGCACAATTTACACTGTGTTAGATAAAAATAGAATCAGATTGATGGAGAGAATATTGTTTTGTTTTTGTTTTACTTTAAAAAAAAAAAAAGGGTACAAATATAAAAAAAAATAATATTAAGTATTTATGTTCCAGACCATAGGAGTATTTGGACCGTACGCGTACGGTTTGGACCGTATAAGTTTACTCATACGGTCCAGCTGATGTTTTGGGATCATATGGGTTAAATTTAAACAAATATTTATCAAAATCATTATTTTTAGTTATACAAATTGTTTTTATTACATGTATATGGATAAAATGATTACGCAAACAATTGAAATTAAATATGTGTTTATTTTTATATCCGTGATTCATATTTCGGTACTCAAGGTGACACTGACTTCCACAAAGAACGTCATATTTTTTTTTTACAGTAACATAACTTGTTCATGCACATTATTTTGCATATTTTTTTTTTTAAAGTTCCTTAATATTCTAAAAACATTGTCCTCCCACTCTAAGTTTAATAATTTCAATTGCAATTAGCATACTTGGCTTCAATTTATGAATTACTGACATGCTAAATACAGGAGATTAACAGATTAAATAAACGTGATTTTTTTAAATAGTTAAAACATTCTTTTGTTTTATTTTAATTACTATTGAACTTTTTACATTAATTTGAGATAATTCAAATTCTTTATTAACTTTGAGATATAAGTTATGTTGATCTGTTATATACATTTGTATCTGAGAAACGTGACCAACTTCTTAATATTAGTCAGACACGGTCAAAATACTCATATGGTCTGGAACATTAACAAATTACCGATATTCATGAATAATATATATGCATTTTATTTTGCAGATATGGATACATTTATTTTGAAGATTCAAATATTGCTTATCATTCAGATTTTAGGTAGTGTATGCATTGTAATATGTTTTAGTAATATACTAAATACTAAATATTTTCTTCGAATGCGTCTCTGTGTATATAAATTTTCAACACTGGTACACCTTTCATTGCACCAAGGTAACTTATAAACTGAAGGATATCACAGTTTTTCGCACAGATTACACATGGTCATCAAGTATGCCGGGATTTTAATTTGTGATTTTTTAAGATCATTTGTATATTAATATAATGAGTACTTTAAGGGCATACGATACAGTTTTGATTCTGTATTTACAAGTTCGTGAAAATTTGCATATGGGCTATTTTTTACCTGATTAAATCAAATATGTAATAAAATATATACCTTCATGTGCTACTTTTTGAGTAAAACGAGGTCGAAATTTTGTATATTTGCTCAAAATTCAGATTTGTAGCCGTAATTTCTTTTTCGAAAGAAAGACATAACTTTTTTGTTATAAAAGATAAACACAAATTGTTTTTTGTTAAATAATTGGCAATTTCTGTATTTTATAATTATCCTAAAAAAATATGCAATTTTCTATTCAGAAATAACTCATATTTATCAAATGTTCATGAATCGAGGGAAAAACGTCATTTTTTACTGCAAGTTTATCAAAATAAAAAAAACCCTCTATTGACAGTTGTATAAAATTTGGGTCACATAATCTCTCTGCAAAATGAAACAAAATTCCGTTTTGAAAAATAGGGGTCCATGAACTCGTTTTCAAATTAAATCAGTTTGAATGATAAAAATCAGTCGAAAATGCATCTTTTCCCGATATGTCACAGTTTGACGTCACGAAAATAACAAATTACGTTAGTAACGTCATTACCTTCCCTGTAACTGTATCGTATGCCCTTAATACAATTTGCCGGATGTTTTTCTTGTTTATAGAAAATTAATTGACTAGTTATCGATAATGCAAAGTATAATATTGAATTCCGTGCAGTATCTGCCCAATTCTCCATAAATTACATTGGGTGTAGTTTTTTCTACTATTTACTAATACAAAGACCTTAAGTAAGATTTACTACACATTTCTGGAGATAATTAAGCTTTTGTGGGATTGTAAAACATTATGTCTAGTTAACAAATGCGTCCCTTTTACTGTTGGGATGAAACCAGAAACATTTAAATACTTCATTTGGGATAAGTACATAGTCTTAATATTTTCAACATATTTATTGACAGGAACCAGATGCGATAACATTTTAGTGAATACAACACTTTTCGTAGACAAAGGCGATACAGTTGTCTTGAATTGCGCAAATTTATGTGCAAATGGAACTTCATGGGAAGGTCCGCGGGGGTCGATAGCTATGCCTAATCAAACTGAAGTAGTCGCTTACTCAGATGGCCTACACATCAATCCTAACCTAAAAATTACAAATATTGCTATATATAGTGATTACAATAAAGGCACTTGTCATCTGCAAATAGTAAACTTTTCAACAACCAACGATGGAATTTACCTGTGTAGTTTCTTGTCTGGTAGCTTAGACATTAAAAAATACAACGTATTTATTAAGAGTAAGTTGAATATAATAGTTTAATGCTGAGTTTTTAGTAACAAGATACATGTATCATGTAATTTTGGAAATGGGACACATTTATGTAACATACGCAAGACGAAAAATGTGTTAAAAGAGTTTATCTAGTTTGATTTGTTTGAAAACTTTTAATTTAAAAAGAATGAGAAATAAGATACAAAAGGTGCATGCGAAAGCCATTATACCAATATAAAAAAAGCACTATGGCCAAAAAAACTAACGAAAATAAAAAAAATTAATTAATTAAACAATTAAAAATAATATTTAGAAAAAATAAAGACGCGTAGGTAACATACATTGTAATTTCAAACAGATTCGTCTGACTGATTTTAAAACTTTCATTGAAGTGCATGGTCATTTGATTTTTAAGGACCGCCCAGCAGTATGAAAATAGTAAACGTATCAGAAAATAATGTATTATGTGGAAAAGAGGGTGTTCGGATGGAATTAAAATGTACTATAAAAACTGGCAAACCAGCAGCAACCTTAATTTGGAGTAAAGAGGGACTGAATGTTGCAAATGGTAGCAAAGGAAGTCTTCTATATCAAATCACTCCAACCAAATTCGATCATTTGCAAAACATGACATGTTATGCCTTTAGTGATTTGTTGACAGCTCCTCTGTCTCAGACGATATACTTAGATATACAATGTAAGTCAATACATACTGCTAGTACTACACATGTAAGTATAAATATTTATTTCATTGGTTCATTCATTTGATTTATAGGAAGAAAGGAGATGTGTACACATGTCGTTTGTTGTCGTCTCTTTGCAGTTATTTCATACATCGTCTGTTATACATAGGTATGATACGAGTTTTAATTTGATGCATAAAAAGAATAAACATCATGAAGTATACTCGAGAAAAAGTGTTTAGAAAGCAGAATATATATACTCTACACTATATATATGAAAAGACAACTACATTATATAAACGCAAAACTCTTGCGCACTGCTCTTTGCAACTCAATATAATTGATTCCTTATAGACCAAATATGTCATGCTTTTATGGATATTTGAAAAGAATTAAAAACGCATGTTAACAAAAATATTGTGAAGGCATGTTCATTCTCGTTCAATTCATTGGTAATTACTTGTTTTGGTAATTTATTCTTTCGAAATTATATTCTATGTGTTTGGCTATAGGTACAGAAAACACCCGATGATATAACTTTAAAAAGATGAGATGTGGAAAAAGAATAAGTCTTCACATCAATAAATCTTATTCATACTAAATACATAAAAATTTAATTATCATTTATCATTTAAATTAGATAGCCCTGACTTGAAGATTATTCGAAGCAACAAGGGATCCATAATTGAAGGTGAATCTTTCGAAATGTGCTGCTTTTCAAACAGTAATCCACCAGTACATTACATGGCATGGTATCAAAACAATTATGAAGTTTTTTCTTGGAGACAAACCGGAACAACTAGCTTTGAGGGGTTCCATAAAAATTTCAGCCTCCCAATTTCTACATTCTATAGAAATCGTACTGGAATTTACTCATGTTTTGCAGAAAATGGCATAGGAAAATCGACTTTCATCACAGACCTCACTGTTTTATGTGAGTAACTTATTTAGTCTCGACCTTTTTAAAGTTGTAAATAAACACATCATAGTTACCAGGATTAAAATTTTATATTTGCGTCAGACGTGCGTATTTTCTGCAAAAGACTCATCAGTGACACTCGAATAAAAAGGTTAAACAGGCCATATAATATAATGTACAGGTCTAAATTGTTCAACCAACTGTGCCAGCAATTTCCGCTTATAATCAATGATTATTTAGGTTGGTGGAAGATTGGACAAAAAATGAAGTTTTATATAGTGACTGCACATTTCTATATTGGTCTATTTATCTCCTTTAGACATACAAATATTAAATCTGTTTTATGTTCTATGTAGCTTGAAACTAGCAGTGGGAGTGTAGATTATAAATAGATTAACACATATTAACTGTTTCTTCATTCACTCATGTCAGGTATAATTCAAATGTCTCGGCCTAACACGACATCTGGATGAAGACCATGTCGATACTGAACTTAATTCATATATTTTTCTGACTAAAATGAGGTACATTTATGAATATGTACATAAATTCATTAATCGATATAAAGGAGTTTTCTTTAATCAAAACATGACCAATTGCATGGCATGACTGTTTGACTGATCATTGCATATAATTAAAGGTCGGATTTGTATTAATGATGCAACATACATATCATCACACATGCAAAAGAGGCATGACTTATTAGTTTGAATTTCAGACGCACGTTTAGTATTGAAGACTCATCACACATATTCGAATGAAAGCAACAATTAAGAACTTCAAGTTTATTAATGTCTGTCATTTTCTTGTTATTTCATAGATGCCCCAGATGTGAAAGTTACCTACACAAATTCAGAGAACAGTATAATTCTTCATTGCGTTCCTTACGGAAAACCAGATAACTACACCTTTTATGATTGGGAACACAGATCAGATTTCAATGAACACATTCGTTGGCTCTCTGGAACACCGGAAGGTCAACTCATTATAGAAAAATATCATGTCAGGAAAATGATTGAGGACGATGGCAGTTACGTTTGTAGTGTATCTAATGGTGTCTTTAATCAAAAAGGGAGATTTAGTCAAGAAGGTCAAGTATGCTTTGAATCAAGAGGTAAGAGTGTATATGAATGAAAATTAAATGCACCAAAAACAGAATGTAAATGTACATTTTGGAAGTAAAAAAGCTAAAACATCATGGATGATTCATATTTAAACACAGACATTTTGATTCACATTGCACAAACATACAGCGCACCATTTCCAGACCCGTGCTTTATCTTTGCACCGCGTTTGAAATTACCGTTTAACACTTAATTATTCGATTAAAGAAAGATGGAGCATATTCATATGTTTTGGATAGTACAAATAAAAATAAACTTAAATTATATGAATTTAAGACAACAAATGTAATGGATTTGAATAAAATTGTAAAGCATATATGAAAAAAAAAACATGAAAGGCCTTGACATTTTGGAATAGTTTTTGAACGATCGAATGAACTTCATTATGAAGATGTCACTAACATTATTAACTCAAAACTACGCCAGTAAAGTTAATTGGACGAAATTGTGACATCGCCGGATATTTTAACTAATGGAAAAACCTAGACAAAACTACTTTAACTTAAATTGATTACACTCCTTTTTTGTCGGTAACATTTTTGAATTTTGAGGTATTAACCTTAAATCGATTTATGAATATGACATGTGACGAGATAAACTTGTTGATAAAAGATGTTTATGTTTTGGTTACTGATGAGAAAGTTTAAAGCATACATTGACACAAATATATAACTGAAATGAATGCATCAACTTATAAAATTAAAATTGAACTCATTAAATTTCGTTTAAATACTAAGGTTAACATAGACAAATATGTTTTTATCTATTCCAGCATCACCAGTCTTTGTTTCAGAGAATAAACCAATTCAAGTTGGAAAATTTGGAAGAGGAGTAGAAATAAAAGTTATCATTTATGATAAACTTTATAATAGCACAGTTTTAATTAGAAATAATGGTACAACTCTTAAGTTAAAACCAACAATAGAAAATATAACCTCACATGATACATTTTATGGGGTCAATGTTAGAGTCTCTGGAATACAATATACTTTTCAAATGTATTTGACATCAACAAATGATGTTACGAACTTCACAGTGGAAGCATGCAACGATGTTGGGTGTAATTATTTTTATGTACAAGTAATTTCGCCAGGTAAGTAACTCAAAATGTTGCTTAAGATTACAAAACTGAAAATCGATATTTTTTAAACATATTGTATTACTGTCAGGATGGTTTAATTTCTATAAGAACATTTTTTTTATTATAACGTGTTTATTTCTCCTTCTAATGGTCTGAAAGCCCAACAAAGGCAAGCACAATTAAAATTTTGGTGTAATAAATGGTTAACGCGTCATACTTGATGTTAAATTCTAAAGTTATATTTTTTTTTTACGTCAAAGGGCAAATATCTTCACGTCACAATGTCTAATGACACGTTTGTCAGTCCCCTCCGCAAAATAAGAAATCAACCTCCGGTCGCGTTTGCAGTTCATTAATAAAATCGGAGTTGCTTTAAAAGGTATAATTGTATTTCATTTGAAGAACTTTAATAGTTCTGTAACGAGCTTCTCTTTGCATTGAATCAGGTTCATCCGAATCTCTAAAACATATTTCAACAAAAACAATTGGACAAGTCCCGGCTTTGATAATGGTTTAGAACAAAAAAAAAATCTTAGAATTGTGAGGGGAATTCAGTTTCTCATTTACACAAAGAGGACCTGTTAAAGACACCATGATGGGGGAAATAATGAACTACAGAATAAGTAATTTGTCTCAAAATACTGCATATTCTATCTGTTCATTTTCTCGATATAAGATAGGAGATAGTGCTAAAACAAATACCGTAGCTTTCAGGAAATTAAGTTAGTATATACTATTTTCTCTAGAATGATAAATTAAATAGTACTTAACGTTTAATATGTTTAAGGAAGATATTCAGATAATGCAAAAAATAAAAATACGTTTAATATTATTTGTTTTTGTATTTAAGGTTTTGAAAAAACCCACTATATCTTGTTTCTAAATGTTGCACCCTGCTTCATACTTATTACTTACAAACAATTTTAGAAAAAGTAAAATGCGGTTTTAGAGAAAGCTACAATACAACACAACTTTGATATTGCAAATATTAAAGAGAGAAATAAACAAATATCGAGAAATCCTTGGTTAGGTAAAACTGTTATTTGATTTATTTTTTTGTGTATGGTAATGTACATTAGACTGTGACCCTATAATGT
Organism: Mytilus trossulus; assembly: GCF_036588685.1. Classification (NCBI taxonomy): domain Eukaryota; kingdom Metazoa; phylum Mollusca; class Bivalvia; order Mytilida; family Mytilidae; genus Mytilus; species Mytilus trossulus. The sequence goes on along the minus strand of NW_026963315.1, from coordinate 1,273,365 downwards.
ACTATTTACCTACCTACTACTTACTTATGCCTCGTTCGAATTCGAATCGAATGCGAATTGGATTCGCTAATCGCGTTCACACAATCTTCTCTTTAATTCGAATTAATTCGAGTTTGCTAATTCGATTTATCCAATTTGCATGAGAAAAACGTTTTTGTAAATACAAATTAAAAGTAAACGTCGTTTGGACAATAAAGAGAATTTGACGCGATTTGCAATTCGAATTAGAATTGACCTGCGGACGAAATTCGTTTCGAATGCGAATTAAATTAATTCGAATTAGTTAATGCGAATCAAATTACGTGTGAATTCAGCATTAATGTGTTGACTCAAATATAATGATGTACAATAATTCGGATTTTAATAGCTTATACTCTTTTAAAACAAAAACATTTGAAGAAAAGCAATTGCTTAATATTTGACTGATACATGATAAATGAAACATGCAATATGAATGTTTTTTTCTTTTGATTATATCATAAAATTCATTTTTGTATTTTGATAACAATAACATATTTTGCAAGGCTGTACACAATTAACAATGAAAGTTTTTATCATGGTTTCATTTTAGATTTCAGCAATCCGGACTGGAAGATTGTGGGTAGTTTGATTGGAGGATTTTTTATATTAAGCATCTGTTTAAATATTTATTGCTTGCTAAAACGTAAGAGACTTTCAAGAATGGTACCGGAAATTCCACTTGAAGTGCAATACGATGAAATTGGAATCATTCATGGTAACAGTGCAGGTATTCAAGCGTTGTCAAACAGTGTACAAGAAGCGGAAACAAGTGTTGATGGACCAGCTGTTGAGGAAACCTACCCTCATTTGACGACTTTGGAACAAAATGACTCTGCAGACAACTCCATAAAAAGTCTGTCAATGTCACTGATGAGTTGGGATGGATATGAACAGCCTTTAAGTTATCAGTCGATTGACCCTGCCGATATTGAAATACATCCATATGGTACCGTAGAGTCATATCTATACCAAAATACAATAATATTTCCAAAGCAGATAAGTTCTAATCCTCTCATTCCAAATGATGAAAAAAGAAATCCATGGCTTGTCATATACGAAAAAAACATGTGTAAATAAATGAACTTGAAACTGTTTTATATTGAAGCGATTTCATGTACAATTGTGGTCAGACAAGACTACACATGCTAAAATGCCTCGCCTGCTTTACTTATTATGATCGAATTCATGTTGAAAGTCTAATATGAAGGTGTTATTGCAAGTATCACATACACTTTTTTTTTAAAAATACCGATGATCAATGTTAATGAGGTCAAGGTTAGACGAACCCTGTGTTACAGACATGTACACCTTACAATCATAAAACACACCGAATATAGTTCCTCTGTTGCTTATAATATCTGAGAGAAAAAAAACTTATTACGAAAATTGAACTTTTGTCTAATGAACTTTAGGTAAATATAAAAAAAAGATGTGGTATGATTGCCAATGAGACAACTGTCTACAAGAGACCAAAATGACACAGAAATTAACCACTATAGGTCACCGTACGGCCTTCAACAATAAGCAAAGATCATACCGCATGGTCAGCCATTAAAGGCCCCGAAATGACAATTTAAAACAATTGAAATGGTGAGATAAATTCAGGCCACACTCCAGGTACACCATGTATTATTTGAAACACATAGAGTTGGCATTCCTTATAGTATTTGATAAATGGACACACTGTTTAAACTTCGGATTTATCAATGGGGGCCATCAATTGACCATGAATATGATGATTATATCAGTTGAAATATGTCAGACAGACCTTGCAATAATCACATACACTAAACATAGTAGCCATTTTGATTAAATTATATGAATAGTAGAAAGAGAGCATAATTATAAGAAAAAAATTAATAAACAGGAAACACATTACATACTGAACTTTTAAGGTAGTTTGTTGGTGTATGAAAGTCAACTTCATGGCAAGACTACACGTGATTTTAATGTTCGTTATTATTCAAAAGATTTTGCAGGTAAAATCGAGTCGGCAATAAAAATCAACAAAAAGTTTACTTTATTTAATCTTGCGATTGAAAAAGGGCTGATATTTACACTTATGTTTGTTACTTATACGATACAGAATGTTCAATTGCATTGTCAAAAGTGATAAACAATAAGCTGCATTCTCATAGTAAATCATGGGAAGATCGGAACTGCAACTAGCTTTAAACGGTCATGAATACTTTTTGGCTAATTACAAACTCTAAATTTAACACCAATCATCAACATCGTAAGAGGAGTAGGCGCTGTGAGACCCCTTTGTCCCGACAAATATCATATTTACAAATTTGTCAAAATCAAAACCTTAATCTATTTGTTGGTTTAACGGATTAGAAAAAAACAAGGGTCATTATTCTCAATATAATATCTAAGGTAACGTTGGCGGAGATATCGTCAATGAGACAATCTAAACAATACATAAATAACCATCAGAAATCAAAAAGGCAATAGCAATCTTCAATAATAGACATAGTTTTATGACAAGTTCTAAATCGTTAAGCGTCTAAAATTGCTGAAATCAATTCAACTTACAATGCTAAAGACTTGACATCACATCAAAATTACATTCTCCAAAAAAAACAAACAAAATCGAAAACCAATCACAAGGTTCCTGCTTTGGGATAAGCACATGCTTGACATTCTCAAATTTATTTGTTGCACTGCTAATTTGATTAAAATATCAACTTGCAGAGTCAAAAGGGCCGCTTTTAAGGTACGGGGACTTGACTTTATGAAGTTTTGGTATACTTCTTGACAAATTCCACAAATTCAATGGATGCTGGCTTGGTTGTGTATCTTTACATACATTGTAAATGGAGGACCGAAATCGAAACCTTGGACGAGGGGTAAATGTATCTTTACATCAATGTAAAGCGATCTTATCTTAAAGAATAAAACCAAACGCACGTGTGTAATGGATATCTTCGTAAATAGGACAGAAAAGGAATAAACAATATCACATCATGATGAGAAGGGATATGGTGTCTAAATTCACACAAAGAAAAACAATATTTTAGTCCTATATCCAGGATTTGAGGCAATGTTATTTACGAAATCCTAAAAAAAAACCATTGTAATATTTGCAAAATTAAGACTTTCGCTTTTAAGAGTGGCATCGAATCCCAATTCCTAACAGAGACAGTAGGCTCGGGTTCCAAGTTTGGGTTTTAAAGAGGTGAACTATCTTGATACAATGATAATATAAATGAATTTGGTGTATTTACCGTCTTCTGATTGGTTAAAATTATTAGTTTTATTTTCAATGTTGTCAATTGTTATGGCGACACGCCCACTCTGACGTTGTATATTCATACGCTTAATTGTGTGTACGTTGTTATTGTTAATATAAATAATATAAAAAGTTCTCTGAGCCTTATTTTTGATAGAAATTTATTTATAATGAATGGCAATAATTTATTTTGATTTTATTGAACCATAAAACTAATTTTTGACTCTTCACATTTTACATAATCCGCTGTGCGGATTATTCAATGCGAAGAGTCAAAAATTAGTTTTATGGTTCAATTAATTCAAAATAAATAATAGCCATTCATTAAATAAACAAAGATATTAAAAAGTACCTGAAATACATTATTAAGAAATGATTTTTGATAAACATATAAAAATAATGTATATTATAAAGAAAATTCTTCATGAAATGTAAAATGTAAAAACAAAAACAACCTTTAACGGGTAGAATATACCTTTTTTAAGGATTCCACTGACAATTTTGATCAAGCTTAGAAATTTGATAATCTTCTCATGCAGATTCTCTTTCTATTGTATTTTTTTCAAGATGGTTAACGCAGAAAATGGTCCAAATCGTTATTTTGAATAACTCTTTAAGGACAGTAAAAAAGTTGAGCAACGATTTCAGCCATGTCAAATTATTTGAAGATCTTTTCTTACTATTTTATTATGGGCTCTCAATTGTTGTTCCATATATTTTAGTTTAGAATTTTATAGGCAAACATCCTAATAAAAATATCATGTTTATTACCTGTCATGCACCTTTAGTTATATATGAATACAGAGTTTATGAGAGACCTATCAACCAACCAAAGCTTCCAAAATGACAGAAACAAATGTATTACTATTGACCATTACGCCGAAATAGATTATAGTCAAGGGAGGTAAACTCGCTTTTCAATAATTCTCCATTACAGAATCAGCCGCGCTGTAAAAGAAATGCATGATTGTACATGTAGTTATGTTTTACATTTTAAATTCACGTGTGATATAGCTGCTAAGTGACCAATCAGAAGAAGTCAATGCAACCATGAATTAGATTTCATTTTGTCAACTGTCCATACTTATGTAGCACCATTCCCGAATTTGAAGTACATTTCGTACATACATACGGAGAAATGGTTCAAAGTGTGGCAACTAATTCATATGATTTTCATAGTATGAGTGCTACTTACAACAGAGCTACTTAAACAATGGTCTGACATATATTTGAAATCATCTAGCTCTTTGAAATCGTTATGTACGTCATCGTGGTTTGGTAAATACAATGGATAGAATATATGTATGACCACAGATATGTTTCATATGTCGAAGTCTCCTCAACGAGTGTTTATGACATCACCAAATGTATATTATAATCAAATCATTGTGCAATGAGCAATACATTTTGTGACACTTGTGAAGTAGGAACTGATGACCCTTTATGGTTATCAAATTTCACCACTCTTTTTGCGGGATTGGTTTTGCTAAAATTTAAACAAACAAAAAATCGATCGACTCCCTGGTATCTTGAAACATACGTTTCCTCATAACAAAAACAATTATTTAGGTCACACATTTTCAAATACCCGCCTGGCACTAAACTATTGAAACACTTAACTGTACTTAAAATTATTTCCGCTTTCAATGATTTGTTAGTACATGTCATAATAACAATGAGAAAAAATAACAGAATAATATGATGATATGCATAAATGATAGAATATAATATATGTACTTTCATCTGACGCAGTTTCCAGATTAACCTACAGTAACATCTAACCAATTTCTAAATCTAAACATGTGTTTGAAACGTGAGAGCTCATTCAGGAGTAACATTGACCCAGGAATTAATTTTAAATAAACACATCTTGTAATTACTTTTTATTTTACAAATATGAAATTAAGATTAAAATCGAAGCTTTTCGTTAGTTTTTCAATCCGTTGTTTTAAGATTGTATGGATAGCACGTGCATTCAAAGCCGTTATATTTTATACTGATATAAAATTTGACATTAGAGTGCCTCGCGTTTGCTTCAACTACTAAGAAGGATTTTGAAAAAATATACATGACATTTAACTATTTACATAATGATATTGACAAATAAGCTATGATTGAAAATACGTTTTTAAGACGGAAGTGATGATTCATCATCTCAAAGGGGACTTTCAGTTTCTATGTGTCAAAAGTGCAGCAACTGCATTGGTGTAATATCTCCAAGTGTGTACCACATATCAGAAGTTGCATTTCTTATCATGATTTTCTTGATTAAGTGTTGTTGCTTACAACATGTACAAGGAACCAAGAGTTCCAAGCAGTGAAGGTAAAATCATTCGTTCGAAAATATTATGAACTGGTCGACCGTTGCGGAATACCTGTTTCACAGATGACTATGTTTATGTTCAAATTGTCATAACAACAATTCCGTCCAAAAAAGATTTAAATAGATCATAGGGTTAAAACTTATACAGCAATACAACGACTGCCACATGCATATGAGGAGTTTCTTACCCATCTGGAGCACAAGTTTTGATGTGATTTGTGGTGTTAGGTCTTTAGTTTCATATGTTGTGTTCTGTGTACTGATGTCTCTCTTTTCGTGATTTCTGAAATTGTTTTTGCCTTGACATGGTTTTTTAATTTCCGTTTATTATCTTTCGTCTCTTTTTTGTTTTTGTTCAATGAACAATTATAAACCTAGTATGCTGAAATGGACGTTATTTCATTAAGTTTGTTAGTACATGTCCGCATTGACACCTAGAAGTCATTTTCCATACCGATTATTAGCAAATCATAAAACAAAAAGTTCAAAAAATATGGTTAACATTATTCGTTTGTCATTAACATCTGAGTTAATATGAACAATGAACTATTTACTCTATTGTTATTTTCAGTTGTGTATACCATTTTACAGTTTCACGAAAAATACTCACAAAGGTAAGCGTTCAACAATTTTGGCTATTAAATCAATTGATTTCATTAAGACGTCGATGCTACCATCCGCAAAATAGCCTACGTATTGGACAAAAAAAAACCCACCATATATACAGTTTGAGGTTAAATGATACATCTCTCCGAACCAACGTTGACCTTACAAACCATTATATATTTTGAGACGTTTAATATCATACATCTTAAAGATTTGTATTCTTTAAGCTAAAAAAGCAAATAATAAAGAAATTCAAAACACACACCAGACCTTAAGTGTGCACCGATCGCGTGCCATATCCATCGAACCCAAATCCCCATATCCATTTTTATATTTTATTGTATTTAACAAACGTTAAGTGCATTGAGTAATATTTCCTATTTCACATTGATTTCGTCATTGAAAACCTAATAAATCAACGCACATACTGGTTAATATGAGAAAATACACAAGGAAACTATTGTGATTATGAAGCTCTTAAATTGATATAAAGGTTTTAATTGAATAATTTCAAAAATATTGACAAGGTAATTGTTCTATTGAGTAACTTGTTAACAAAAAAAATGTAGTTTACCGGACAACACGAACAACGATTTTAACAACATATTTTTAATTTAATAGATTGGATAGTATAGCTAGCCGCCTTGGACGTTTCGAATGGGTATAAATGTAGTCACCAGCTTAATTTAATATCGACAGTATATGAATAAAACAGCCAGGGAGTTTTTAAAACAACTGATTTTGATAAATGAATTTTAGTTGGATCACTTAGACATTTTTAGATAAAATGGAGGAGAGAATATTCGACTTTATGTTTTTTTTTTTTTTAAATATATGTTACAGTTATTAATTATTATTGAAATAGAACATGGTTGGAAAGTATAATCAAATTGTCGATATTAGTAAATATTGTAGATAATTTTTTTTACAGATATGGATACATTCATTTTGACGATTCAAATACCACTCATTATTCAGATTTTAGGTATTGTATGCATTGTTATATATTTTAGTCAATGACCAAATGTAGTTTGCGATACTTATGTACGCGTGTTGTCTGAAGGAATTGTGTTTGCGTAAGAAAACATATGATTTGAAATTAATAATCCCATGCACTGAAGCCGAGGTTTATTTATCTTGAAAACCACCCAATGAACTGAGATGAAATGTTTCAATTAAACCTCCTCAATCACGAACTTTGCACACAATTCTCTCGGCAGTTTCAAAATATACTAGATAGATCAAATCCTGCTATTAGTACAAGACAAATTGTGTCGAGTTGCCAGTTTGCATGTCTTGTTGAAGCAAGTAAGTAAAAAAAGTTGGAGAAAAAAAAATTCAGATCTAAAAAAAACCAATTATAAATAATGTAGTATTTAATGTTTATGCTCAGACATTTAAGGTATTTATTGAAATTGTTCCCCAGAAATCAAATCAGAACATTACAATGTTTAACCCCTACCCCCTCCCTTAAAGAGTTGTCTTTGAAAAAAGTAAATTCACAAAAATACTGAAGTTAGAGGAAAATCAATTTGGAAAGTCCATAATATGGCAAAATCGAATAACAAAACGCATAAAAAACGAACGGACAAGAACTGTCATATTCCTGACTTGGTACAGGCATTTTCAAATGTAGAAAATGGTGGATTAAACCTGGTTTTATAGCGCTAACCCTCTCACTTTGACGACAGTCTCATCAAATTCCGTTATATTTACATTGATGCGTTACATGTAACCAAACAGACACAATAAATAAAATAGTCAAAATATGGGTAAATCAGTCATCATCGTATAACAATTTTAAACTTGAAAACGGGCACAAAAAACGATCGGTTTTGAAATGTAAATATATTGGAAGTTTTCAATTTTATTCCCGATATATAAAGAGTAAAGGAACTCTTTATTAGAAGGAGATTCGTTCTCTTGTTGCATTCAGGGAGGTATGGAATAGTATACAGGTGTTGAAAATGCATACGTCCTTCGACAGAGCCTCGTGAAGTGCGTAAATTCCATACAACTTTGATTATACCAAGATACTTAACATTATTCAAATTGATTTCATGGGTATTTTTTTATAAGTATAAGCGAATTGGTTGCTTTTAATGGTTCTTGTATAAAATTAAAAATTTTCGATTTATAGTTTAACCATTGTATATAACAATGTATTACTTGTGACACACCAGCTATATATCCCGCACAGATTACACGACTTGTTTCTTTATTATTATGAGGGTGACTCCATTCATGAACTTCTTATGAAGAAAGATAAGAAGTTATATTAGCAATATCCTTTAACTTTACTTTCCGCTTTATAAATGATGTTCTCTCACTAAATAATTCAAAATTCAAAATTTGGTGACTATGTTGAACGCATCCATCCCATCGAACTAGAGATAAATGATACAACAGATACAGTTAAGTCGGCCTCATATCTTGACTAACATCTATAAATTGACAATGTTTTACGACAAAAGAGATGATTTCAGCTTTCCAATCGTGAACTTTCCATTTCTAAGTAGCAACATTGCAGCAGCACCTGCATAAGGGGTATATATATCTCCAAATTGATACGATATTCCCGTGCTTGTATTTCCTATCATGATTTTCTTGATAGAGGGTTGCTGCTCATAAGGAAGCTATTAAACCAAGAGTTCAAAATGGTGAAGTTGAAATCATCCCATCGTAAATTTTACGGAAGCCATCACGAATTGGTATAACGTTATGGAATAACCGTTTTCACAAATGAAATCATACGTCATAGTTACAATTTCCTTCCATTTCATGAATGTGACCTACCAAATTAGACTTTTTACCGGATTTGTTATAACATGAGCAACACGACGGGTGCCACATTTGGAGCAGAATCTGCTTACCCTTCCGGAGACCTGAGATCACCCCTAGTTTTTGGTAGGGTTCGTGTTGCTTATTCTTTAGTTTTCTATGTTGTGTCATATGTAATATTGTTTGTCTGTTTGTCTTTTCCATTTTGAGCCATGGCGGTGTCAGTTTATTTTCGAATTATGAGTTTGACTGTTCATCTGGTATCTTTCATAGTTTATTAAAGAAAACTCAGCCGCAGAAGGCTGCGTACCAGGAACATAGTGTACACAATATTAATTACAACCTAGTTCATAATACAAACAATATACATTTTTATATTATACATCTTCAGAAATAAGTTATTATTACAGTTTTAAATTAGACAAGCATCTTTTCTATCTTTTGAATATCCCCCCTTGATGAGTTGTTTATATCAAAGAACCTTTTTTGAATAAATTAGTCCTGGAGACGCTGCCTTACATTAATTTTAATATAACTATAATCAACCTTTGTTTTCTTTTACACACGATCATCAATTTTGTCAGGATTTTACTTTTTATACTACTTAATATCATTTCTAGATAAACTTAAAAAGTACTTAAATAAAAATTGCTGGCAGTTTTTTTGATTTTTTCGAAAAACAATTATCTTGAGTAATATAATAAAGCGATTTCCACGGGATACCTGCCCTATTCTTCATAATCTATGAATTTAATTTCGTGTATATATATATTTTCTTTAATTCACAAACAAAAAGATATTGGAAACACACATGTCTGGATTTTTATTTGTATTTTTGGGGAGTTCAGAACAATATTTGTCTATACACCTGGAAAAAAGTATTGCAACACCAAATTGAAATTGAAATTAAAAAACACTTTTTATTTTTTTGTGATATAATTTGTTAAAATATAACTACTTAAACATTATTTAAGTATCACCTGAGTTTAATCAATAAATATCGACTCGGTAAATTTTAATCTGCACTTGCAGCTCTGTACCCGTAAACAGCAAAACAGATGTTTTCATCCTCATTGTTTTTAACACTTTAAATAACCAAGTTTTTAAAGTTATGTGATTGACACCTTGTAATGGGTCCTGGACAACTCTAAACTGCAGCAAGATGGCAGATTAGCAGCATGAGAGAAGCAAGGATGTCGCTGTAACAACTACACGTATTGAAGGTCATCACCATTCCACTATAAGTCGTTTTGAGAATAAAAAATGGCACTGAACGATGTTAAAGACCTTCCGAGATAAAGAAGACCCCCTATACCATTTGCTTGGGAAAATCAAGCACAATAAAGGTTTGTCAGAAGGAAACCCATTGCATACAATACAATCCCATAAAAAGAGTGGTGGGCATACATAAGCCTTTTAACAAGAACTTTTCGAGATCGACTCATCTCTACTGGGTATCGTGCAATAAGACCATTTCGGATACCTTTGCTTACGAACAGATACACAGTTTTCCGTATCCAATGTAGTGCAGAGCTCGCCAAAGTTGAAAATTAGCATCGTTGAGGAAGATTCATTGTTCCAATGGAATTCGGGTCATCTTTCTTGGACGCATCGTAGCCCGGATTTGAACCATATCGAGCATATATGGGACACTATTGGGGGCGGAAAGTGCGCGAAAGGACACCCCTGTTCAAACACATCATGAAAAAAACAATGCCCTTCATCAGAAATGGTTGCTGCTACCTTAACAACAAATTAGTCGATTTTTGGTAGGAATCAGAAGACGTTAAGATGCGGTTATCCTTTTGAATGGAGGCTGCGCACAAAGTACTAATTCTTTGGCGTATAACGGTCAACCATGATGTGAACAGTCATCTGAAGTTTAGTTTTGAAATGTCAGACATTGTAAAATTCGACTACAGCCAAAGTTGTAAAATGCATTTTTTTTGTACAAAAAAACCACTTCATTTTGTTATTAAAATTGTGGTTATATAAATCATTTTTTTTTTCAAACTTATTTTGTTCGTTTCAATGCCAATGTTATCATTAACTATGTTTCAATAATATTATACAAATATCTTATTATATACCATCCAAAAAAAGAGGCTGATTTTTCAGTTAATACTGTACTAAAATAACCAGCAAGTTCTTACCACGATATATTTGTTTTAAGCTATAAATGTCAACGAGACCTGAATGAGATGACGTTTTTTTCTGTATCTATCTAACAAATGAAAATTAACAAAACAGAATGATAAAATAGAAAAGTATATGACGCGATTTTTAGGGGACATTTTTAAAATTTCTGAAAGTTTCGGAGATAATTTAAAAAAAAAGTGTATGCATTGCTCATAATTAAAAGGAAACTATAAATTCTAATGAAATGTTTTTTGTAGCAACAACAGACTGTCTCATTGTCTTATCTGTTAAACATATCTATTTACAGGAACAAGGTACGATAACAATTTAAAAAACACAATACTTTTCGTTGACAATGGAGACACACTTGTCTTGAATTGTACATGTTTTTCTGCTAATGAAAGTCTTTGGGAAGGTCCATACAGCTCAGAAGCTTTGCAAAATGAAACTGTTCTAATGGCTTACTCAGATGGTTTAGACATCAATCCCAACCTAAATGTAACAAATATTGCTATATATGGTGATTACGCTAAAGGAATGTGTCACCTGAAGATAACAAACTTTTCGACAGCCAACGATGGTATTTACCAGTGTAGTTATCTCCTGTCTGGTATCATAGATATTCAAAGATACAACGTAATTAACAAGAGTAAGTTTGTTATAATAGTTTATTGTTGACCTCAATATGCAAAAACTCATATGTTATTCTTAAATAACGTGCTTAAAGTACCTCAATACCAAACGTGTTGACAATAGCGTCGACAGAGTAGGCCTATTTTTGTATATTCAGTCTCAGTCAGAATGTTAAATTCGTGTGTTCGACCTATCGGGTAAGACACGTAATAATTATAATAAATATATGCAATATTTATTAACACAGTTTCCTCGATTTGATCAGTATGACAAAATATGCATCTGAAACTAGAAAGAAAATTCTAAGGGGTCATGCGAAAACATTAGTCCAATTCGAAAGAAAGCAAAGTAACAAAAATACCAAACTTCGAGGAAAATTCAAAATGAAAAAGTCCCTAATCAAATGGCAAAACAATAGCTCAAAGAAATCAAACAAATGGATAACAACTGTCATATACCTGAACTTGTACAGCCATTGTATGATGTAGAAAATGATTGATTGAACTAGCTAAACCTCTCACTTGTATGACAGTCGTTTAAATTCCTTTCTGACAAAAATAAAAAAGGACTAAAGGACAAACAACTTTAAAAAAAAAAGTTCACAAGAAAAAGTCTTGTAGGTTCATATTGTACCATTAACATGAATTGGAATTTTAAATAGATTGGTCTGACGTATTTTCAAATTTCATTACATGCATTATTATTTCTCTTTTTTAAGAACCACCGACCGATTTGACAATAGTAAACGCAACCGAGGACAATATAATTTATGGAAGAGAGAAAGTTCGAATGGAGTTAAAATGTACTGTGAAAACTGGTGTACCAGCAGCAACCTTAGTTTGGAGTAAACATGATCTGACTGTTTCAAATGGTAGCAAAGGAAGTCTTCTATATCAATTTACTCCAACGAGATTCAATCACATGCAAAGCATCACATGTTCTGCCTTTAGTGATTTGTTGACAGCTCCACTGTCTCAGACCATTTACTTAGATATACAATGTAGGTATGATATACCGTTTTTGGAAAAAATCTTCCAGTTTAACTTTTGATATTTTTGCAGTAGATATTTTATGACAAAATTTACCATTCCGGAATATATCATTCTTCTCTTAAATGCCTTTAACAATACATTGTCACAAACGTGAATAATAAATACAGCAAAGACTTATTTGTCAATTGTATGTTCACAGGGCGAAAAAAATTTGACCCAATATACGCGAATAGTTTTAAGGAAATATTGTTAACGGTGCCCGGAAATTTAGAAATTATCCTTGTAAACTTATCGCTCCTTTAAATAAACTTATTCTAAAAGGTTACCAATTTAACACTGTAATAAGATCATTGAATATTGTTTTTATTGGTATGAATATTGATTTTGTTATCAGTAAATTAAAAGCAAACTGAATATTACTAGTATGTATGTTATATACATATACACATTCATGGATCTACAATCTGTCGATACCTGTAACTTGGCATTGCACAAGATCATGTTTTTCTCTGACTGTTTATGACGTCTTTACACTAAATCCATTGGATGTTGGATGTGTACGGATTGATAGTTTAGTCTTAGATGCATGATTTTTTTTATTAGTTGCTATTGGCTTTGAACTAGCTGTCAGATAACTGAGTACTCTCAGATCTGTTCCTAGTGTATTTTTGTTGTCGGGATGTACAAGTACCCGGCCACGTCCACCTGTATTTGTGTCCATCTGATGAGTTAAGCCTTTTTCAACTGATTTTTAATGATATTTTTCATCGGTCGTTTTTTTTTCGATGTGTTATAAGCTACTGTAACTGCAAACACAATCTTCATTATATTTAGTTTGTTCTTAACATCGACATTGAAGAACTTTCTTGAATAATTAATTTTCATTTTTTTCAACATATTAGACTGAATGTATACAGACCTGCTTTTACATCAATGTTGCAGAAGGGAGAACTAATCATAAAGTTTAAATATCATATTTTGTTTGTATACATATTATAGATAAACCTTATTTGACAACTAAGCAGCAGCAAGCTAGAGCAATTATAGAAGGTGAACCAACAAAATTGTGTTGCCATTCGAACAGTTATCCATCCGTTCATTACATTTCATGGGTTAAAAACAACCAGGATATATATTCTTGGAGACAAAACGGTACAACAAAGTTTGATAGACTCAATAAAGATTTTTGCTATTCAATTCCTTCAGTATATAGGAACCAGACTGGTAACTACACGTGTTTTGCAGAAAACAGCATTGCTAAATCAAATTCATCACTAGCTGTCGATGTTTTATGTAAGTAATTATTTAAACTTTACGCACACAAGGCAAAATAATAGGCAGAAGTTATCAACGGGACAGGTTAACTCATAAGTTGAATACAAATTGACAGTTGCCATGAAAAAAAAATCCCGGTAAAAAAAAAATAAACAACATTCTACAAATCACAACACAGATGAGTCAAGACTGGCCAAACGAACCTCGCCAAAAACTGCGGGTGATAAAAGATACTCTGGAAGAGTTGTCTGATCCTACTCCACATGTGACACCATTCGTGTTTGTCCTATAGATAACGTTGATATCTTATACCAACTGACAAGGCAACACGCACGCAAAATCTTTTAGTGTCCAATTTGTCTTACAAATGCATTGAATAATATTGAGTTATTTAGAGGAAGCTGTGTGCATCGTTCACTTTACTAGAACAAGCTTTCCATTAATGTCTTTGCAACTCCATTCACACATATTGTAATTGTCCTTGTCCATCCGCATATCCATATCTAGCTATAAAATCAAGCCGCATTTAATGTTGGTGGCAAAGCAGGTATTTTAACGCACTTTTTGTTTGTCAATACTCTGGCAGAAATTTTCTGAAGCAGAAAATGTTCAGTCTTTCATATAGAGCATCATTATACAGGGAGGAAATAATGTTTTCACCAGCAGAAATTACAAACTTCTTTGTGTTTGCACTGCATATTAACTGTGCCTGAGCCTTAAGGAAGTCGTGTTCTTTGAATTTCTTAAGGGTCGCAGCTTTACTGTCTCTGAACATTCCTGAAAGGGTAACATCCACTGATAGCATAAATTACAAGTAACAGTGTACATAGCTTTGGTCCTCAAAATATCTCATATTTCAATATAAATCAGTTTTGTTTTGATGACTCGATTGCAGTATAGGCTATCAATACAAAATCATCGATATCTGCGTGTTTAGATTACTTTCAATTAGCTTTTCTACCATCTGTGCACTCAATAAAGTAATAAAGTTTTGATTGTTTTCAATGTTTGATAGAAATATTTCCTTTTAAGCTTTGAGTTCTATCTGTGAATGGATCTGTTGTGCATATGATTCCTTAGGTGCGTTGCTGGTGAGTGGTATCTAGTATCTAGAATTAAGGCATATCCATTAAATAAAAAATAGCATTACTGTGATTCCGTTCTATGCTATTATTTCCATATCATGGAACATAGGAGAATTTTTGCAAGTTCTTTTTGACAGATATGTTCCGTTTTAGAAGTTCATCCAACATCACATCTGGTTCAATTAACTCATCCGAAAGGTCATCAGCTATGATATTATTAATGTCGGAAATTGTGGAAGTTGCCAGGATTAAATTCAATGGTCCATGTCTCATTTTCGATTTGATCTGGATGTGGTATGCCGTATATGTGTGACAAGATTATTGACGTGATAGCTTTAAGGCACATTGCATCGACCATATTTGACATATAATTCATGGTTTCAAGTCTGCCTGTAACATTCATCTGATAATTATAATCTATCTGGATCTTTGATAACTCTGAGACTTCCTTTAGTGCTGAAGACTGTTAAGGGATAGTTTTGTCTAGTCTAAATCCATGAGTAATAGCTGCAATCATACACATACTATGAAATGTTCCATCACGATATAAAATTCACAGACTATGGTTATACGTTATCAGTTATATACTAAACGTAAGTGTCATTCCCGATCTATGCGTCAATTTTGCCATGAGCAGCAGCAGCAGCATAATTTAGTTCAAATATTGAACCTCTATTAAGAAAAAGCAAGACCAAGAGTGTTCAAAGCATCCAACAGAAACCTTGATCCAACGGGATAATTGGGCAAATGTACTTGGTGGAATACATGGATTCGACTTTTTTATGATATATCTTTCGGTTCATTTGTTCGTTTTATTATTTTCAAAATACATGTAAAGATTCTATAAAGATTGAAGCGGCTACCTAGGCGAAGTTTGTTCATAATAAAGAGACTAAAATTTAATAAAATATTACTAAAAGGTCTTTGCGCATGTAATCATTTTTACTAGAGTAAGTGTGAATTCATATTGATTTACTGCTATAAAACATTGAAACAAACTACAAACTGTACCAATTGTTAACATTCTGAGTTAAAGGAATAAAATATTTTAATTGATGTTCAGAATTCGTACAAGAAATACTATCCTTTAATTGATTGATGACATTTTTTTTTTTTTTACAGATCCACCAGATGTCACAGTAACGTCCACACGTTCAGAGCAAAACATAACGCTTTATTGTATTGCTGACGGAAGACCAGATAAATACACATTTTATGATTGGGAACATAAGTCAGAATTCAATGAACACATTCGTCGTATTCGTGGCACGCAAAAAGGTCAATTGGTTATCGATAAATCACAGAAGGGTAAAGAAAACAAAAACGATGGTATTTACATGTGCACTGTATCTAATGGTATCTCTGATCTTAAAGGAAAGCAGAGTAAGCAGAAGGGTCAAAGTGTCATATTATCTCATGGTAAGAACGTATACACACAATACAAAATGTACATTTTGTAGTGATCAGAAATATGTTTTGGGTACTTATTGTACATCCCTTTCTGACTGACTTGTTTTTGCACTAATATGAAACAGAATTCATGCAAAACATTTTCAAAGACAAAAAAAAACACAACATCTTGCAAACTTCTTTCACTTAACTTTTAGATACATCGCGAACAAGATTTAATGATACTACCAAAACTAGAAGAATATAAAATGAGGAGACATGGTATGATTGACAATGAGAATAAAACCCATAGGCACTTGAATGTGTGATAGCATACAACCGTAAAAAATGTAAGCAAATCCCATAACGCGTAGCACGCTATACAAAACAAAACATAGGACAACTTAAATTAAAAAAACATAAAACAAACAAACGATCGGATACATTTTTTTGTAGTTGTACAAAACAATAATCTTACACAAATCTTAAATTTAGGTTAAAGCAACAACCAATTACCTAAGGACGAGCATTTTTGGTTTTTGGAATGAATGGTGTTAATCATATTTCTTGTTGCCCTACCCTTCCCCTAGTATGCGACAGTGGTTTAACAGCGCAATATAAAAACAGACAGTGCAAATAAGTTAAAAAGGACTTTTTCAGTAGATTGACGAAAAGCCGAAACACAATATAAAGCCAATATATAAAATATAAGACATAAAACACCTATCTTAGAGTTCTTACAATGACTGAAAGCTAGTATAAAGTTAATAAAAACAGATTCAAAAATTATGTATCCAAAACAAAACATCAATCCCCTCACATCAAATGCATATAGTCAAAAGCTACGATAACACGTAATGTAATACCAAAATATAGACTATATAACCGTTAGGGTTTTTATCTATAGAATGTATGAAGCAATTCATCTTTTTTTTTTAATTATTGATAAATGAATTTCAGTACTAATAAACACAACATTTAAAAATCATATTACAATGTAAAGCTAAAAAACTATTAAACTAAGAATAAGAAGATGTGGTACGGATGCCAATGAGACATCTCTCTTCAAGAGATCCAATGACACATAAATTGACAGATATAGGTCATTTTACGGCTATCAACAATTAGCAAACCCCATACCGCATAGTCATCTATGAAAGGTCCCAAAATGACAAATATTTTTTTTTCTAAATTGATAGGCTGTAAAACAACATGTCAGCGTTGAAATTAAGATGTGACATCCCGGAAGTAATGAGTACACGTAGAGCCAATTTCCTAACCAAATCCTTTTCAGGCACAAAGGATAAAGTGGACATGATCTGCGTCATACCGAAATCATTTCCTAGATATTGACAACTTTCAACTTATCTATGACAATCATGATGATTTTTAGCTTATTTCCAATTGTCAATTTCCCATTTTTCAGCAGTAACATGTAAATCGAATACGTACGAAGTATACCTATTTCAAAAAATGCATTACCCTCTTGCGTGCTAACATTTTCCGTTCATAAACAGGGTTGTGCTCCACAAAAAATAATAGAGAAATGTAAAAAAATGGCTTCAATCGACACAACATAAATTAACTGGGTAATTACATCACCACATATCGGTTGACAAATCTCGAGTCGAGATATATCATATCACACTCGTGTCAGTGGAAGAATCTATATATAAATAACAACATAGTTTTTGAATAGCCTTTGCGTTTTCGTTACTGATTATACAGTTACTGAAATTACTGAAGTTCATATGAATAAATATATGCCTTGTAAATCATGGAAAATAACCCATGAATTATGAAAAAGTATTTGTATTTTCTAGCACCACCAGTATTTGTCGCAGACAACGAGCCAGTACAAAATAGACAATATGGAAAGCCATTAAAATTAAAGATTAATGTGTATGATAAGTTATATAATTGCAGCGTTTTGATTAAAATGAATGACAAAACTGTTAAGTTTAAAGCTAAAATGGAGAAGATAATAACCTATGATACATTTCATGGGGTTAATATAACAGTTCGGGGACAACGATATACGTTTGAGCTGCCTTTAACATCCGAAAACGATTTCATAAGGTACAGCGCAGAAGCATGCAACTATATAGGATGTAATTACTTTGATATACAAGTACAACCTCCATGTAAGTAAACAAGAAATGGTGAGATTATCATAGATGTTTTTTTTTCAAACCAATGAAATGCCCTTTTAATGGAAGTTTGAAATCTACAATACAATTCGAAAATATTTTATAATACAGCGACATCATTTTACAAAAAATGTATGTCAAATGAAAGATAACACATATTTGTATAGTGCTGTAACGAATTAATTATACATATGAACGCCTGAAGCAACTAATGGTTTGAATGTTACAGACAAACAAAAACACATAAATCAATACAAGAAAAAACACATATTGCAACTTTTCACAATGTAGTTCGTACTAATGGTATTTGAGTGAAAAATTATAAAATAAATGTGTACAACAAGGAATAAAAATGAAGTGAAACGAAAAATAATTTTTGACGTTTTCACTGTTATTCAAAGCAAAATAATAATCTAAGCCACCTGAGTTGATCTCATATCTTTTATTTACTGATTGTACCTCAAACTTATCAGCCTAGCGTAGACAACTTATTTAGTAAAAATTTAGTGCATGTCTTATTTGACACGCGCCTTAGAAGCAGGCGGTCCGAAATAGGATCTGCATGTGAAATATTATAATTTACAATTTCAAACATTAAAGTGTCTTTGTTTAACAAATTTCCGGTTAAATATATCCTAAATTTTAATATGGAAGAAAATAATATCCTACATGATTTAGTCGCAAGCTACACCAAAACAATTTTTGTATTGTTATACCCATTTCCAGGTACAATGTACATTACTGCCAAATTTGATGATTCTACCTTTACAAAATGTGTGGTTTCAATTTTGCACCCATGAGAAGTGCAAATAAATCCAAGAAACAGTTTCAGGAATATTGTGTTTTTATAATATCTGCTTCTTTGGAATAATCCTATTTCAGACAAAATGTCATCAAAATGTCGAGAAATTATGGCGCAGAATCAGGGTCATAAATATCGATTTTAGTATATCCTAAAATGATTTCAGTATATACTAAATTACATTTTTAGCATACTTAAATTGATTTAAGGGTATCCTAAAATAAGATTTTAGTTTATGCTAAAATCATTTTAGGGTATCCTAAAGTCAATTCAGTATATACTAAAAATCATTTTAGTACAAACTAAAATCATTTTAGTACAAACTAAAATCATTTTAGGATACCCTAAAATCAATTTAGCATATACTGAAATATTCAGCATATACAGAGATATTGGCACGGAATCAAGGTCATAAATAACGATTTTAGTATACACTTAATTGATTTTAGTATATCCTTAATTCAATTTGCTAATAGTTGTGTTCACCAATGAAAAGATCGCTTTCTGGACGAGTTGGAAAGACAGTCACTTCGGACCTTGCTGAGATGTGGCAAATGTCCTCTAACTTGATTTCAAACCTTTAAATAGACTTATTCGGAAAGGATTTAGTTACGATACTGTTGACAGGTCATTAAGGATTGTATATTTTGGTATTAATATTGATTCAACCATATTGTCTTTGCATCGGAAATAAACACATTAATTTTATTCTATAAACAGTTGTTGGCATGATACGGGTTATGTTCTTCTCATTTATTTTATGATGGTATGATACTAAACCCCTAACGGGAGGGATTTTACCTGATTTTCATATGATGAAGACATAATATATCAATCAGTTTGATTGAGGTCTGCAGCTGGCATGGGAGTCCTTTGTTAATTTATGTATCACATGTTGTCATTTTGCTTGGTTTCTTTTGTTGCCTATTCTGATATCGAATACGGACTTCTTTAATCTGAGTTTTACTGTGCGTATTGCTATGTGTTTCTTTATTCTACATTTGCTAGATGTATAGGGGGGGGGGGGTTGAGATCTCACAAAACATGTTTAACCCCGCCGCATTTTCAGTTGCGCCTGTCTCAAGTCAGGAGCATCTGGCCTTTGTTAGTCTTGTATGGTTTTTTTAAATTTTAATTCATTTATATGTTTTGGAGTTTAGTGTGACATCCATTTTTACTGAACTAGAACACAATTTTATTAAGGGGCCAGCTGAGGACTACCTCCGGGTGCGGGATTTTTTTTAGCTGCGTTGAAGACCCATTGGTTGCCTTCGGCTGTTGTCTGCTCTTTGGTCGGGTTGTTGTCTCTTTGACATATTTCCCATTTCCATTCTTAATCTTATCTAATATCTCATGGGGCGGATGCAGGATTTTCAAAGGCATATGGGTTTATTTGCCGAAAGATACCAGAGGGACATTTTGGTCTGGTCAAATCCAAAGAAATTTGGCATATTGGTGCTTCTCGGAAAATCACAAGGTGTAAGGCCAAAGACTGGTTGACTTAGAGTGGCTTGTTGCTTTGTAAATCCTCCTCCTCCTCCTCCTTATCATCATCCTCATCCTCATCATCATGCCGGGGCATTTTATAGCCGACTATACGGTATGGGTGTTTCTCACTGGTGAAGGCCGTACGGTTGCCTATAATTGCTTACATCCACTTTATTTGAACTTTGGTTGATAGTTGTCTCATTCGCAATCATACCTCATCTTATTTTTAATATGAGGCAGGCATTACCTGTAAATGGGGACGAAGTCTGTATGAATTATTTTTTTGTAACTTAGATATTTGTAAAGAAACGGAAATACCGTAACGTTTCCGATTTTGATTCTGTTGTTAGGGATTTTAGTTGTGACGTTATTTAAGTTATGACGTGATATGCAATGTAAACAAAGAAACGTTATCATCAGGTACGTTTTTTCATATCAAGGAATTATTAAAAATGAAATTGGTATTGCGTTCCTTCCTATTTTATACTAGACTGATAAATATATATTTTACTCAAAGTTTCATACAAACAAGACCGGAAAAAGGAAGAACATTGTACATTTCTGCGTAAATGCGGGAATTCAAAACATGACATCCAAAAAATTGAACGATTTTGAGCTCATTAGTACAATGTAAATTTCGGGAAAATTTTCCCGATTTTTTTATTTTTTTGAATTTTTTATTGATTTTTCTACTGTTATTGGAAGTCCCCATATAAAGGTCTCTGAAAACTGAATTGCGGCATTAGGGACAGACAAGATGCATATTTCAATCCAAAACTAAAAGCCATATCTGTTAAAACCCCCATAAGTAAGTATAATACCACTGGTTTCAGTGGATAATATTTATAGGTTTCATAACGAGTGAGAATTAGATATCGCTTGATATCAACTCGAGTTATTTAATTTCAATATAATAATAAACGAGCCTGTGGCGAGTTTGTTATTACTATTTAAATTAAATAAAGAGAGTTGATATCAAACGATATCTAATTCTCCCGAGTTGTGAAACCTATTTCTCTTATGGTAAACATGCTTTTTGCCGAAACCAGGGTTGAAGCACCTGCTCGTCATTTCTATCATTTTCTTCACCTCCTTCTTCTCCTTCTTCTCCTTCCTCACTATCATATTCAGCTTCTAGATCACTTTGGTCAGATTCGGAAAAAGATTCATCTGAATCGTCCATGTTTTCACTGAGGATTTTTTTATGATGACGTCATTGATTTCCGAAAGAAACTCTTCAATATTAAATACTAACTGATCTTAATTAAAGAACAAAACCAATTTCTGAATATAAATTGCAAAAATGTGTGGATGACGCTTTAATAATTTGCGTCAATGTCTGCTCCTTCTAAAATTATAATGACTGTGTTTGAATACTAACATCAAAGTTTTCAAAGTAATTAGAAAAAGTCAAAATTTCGAGATTTCAACAGTCAAAATGTTAACTTTGAAATAAAAATTTCGAGATTTTAATGATGGAATTTCGAGTTTAGAAAAAGTCGAAATTTTGAGTTTAAAGTTGAAATTTTGACTTTTAATGAAGTCAAAATTTCGAGTTTTAAAAAAGTCAAAATTTCTACTTTAAAAAAGGTCGAAATTTCAAGATTTTAGAAAGTCAAAATTTCAGTTGAAGTCAAAATTTCGAGATTTGAAATGTCAAAATTTCGACTTTGAAAATAAAGTTCACTACCAATTTTATTTTTTTCTATGTCCCTAATACGCTTCCGTAGTAATGCCTTTTCAATTGTGATGAAAAAAATCACTAATGTATGGAAAAGCTGTCGGTCAATTCATATTTTTTTTGATACGGGAAGACAATACAATTCATTATAAAAGTTAATATATGTCTCAGAAATATGGTCAAATTAAAAGATTGTCTCTAAAAAAAACAAGTCTATGTATGATTAGGTATGCGTCTTTTATTAGAAAAAAACAGCTACTTAAGCTAAACAAAACTATGTTCTCAAGTTTTATTTAATTACGAATTTTATTTCTTTTTAGAAGAAATTACTAAATTATTATAAAGTACTATACAAATTATGCTTATTTATATATATGTAAAAATCAATTATTCAGTAAATTTTCATTTGACCCTCGGTTTTTACCTAACGCTTTCTTGCAGTAAGCCTACACTATGACGTTAGAGTACAGTAACGTCATAATGCACAACCAGTCTGGATGAAAAAACAAGCCTTGGCACTGAACGTATATTTCTAAGACTTCGGCATGGCATTGAAAGGGTTAATAAAAAAAATCCGCGAAACGTCGACCCAGTCGCTTGAACATAACTGCATTGTGACGTCATATGTCCTGTTCGTCGTCAATCTTCAACATAAGACTTTTTTAAACATTTTGTACGCTTCAGAATGTAATAATATTTGAATAAGAATATATAATAAGGTGAAAAGTGTGCGTATTTTCTATATTATTGAAGAAATCGCTTATCTCCGTTGCAATGGAGGAAATGTACATCATTGTGACCTTTAACTGTCAACAATGACCTAAAGAATAGCCAATGAAAATGCCGCAATATCGTTTCAGGAGGTTTCGTTGGCCAATCAAATTAACGCATTTTTCGTATCACTTTTTCGTATCACACTCCGGACAGTGTGATACGAGAATTATCTATTCATGCGAGAAATAGATAACAGGCCCCAACCATAAGAGAATAGCATTTCTCGCTTGAGTGTAATGAAACTTGGACAGCTGAAAAGTAAATGCAGTGCTTACTAGCAAAAAACAACCCTTATCGCATTTGACGTCGCTATCGGTAGTCAACGCTAGAATGTAACGTACAACAAACCGATAAATTGCACGTTGAAATTGAGATATTTTTTTTCCTAAACATAGCGTTACCCATGCGAATTGAATATAGTATATTCTTATAGTGCATTACTTCTGTAAACATGTAAACGTATGCCGTAGTTATAACGATTCAAAATTTTAAACGTAGCATGATTTTAATTCTGTGATGAAATTCGATTAAAACTTTTAAAATGCTTGGTTTGACTTATATACACTGTATATGCTTATTGTCTTAAGGGGAATGATTTATGAACAATATTAAAAAATATTCCCTACACATCACTAAGTCTCATTATGACATAGTACCACCATATGTAATGATGCAATATTATACTATACATGTATTAACCTTCTTGACTATATATAAACAATAACAATTAAGGAATGACTGTAATATTTTTTCTGTCTATGAAGAAATTACATAAAAAAATTGGTGCACACTGAATAACGCGCGTAGCGGGTTATTTCACAGTGTGCACCACATTTTTTATGTTATTTCGAATAGACAGAAAAAATATTACAGTCATTTCTTATAATTTAATTCTAAATTCCATTTTATACCGTAGAAAACCATGAAAAAACGTTGATGACGTCACGGTAACATGACTAAATTATGTCTATGGGCTGATAACAAAATAACGTCGGCCAATCAGAAGACGCGTTACATCCAAAACTAAATTATTGTTGTATAAAAAAAAATAAAAAATCTAGAAATCGCTTAAAGTTATTTTCCGCAGCTAGATTTCTTTTATACTTCTGGTACGGCAAGTTATTGTATGAAGAACCCAAGAAAATAATTTAATATTTGGCGCAATATTATGCTTGCCAAATGCAGAAAATCTTACATGATTAATCACACGAGAGCATTTGCTTAAAAGAAATCAAGTACGACAGAGAAGAAAGTCTGTCTGAAAGTTTTCGTTTTTTTTTATTTTGCTACGCTTCACGATAGCTATAGTGTCCGGCTAGGATCGTGGTTTTTCGAGTGATTTGGTCCATTTTTTTCGAGTGTAGTTCGGGCTTTTTCGAGTGATAAAACATGCGATAAGTTCAAATAACGGATATTTCGTATTTATAACAGTTTTTAACATTACTACCCATTTTATATTGAATACTATATATGTTTTGATCAACAAAGAAGCTCAATTTCCTTGTATTTAATAAAAAAAAAAATATTGTTTGTTATTGTCCGGGTTTTTTCGAGAGCAACTGTGAAATCGTCCGGATTTTTAGATAAATGGTCCGGTTTTTTTACAGAAAATTTGAAGGTATTCTAGACTTTAAAAAGTGACTTTTTTACTAGTTTATAACTGTAATTAAGTGAAGGACATTATCATATATTACCAATAAGTCATCAAAAACATATCAAAATGAATCTTTTTTTCAATTCAATGCAAATATTGTTTGGCGAGCGTTATACAACTACTCTTCAGTGTTCATTTAGAAATAACTTGATCCTTAACAAAACGGTGTCTAGAACATTATGTAGGGAACTCATAATCATTTTAACTTCATTTCATGCTACTTTTGATTTTACAGTTAATAATATTTCTTCTGGTGAACTCCGGAGATTAATAAAAAAAACTATTAATAAAACAAGTTTTAGTTTTCTAAAAAGCTTTAGTAGGACTGCTTCGCTCTACACTAATTTAAGGTTATATGTGTGCATGTGGTTATTAAACTAGTATTGGAAATGTGGTATTTTTAGATATTGATTGATATAAAATGGATGTACTTTAAGCATGTTAAGAGTGTGCGTTATACACCCATGTTTAAAAAAAAAAAACATTCTTGTTGAAAATTAAAACTATTATAAAGTTAGACACGGCTCTTGAGGTGTGCCTTTCTGGAGGTGTGCCTATATTGTCAGAAGTTATAAAATACAGATAATGCATTTTTATAAACATTGTATAGGAACATTGTTTGGCAAAGCAAATCATGCAAATTCAAGAGTAACAAAGCAATAAACATGTATTAATAATTGATATTTCAATATTGAATTTATCTGTGAAATGTATGCATAATAAAACGAACATGAATTAAATTATGACAGTTGATCGGAACTGAAATACATAGAGTTAATTTTTCGGCATTTGATGTCTTATCCTGGACTAGTGAAGTCTGTAATTCTTTATCTCATTTAAGCCAAAAGCTGTTGCTGTATTTCAGCCTCATTATAATGCAACCAATAAGAATCTACGTGTATTCGTGATAAGTAATTTATTCCAGATGG
Source organism: Mytilus trossulus (assembly GCF_036588685.1). Taxonomy (NCBI): domain Eukaryota; kingdom Metazoa; phylum Mollusca; class Bivalvia; order Mytilida; family Mytilidae; genus Mytilus; species Mytilus trossulus. The sequence continues at coordinate 1,247,408 of NW_026963315.1, read as the reverse complement.
CGTGTATTTCGACTGACACTAATAGCTCCGCACCGTGATGCGAAGCAAAAACATAAAAATCACATACACAAAATCCGCCTCATTTTTATTGCCATTAAACGCAAAATTTGTATAAAATTTCAGATAAAATCAACAATGAAATGAATAGTCCATTAGCTTAAATATGATCCTTTAGCAATGATAGACAAATACAAACTGTGTATATTATATGCTATCACCAGCTAGATTGTCCAGTGTTTCGAACGACACCAGGAACAACATTGTAATGTCTTGATTAATATTCATATTTTCCACTTTTTAGACACTTTTCTTTTATTGAAAGGAAGTTATCATGGTGGTTAGTTGCTGTATGACCAATTATTATATTTGCATAATCAGACTCCTCCTCACAGTTGTAGCATTTAGTAATTTTCGGTTTCCATTTCTTAAACAATAAAATAAATAATACAAGATACAAGACAAATAGATAATGAAATATCTAAGATGTATACTCTTTTAAGAACAAACATACATTTCATCTTATACTATATATGTATGTACGTCTCAATTCGAATTGTCTATGCTTATGTTCCGGACCATACGAGTATTAGGACCATACGCGTATGGTCACGACCATATGCGTATACTCATATGGTCAAACTGTACGTGTATGGTCGGACCATATGATAGATATAGGAAGATGTGGTATGAGTGCCAATGAGACAACTCTCCATCCAAATAACAATTTATAAAAGTAAACCATTATAGGTCAAGGTACGGCCTTTAACACGGGGCAGTGGATCACACCGAACAACAAGCTATAAAGGGCTCCAAAAATAACTAGTTAAAAACCATTCAAACGGGAAAACTAACGGTTTAGGGCTGGGGTGGGCTAGAAAAAAGGAAAATTTTAAACGAAAGATATATTTAATAATATGTTACTTGGCGAAAAAAAGAATAAAGTGGCAAAAAATATATTGTTTTAACGAAAGAGGTGGTTAAAAAAATAATTGCCCAAGGGGCAACCCAATTTGGGACCATATAGGTATACATTAGAAACGATTCAATAATACAATAAACTTATCTATATCAATGACGGTTACATGAAATATATTGATTTTATAGTTCAAAGGCTACCTAAAACAGCACAAGAGACAAGTTGAAACCCATTGTCTTTCAATTAATTTCTTAATCTGGGTGTATCTGTTTTCTGTCCGTCTCTAGTATCAATTATTAGACTCTTGATCATATCGACGCTTTTTTTGTCAGTTAGTAAAACAGTTGAACTCTTGTTTAACAGTTCATTAAGAAATTGTTGGAAGTTATCTTCCAAGTCCACATTTTGCTGTTCAGTAATAGTAATCCCATGAGGTCCAAATACTTGTATGGTCCGGAACACTCACATTAGATTGTTGACATCAGAGATATATACTGTACATGCAATTTATAAGATGTGACAAAAAGAATATAATATACTAATGAACGATACTTGTTTCCTGATAAAATGCAAGTGTTGATATGTAACAAAAAATATTGTCCCCCATGAAATATTGTCTTTAGGACAAAATTTCATATAAAATATTGTCCACTGACAGTATTTCATAATAAATTATTATGAAATAGTGTCTTTGTCCATGAAATTTTGTCACCTCCTTCTTGACAATATTTCACTATGAAATTCTGTTCATGACAATACTTCACTATGAAATACTGGCTAAAAAAATATTTTTTAATCAAATTATTACACAATTAGAAATAGTACACAAGCATGCATCATGCACATTTTTATATTTATAACTGAAATGGTTTTGTATAGCAAAGGATTTTTAGTATTACTAATAGTGAGTTTTAAATTTGCATAGATACATTACAAAAGGTTAATTATAGATTTAAGAATTGTCTAACGTATATATATGTTTCATTGTATTACATTATTAATGTACAAATATAAGTCATGTACTGACAATCGGATGTATGACTAAAATGCTATCGCAACTTCAGCTTCCGTCACTACAACCAAGACGACAACAAGAACGACTGATTTTCTTTTTCAAAGTGGTTGAAGGGAAGAAACGAGCGCTTCCACCAGACGATCTTATTAAATTTCACAGACCCAAACGGCAAATAAAAGCAAAAATATTTGATAACTTTGTATCCAAGAACATTATAGACCAACAAGTCCGAAACAACAAACGAGCGGTCATAGTTCCAAACAGCAAGACTGAACAGTACAAAACTCTATCTTTGTGCGCACTGCGGTAGATTAGAACCATCTAGAGGATTCAGCAGTGTGAGTCACTACAACCGAGAAGTTTAAATCCGCACTCCTCACCAAGCGCGACTAACTTAAGCGCAGACCAACCCGTCACACAATAGCCGAAAAGAATCTGTGACGTACCCATCCATTTACAGAAGTGGGAAATACAGATACAGAATCACTTATTTTGTAAATATATACACAGGCACGTGTCGCAGGAAAAAAATCCTATATACCTTCTTTACTTTTACGTGAATATATGTTGAGAACATTTCCTTCATGAGACAAAATTCCATGACAACCTGTCTATGAAATATTGTCTAAATACTCACAAAATATAACCAAAATATAACCTCCCTTTCACAGGACAAAATTTCATAGTATTCATCTGTGAAATATTGTCTATATACAGACAAAATTTCACTATGAAAATTTGTCATTCTCTGGACATTTTTCCATAGACGAGGACAATATTTCATGATATATAGTTATAAAATATTGTCTTGTGGTACAATATTTCATAGGACAATATTATGCCTTAAAAGTAATTAATTTGAGCCTTTATTTTATAGTTTTTTTTAACGTAAACACATAGCATTTTTAGCTATAATAAATGTGTATAATCACTCGATAAAAAAACGACACACTCGAAAAAGCCCGGACTGCTCTCGAAAAAACCCGGACATGAAAAACTGAATTAAGTCTAAAAAAGTCGTTTTCAATGCAATAACAATATTTTGTAAAGTGGTTGTATATCTAAGGATATATAGATTCCATGTATGCATTTCCGTCGACATTTGCATTGGTATGTGTAAGAAATGGCTTTATTCTTTATTTTGGAATAAAAGCATTTTAAGGCTAAATTCAACTTTTTAAACGAAAAGCAATGTCAGAATGATACTATCTTTATATCTCAAATACTAAAATATCATCTATAACCTTGTATATCAAACTCAAGCTTCTATATCACGTCTTGTTAGAAAAGAAGTCTGTTTTTTTTTATCATATTCACTCGAAAAAAAGTGGTCTCACTCGAAAAACCACGAGCCTAGCCGGACACTATACCTACCGTGCGCTTTAATCCGCAATATTTACACCTGTTCTTAAAACAATAAGTCCATTTGTTCAAATGAAAACATTCTACGAGTATGTTATCAGAAATAATATCAAAAAGTTTGCAAAACTGTAAGTATGAAACAAGTATCTAAACGTAATTATATCACTCAATTTAAAAAAGTGGGGGTAAACTGTTTTACCTCTGTATGGCAGTCAGTCAATTCATCCGTCAGTCCGTCCGTTAGTCGCAAATTACTCAGGAACTAAATAACAAGGATTTCTGAAATTTGATTTCAGGGTTTATATAAGTTAGTTATACACTGGGATGCGTTTTCAGATTCATCACAAAACAACTTCATGTTTAACGAAAACATTCAACGGTAAGCAGTAGCTCTTGTTTTACACGCTTTTGAAGTTTACTGAAATCTCCTACTTAAATCACATATAGAAGCCCCGGTCACTCATCTTTTAAGTGGAAAGAGGTTGGAATTAACTCGGCAAATTTGACACAAAAACTATAATAAACCTAAAATTCGGTTCTTTGGCCAGGTTGTTGTCTTTTTGACAGATTCCGCATTTTCTTTCTCAACTTTATTAAGGACAAGTTTTATTTCAATTTTTGTTTTAGTTGTTACATTTTCTAAAAGTAAACAAAATGTATGTTTTCTGTTCCCTTTCGAAAACAAATTCCTTTATTCTTAAATGGTCTGTTTGGTAGGCCCTGAAGAATCAAACAACCAAAGAAAGGAAGAAAACTCATCAGTCATTAATAGAAAATAAAAGATGCTAGACTGGCTTGAGCTCATTCGAAAAAGGATTAACAATTTTGGATGTATGTATACACGACATTGTTTTAGCTGGTTAATCACTGTAACAATGTTGTCAAATATATGTATACTATTTAGTGGTCACAGTTCAATTTCTTTTTGTATTCATTTTCAATGAGATGCGGGATATTGTTTGACTTAAATAGAGTTGTTAACTTTGTTGAAATAAATATGCAACTCCAATACGAAAGGTTATACAACGACGAGCAGACAATTTTTAAATTGATGTTTGTGAATTAATGATCAGAAGTTACTGACTGTATCAGCCGTCATGTAAATCTCTAAAATCACGGATAGATCAGGTTAACAATGCGATCAAACACTTTCAATGGTATTTTTAACGCCATGTAAAATCAGAAACAGAAACAAAGGCAATTTTGTAATGTTGCGTTAATTTTCAAGAAAGATAATGCTGGATATAATACAATGATCTTTAAACATGTGGCAAGGACTAATTGAGGCAGCACAAGCTGAAAAAAAACATACAATTAGATTCCATTAAATAATCTTGTTGTTTTTTATATTTTTTTAATCTTAAAATGTCATACTTTACATTGAAGATAAAAATGTATAAATAACTTTAACGTTTGAATGTGGCTAAAATAACTAGAGATTGTCGTGTTTTTTTTTACGTATCAACCAATTTGAACAGGATGAAATAATAAGGCACATACTCTCTAAGCGTGAACTATCCAAAGAAGGCAAAGATATGTACTTATTGGGTAAACTTAAATTAAAAAGGCGTAGATAAATCCTGTTCTAGATACGGAGAAAGCGAAAAAACAATTACAGATACTTTTGACGACAAATAAGTTTGTCGAGATGCATTTCTGTTACCTATAGTATTGGAGAGTCCTGTTGAAAATATTTGATTAAACACATCAACAGTAATAAAAATACCAAGAAAATATAAAAAAAAATGACAGACCTCCGAATAATACATTTTCATTTGAGGGGATTTCAAATATGGTACAGTATTTAAAAAAAATGCTAGTCTGCATGGTTTACCACAAAAAATCCCTCCTAACAGACATGACTCTGGACCTCAGATTGTGTTATCTTCTTGTTAATGAAATCAGTCGGGTTTGGACACATATGTATCAGCATTTCAGACAAATGGAACTGGATGTATATATATATAAGAAGATGTGGTATGAGTGCCAATGAAACAACTCTCCACCCAAGTCACAATTTAAAAAAGGAAACCTTATAGGTCAAAATACGGTCTTCAACACGGAGCCTTTATAAACTATATGTGTCCAATTAATAGAATGGACAAATGTCTGGTCGGCTTGATGTCCGTACATAATATTTGCATCTATACATTATGATGTGTGTTGTAGCTGGGACTCTTATACTATTATCAGACTTGGGTTTCTGACTATTATCGAGTTTGTCGGATGCTGAGTTGTATGGACTGTCGTTTGCCTGTTATGGTTGGACTTAACCAACAGCACACCTTACGGACTTATGAGTATGGGTAAGGGCCTGAAAACAGTTAAAACAAACACAGTGAATTTGGTTGTAGAACTTATATCTTCTAAAGCGCATTCGATAATCTATATAATTAACAACAATATAATAGTATATAATACAAATAATAGAAACATATAATTCATATAATTTTCCAAAATAAATGATCAAATAATATCCATAGTATACAAACTTTATGTAAATGCATGAGCATATGCATTTAAACTGACGAACACGTATGCTTATAATATTTCTTATAAATAAAAGCTTATTTAGCATTCAAATATATGAGCAATATGCGGACTTAATCTTAAATATGTTATAGTTATTGACCAAGCAAGTCGGTATATGGGATTTAATCTGCACAGCACGAGATGACACAATAACCCGAACGACGTAGGAGTTCTCATTAAATTCGATCCAAAAATAGTTCCTTTATATTCGGATATTCAAAAAGTCGTTATAAATTCCATTGAGTCTGAAACTAATCTAAATCAGATTGATTTATTTATATTCGGATATTCTTAGATACAATTCTTTTTGGGCAGAAATTAACAAAAATTGTTTTAACTTTCTTTTTTACTTTAAAACACTGATATAGATTTACGTTGTACACAAAATATAATAAAATAGTTTATGTCCCGGCTTTAAGATAAAAAAAAATTGAAGGAATGAGAAACATTTCTTTTTCCTATTTTGAAACTACGATGTTTGCACGAAGTTTATCTTTGTCGTAATTTCAAGGCAGATGGCAGACTCGGGGGTGGGGGCGAACAGGTCGTTAACCCTTGGATTTGACAAAGTATCGTGTTTTAGCTTCAAAACGTCAATATTGTCTTTAGTCTCGCTACACTCGGGGATTTTTTTTTTAATTTGATAGAATAACGCCCCTTTCAAAATCCAAGAACCGCCCCTAAAGGTAAAAATAGATTTGAACTGTGCAGTTATCTGAGGTAGTTAATGCACACCTTAGCTGTGCATTATCCAGATTATACCACAGTAAGAACAAAGAGATTTTACTCTTGCCATGTGTTAAATGAGTATAATGCGAGACCGACTATTTGAACCTAACAGAGTATAAAGCACATGCTGAACAGCATAAAATATTGAATATATAATATTTTGACAAGGGACATGTAAGAACATATTGAGATCTGGTATCTTTCGAAATATAAACATGGTAGAGCATAAATGGCGCTTTTAAAAAAAACCAAAAACTATTAACCTATCAACCCAAAAATAATCCATTCCGACAATGAGCATTGGTTGAGAAAATATTCGAAATCGAGACAAACTTAGCATTACGAAACTAATCGTGAATATTCAAATAATATCAATATGAAACAATATAATATGAAATGGGGAAACTAGCTTTTAAAATATAAATGCTTGCTTTGTATCAAAAATTCATGACTCATAATAATATAGGACTAAACGACAAGAATAGTTTACGATAAATAATTTCTTATTAAATTAACCTACACATGTGAAAATTACGCATAACGCGTTTATTAAAATAATCAATATCTTATCCTTGCGGAACTGACCTTAATTCGTATTAAGTATGAACAAGCGATAAGTTAAAATTATCATTTCCAACATGCGAGCGTAAAACTTAATTCTATAACGCGTTTAAAAATACCCTTGAGTACAGAAAGTTGGTGAAGAATAAACCAACCTTTTTTGAACAAATATACATCTACATTGTATTTACACTGATCGAGAAACAACAATTTGGTCTTGATTTCTTTCCTTGCAGAACTTATAGATAATTAACTTCAACTTTACTAAATAAGATGGAAATGAAACTTGACGAAGTTTCATGATGAAATTAAATAAAATAATAAATAAAAATACTTGACTCCCCTGAAAACAGTTAAAACAAACACAGTGAATTTGGTTGTATAACTTATATCTTCTAAAGCGCATTCGATAATGCCACTTTTGGGGCCGACATTCACTTGTTCGTTTTTGCGTTACTGTTTCAGGTTCGCCCAATCAGATTCGTTAAACAATCAAGCTATCTTAGTTACCCTGATATTTTGGGTTAAAAGGGGCGTGGAAAAGACTGAATGAGGCTGAATGCATTGTGATAATAATCTTGGTACGCTATTTTCACTTTTATTTCTGTTAATTGGTGGCTTTAATTAATAAATTCTTACCAATTTGAAAATAAGAAGATGATTGCTAGTGAGATAACATTCACAAAGTTGATTTGAAGTCGATGAAGTAAAGCATGTATAGGCCTTCAACAATCAGACAAAACATACCGTATCGTCAGCTATAAAAGACCCCGATATGAAAAATATGAAACAATTAAATTAATTACAGCCGATTCCATTGAGTGTGTAGGGAAAGGTAATATCTTTGGTTAGCTAAGATATACTACCCTCCTTTCGAAGTAGATTAGTCTTACAGACAGATAGATTGGTTATCTTTCGGATGAGTCTACTTTTAAAGGAGGGCTGTTTACCTGCCCTTATAATGACTTCATGGTTCAGCTAGTCAGCAAGCTAACCACAGATATTACCTTTGCCTTCACACTCAATGGAATCGGCTGTAAATTAATACCAGTATTAAAAGCCCTATTCACAAAATATATTCCACCCCTTTAGATAAAATGTCCAAAACACTGACCTCCTTTAATCTATATTTCATCTCGAAATTTATAGTGAATTTGATTTTGAATGACCAAACTGTTTAACTGGCAAAATGAATTGATTCAATCAAAACCTGAGTAAAAATTAGTCAAGACTTATTTGATCCTAAATATCATATAAATACAAACAGACACCACGCGTGAAATCATAAATCATAAACAGAAAAACACAGATGACCATGACTTAAAAACAAACAAGTAAAACAAAAAATTACACAGAAATTTGAAAATTGAGCATCACGAACCCCATGAAAAACATATGGTGCTCTGGAAGAATCAGGAGTTCAGTGCTTTTTTTTTTTTTTTATTATATTTAAGATACACTGAAAAATAAATGAAATCAATACCAAAATAAAAAGAAATTCTTATATTTGAAATCCAACAAATACAAGTATTTATTGTTCTGTTATTGTAGGGGAAAAAAATCGATATATATGACTGACTATCTTGCTTTGTGTGTGTTATCTGCACGATATACGAAAAATAAGCCTAGTTCGTTGGTCACACTAAGCGTTTGGTAGATTTTTTCAAGCTAAAAAAATTACTGACGATCAAACAGTGATACTGCATTTCATGTAACAGAATTCTTTCGAAACTCATCGTCAATAAGATAAGTCGTTTAACATTGTAAGCAAGAGACCGATGAAACTACTTAGCAATGGAGAGATGAGAAACCAATTTTATGTTTTGTTTAAACCTATTCTATGGTATCAGAAAGTACCATTATTTCATCGTTCCTCATGATAAATCAGGTATTAATTATGCCAAAAAAAAAATGTACAAGTTTAAAAAGAAATAGATACTCTTCATCTTCCTCTGTAATAGTTTGATCTGTTGGCTCGTACTGTAGTTATTCCTGCAGCCGGACTTGCACGTGTTAAGTAGGAACATCTATTTTAAAAATTCGGCGCTAGAAAGGAATATCAGGCTCAATTGTGTCAAGCATCAGGAGAAGAGTTAACTAATAAATTGCAGCAAACTTAAATCGACGTCAAAGTGTATGATTCCAACGTTATGTTGAATTTTACGTTAGAACACATTTTCATGTGTAACCAAAATTGAAACTTCTCAACTAGTTTTTCACCGATCGTTTTCAATTTTTTTTACATTAATTTGGCATGAGTATTTTCTGTTTAATTAATACAAAATCTGATAATTCATAATTTTTGCCATAAGTGTCGTTTTTGCTTGTCGGGCGTCATATAGATTAGACCGTTGGTTTTCCCGTTTGAATGGTTTTACATTAGTAACTTTTTGGGGGGCCCTTTATAGCTTGCTCTTCGGTGTGAGCCAAGGCTCCGTGTTGAAGACCGTACCTTGACCTATAATGATTAATTTTATAATTATGACTTGGATGGAGAGTTATCTCATGGGCACTCATACCACATCTTCCTATATCTATTAGGTGTTTTTTGTCGTTTGATTGCTGTCTTATTGACGTATAATTCACATCTTCTACAGTTTTAGTTCCCTTTGATGTACTTTTAAATCGTTAAATGAATTTGCCAAGAGGAAGATTAACCGAGAAGAGATGTACATAAATTTATTGTGCATTTAGTAAACAAAACAAACAAAAAACGTTTAACTTTTCAATCTTTAACTCCCCCCTCCCAATATTGTTCATCTTTATTCATTCTGAAGACATGTCCCATTTAAACGAAGTCTGATTGATTTCCAACTTACTAAAAAACCCATATGCCTTTGAAAATCCTGCATCCGCCCCACGAGATATTAGATAAGATTGAGAATGGAAATGGGGAATATGTCAAAGAAACAACAACCCGACCAAAGAGCAGACAACAGCCGAAGGCAACCAATGGGTCTTCAACGCAGCGAGAAAATCCCGCACCCGGAGGTAGTCCTCAGCTAGCTCCTAAATAAAATTGTGTTCTAGTTCAGTAAAAATGGATGTCACACTAAACTTCAAAACATATAAATGAACTAAAATTAAAAAAAACATACAAGACTAACCAAGGCCAGAGGCTCCTGACTTGAGACAAGCGCAACTGAAAATGCGCCGGGGTTAAACATGTTTTGTGAGATCTCAACCCTCCCCCTATACCTCTAGAAAATGTAGAATGAAGAAACACATAGCAATACGCACAGTAACACTCAGATTAAAAGAAGTCCGAGTCCGAAATCAGAATAGGCAACAAAAGAAACCAAGCAAAATGACAACATGTGATACATAAATTAACAAAGGACTGACATGCCAGCTGCAGACCTCAATTAAACTGATTGAAAGATTATGTTTTCATCATATGAAAATCAAGTAAAATCCCTCCCGTTAGGGGTTAAGTATCATACCATCATAAAATAAATGAGAACATAACCCGTATCATGCCAACAACTGTTTATAGAATAAATGTGTTTATTTCCGATGCAAAGACAATATGAGTGAATCAATATTAATACCAAAATATGCAATCCTTAATGACCTGTCAACAGTAATGTAACTAAATCCTTTCCGAATAAGTCTATTTAAAGGTTTGCAATCAAGTGAGAGGACATTTGCCACATTTTAGCAAGGTCCGCAGTGACTGTCTTTCCAACTCGTCCAGAAAGCGATCTTTTCATTGGTGAGCAAAACTATTAGCAAATTGAATTAAGGATATACTAAAATCGTTATTTATGACCTTGATTCCGCGCCAATATTTCTGTATATGCTGAATATTTCAGTATATGCTAAATTTGTTTTAGGGTATCCTAAAATGATTTTAGTATATACTAAAATCATTTTAGTATATACCGAATTGACTTTAGGATACCCTAAAATGATTTTAGCATATACTAAAATCATTTATCATTTTAGGATACCCTAAAATCAATTTAGGATATGCTAAAATGTAATTTAGGATATGCTAAAATGTAATTTAGTATATACTGAAATCATTTTAGGATATACTAAAATCGATATTTATGACTCTGATTCCGCACCATAAGAAATAGTTATCAAAGGTACCAGACTTATAATTTAATACGCCAGACGCGCGTTTCGTCTACATAAGACTCATCAGTGACGCTCAGATCAAAAAAGTTACAAAGTCAACCAAGTACAAAGTTGAAGAGTATTGAGGACCCAAAATTCCAAAAAGTTGTGCCAAATACGGCTAAGGTAATTTATGTCTGGAATAAGAAAAACATTAGAATTTAGAAAAAATCATACTTTTGTAAACAGGAAAATAAAAATGACCATATAAATGATATTCATGTCAACACCAAAGTGCTGACTACTGGGCTGGTGATACCCTCGGGGGACGAAACGTCCACCAGCAGTGGCATTGACCCAGTGGTGTAAATAGTTATCAAAGGTACCAGAATTATAATTTAATACGCCAGACGCGCGTTTCGTCTACATTAGACTCATCAGTGACTCTCAGATCAAAATAGTTATAAAGCCAAACAAGTACAAAGTTGAAGAGCATCGAGGACCCAAAATTCCAAAGAGTTGTACCAAATACGGCTAAGGTAACATGTCAACACTGAAGTGCTGACTACTGGGCTGGTGATACCCTCGGGGACGAAAAAAGTTATATGAAAATCTGCGTTAATTTTATTGGCTTATCCAGCTTCATAAAAAGAAAATAAGGCATTTCCGTTGGTTATTCGTTAGTTCAATGATGACTTTCAAAGGTTACGATGTACATGTCGTCCATGGCAATGGAAATTGTTTGATTTCTTCAATAATTTACAAAACAATCACACATTTCGACTGACAATCTTCCATTTGTCAAATTTTATTACATTCTGAAGCGTACAAAAACTTTTAAAATGTCTGATGTTAAAGTTTGACACTGGAAAAGAACATATGACGTCAAACTAGAATGTGCAAACGATTAGATCAAAATTTCGCGTAATTAATTTTAAACATTGAGAGTGTTGACCATAAGAGGAATACGTTTTACATTGTCATTGTTTTACATTGTCATTTCGGGACCTTTTATAGCTGACTATGCGGTATGGGCTTTGCTCATTTTTGAAGGCCGTACGGTGACCTATAGTTGTTAATTTCTGTGTCATTTTGGTCTCTTGTGGACAGTTGTCTCATTGGCAATCATACCACATCTTCTTTTTTTATATTAACAACTTGCGAAAATTTTATGTTTTTATTTAATTTAAATAGTAATAATAAACTCGCCGCAGTTTATTAAAATTAAATAACTCGAGTTGATATCACGCGATATCCCTTCTCACTCGTTATGAAACCTATAAATATACATGTAAGAGATAATAAAGTGATCATGGTTAGATCATGTAGATATGAAAAAAACCCAAATAAGTGAAAGAACTCCTAATAGTGATACCTTTATACGATATACCTTTTCGTTCCCCCTTTATTTTATGATGTTCGGCTTCATTTTTAAGATTAATTTGCCTTTTTACAATTCGCAATTACCATTTTCTCAGTCATATCTGTTACGATCTTTTTTTTACCTTAAATGAAATTAACGACTGAATTGACTTTTCTATCTTCATAAAATCATACACTATTTTCAGATCATGAATTCACAACTGCTTCTTTATCCGGTTACTGTTGGATAATAATGGGCAGTTTGGTCGGAGTATTGGTAATATGCTTTGTCGTGTCACATATTGTCTGCTGTTTAAATCGTGCAACGAAATCAAGTCTTAAAATATTACCAGAAGTACAGTATGATGAAATAGGAACAATAAATTACAATGATGTCGTTTTGGAACCAATATCTGATGACAATCATGAAACCACACATAGAATCTACGATAGCAACAATAGTCTCTTTCGAGCTAACGTGGAGAGCTCAGAAGAAAGTTCTTTTAGACGACAGTCCAGTTTAACACAAACTAATGACGATTATGAAAACCCGTATCATACTATCAATCCTGAAAATATCGAAATTCATCAATATGGCAGAATCTTGTCTAACAATTATCAAAACACAATTATATTTCCTGTAAGCACCGGAACAAATTCCCAAAAACACTATAGTAACACAGGCGATGATAATCATTGGCTAGTTATTTACATGATCGAGAAATGAGTTAAGTATATAAATCTCAACAGTGTAGAACAATAGTACGATGGTCATCATTTTCATTTATTTCACATTACAATGATTTAACAGTTTATACTATGGAGTCATATTGTCTTCTATCAGTTCAGTTTGTAAATAACATGAATAAGTGATAACAAAAGTAAACCGATGTTCAAAGCTTGAAAGAGTATTTTAAATAAAAACAACGTTAAAAATACAGAGGGAATCTGATGAACACCAATTTCATAGAAACAAATTGATTCAAGGGTAAACGAGTCCCTTTATTCTTGCATCATAGACGAGTGGACAGGTTTATAATTTGTAAATATACATTTTAAATATTGAACGACATTTATAGTAGATTAAAAACTGGAAAAAAAAATCTGTGATATCTATCTGTTCTTCTTTTATATTACGTGTATATGAGATTCATGATGGCTGAACGAAATAGGTGGAGACGTATACACACGTAAACAATAAGAGAATAGTGTGAACGAAATGAATATTTTAACATACATGCGTACGTCATATCAAAGAAAACTGTATTTAACGAAACGAACAATGTGCATTGACAAGTAAGACAAACTCTCATCCAGATATCTAAATGTGTAATAAAATGTTTGTATTATATGTTATTTCACTGGGTCTTTGCTGATTTGAGACATACATTGTGATTTGTAACAATATTGTAACAGATTCGCGATGAGTGGTGCACTATAAGTCTCGATTAACATTCCTCTACGTTGACGATATATGGAATCACACAGGTCAAGGTGAAATTTTTTAATCACTTGGTCCCTGTCATCCTTCATCATCGTGAAAAAAGTCTTATTTGCTGACACCTGTTGGCCAAATTTAACCAAAAGTATTTAACAATCATCATTAGTGTTCATGAATTAAAGTGGGTTCGATGAACCTATCTACCATCCAACATGACCAACATGTCTTAAAATAAAACATAGGGGGAAGTTCAAGTGTTTGGCTTATAATTTAAAACCGCTATACAAAGAAAAAATCTGATAGGGACAGAAATGTTCAAAATGATGAATTCTACATAATGTATATTTTCGTGTAAAACTTTCAGACGAATTCTTGTAAAAGTAATCACTCTTTATACGGAATTTAAACCAATTAATTTACCTTTTTTATCTATTATCTTGAAAACTATAATAGAACGAGATATCCTTTCAACAAAAAGATACGATCAGCAAGTTTTTTAAAAATAGTGAAAATCGTCAGATGACTCCGTATGCGGGTATTTACTTTTTAAAGACGATTTTTATGATTTTATTTTTGTTGTTGAATATCTTAAATACTATAACAGACATATGCAAGGAGAATATATTTAAAGTTAAAAAACACCTGCAAGACAATTAATTACATGATTGATCTGCAAATAATTTAACATATTGAAAATCGTCTGACAACTCCGAACTATGATTGTTGGTCTTTTATGACGATTATTACCAATTGTTGCCGTTATGCTTTATATCTGAAAAAAACACCGTATGATAGATAGATAGAAACCTAAACACGTTTAGATAATCAGCGATACACGAAATGAGTCCCATAGCCAAAATCGCCAATTCAAAACTTATTGGAGTTATATTTCTAATAAAAATGTGTGCAATTGATCTTGAAAACTAAAATAGATAAACCAGGATTTCAAAAGCATTAATATTCGAAAGACAATATATGCAAATAAGTCAACATTGCCGAAATCATCAATCGACTCCTTATTAGAGTTCTTATCCTTTGATGGAGATGTATATCCAATGTTTAGCGTGTTTGCCTATTATCTTGACAACTTTAAATGATAGATAAACGCTTTTTTTCAGTCGAATCTTACCGAAATAGTTAGTAGACCCTTTGTAGGAGTTATTACCCTTATTTGACGATTTTGTTTATTTTAATTAATGTTTATATTTGGAAAACACTTTAAAGGATAGAGAGAAAATGATAACTAAAAAATATCAGCAATTAAAGATTAGCAAAAAAGAAATTGTTTTCATGAATAGTTTTTTAGTCCACAATGTTATAGAGTTCCATAATGCACAAAGACATAGTTAGTTATAAGTGTTATAAATGTTCATCAAAACCGTTAGTTTGAATTAACATAAGGCCTTATATTTTTGTTGGTGCGTATTTATTGATTCTCCCCTTTTTAAATTTGCCTTTGTATTTGGTATATTTTTTTGATAGTTGTATGCTATTCCTTCTTTGGTATTCAAGCAAAACATGATCACGTCATCTTTATGTTAACATCTGACCATATTTATCTAACGTCCTGTATTATACAAATGATGAATAACAATGTAATATATTTATTCATATCGGTTTTAAAACGATAAAGTTGTTAAGGTCAACAGTAAATTGATTATGTCACATATTTTGGTAAAATTTTGCATATCAGTTGGCCATTTGAATTATATCTGAAAATCTATAGAATAATACAAGCATCTCTTTTATTTTGAAATATAACTGATTGAATTCTTTCTAAATAGGTGCTCTTTTTGGTAGGAAGCACATAAAATCGACGAAAAAAGTTCATAAATTTACTTTAAAATCAATAAATTACGTATTTTCACTCCATGGATTTTTGTTAAAAAACTATATGTTGTTGATACATTAATTTCCGTTTTAATGAAATAAAATAATCATATGGTCACGGACTTCGTTTTTGGTATATTAACAAATCCGTTACCTTGTCTGTAAAAAAACACGTAAACATCGAAGATTTAGGGTCTACAACTTGATGACGTTACGATTATATGGAGGTTTTGGTGTATTTTTACCAAGTACATCATTTTGCTAGATGATTACCAAAAAAACTTACTTAGTGACCTTTTATTATTTACATCATTAAAACGGAAATTTTCATATTAACAACATGTAGTTTTTTTTAAGGAAAAACTATGGAGTAAAATTGGAAATTTGAAGCTTTAAAGACAAATTTAAGAACTTTTTTCAACGATTTATGTGCTTTGTACAAATGGGGATCTATTTTGAAACAATTCAATCTGTAATATTTAAGGGAAAAAAGTAAATAAAGGCATAATTTTTTCGATTGATAGATACAGTTCAACGAGCCAAAAGGTGTATGCAAAATTTTAACATAATTTGTGACAGATCCCATTTACTGTAACTTGACCTTAAATGGATAAAGAGCATTAAACAATATAATTGTTTTGAAAGTTGATTTCCTATTTCCGGATAAAATGTACAGGGACATATTTCATGTATTTATAGTTATTAAAGACAAATAGAAAAATCATAAAAAATGACAAATACATGTAACAGAATTTTAGTTGTGTTCTAAAACTTGTGTTGATGTAAACTGGCATTAGAATTTATTTGCAGAAACGGATAAGATGATCATGTTCCACATGTGACACCCCAGTGTTTTGGTGGGGTTTCATGCTACTAGGTCTTTAGTTATGTTGCTGTGTTTTATATATGTTGTTTGTCTTTTTGTCATATTTCTTTTTTGTTTTGGAGGTTTCTGTTGTCATCGACTTTTGAGCTTGAACATATTTTTGTATCTTCCTTCTCTGTTTTAATGTATGTGCATTGTGCTATTTTATGTATAATTATCATTTTGAAAGTTTGTTTTTTGAAAAACAGTAAATACGAAATGTCCCATTATATTCTATTTGTATATATGTATATATATATATGTAAATGTCATAACAACTCGTCTAAACATCAACCCAACAATGTTAGATCTGTAAATTTGCTTTCGCAAATTTTTGGTTCTTCCCTCGCCGGGATTCGAACCCATGCTACTGTGATATCTTGACACCAAATCGCCTGCACTGCAGCCGTCCCGCTAGACCATGTCATAATATATTTATCTGCAATGAAATCAATTGAAACTGCTAATGGTTGATGTTCATAATATAAAATAATAATTTCATATTTCATCATAGTATTATTGCCAATAATGATTACTGGATGGAACCTGGAGAATAATTACAATTTCATAAGTGTATACTATACGGCTGGACACATAAATCACTCTGCTAGTTTAGATGCAAACAATTCTAGAATAGTATTCATTCCCTTCTGCATCAAATGGAAAATGTACAGTCATTCCCGGTTTGAAATTTATATCCTAGACCTCTGACATAAACATATTTTTTTAAGAACTTGCTCTTTTTCTTAGTTTTTTTTTAGAATATGCCCTATATTCATATTATATATGTTAAAGGATCACCGGAAATATTGCACAAACGTTCTATTTGACAATTAAGGTATGGTAATATTCCGGCGCCAAAAATGTCCCATGATGTCGGCGCTAAAATGTCCCTATGTGCATTTTTCATTTTCTCTCATATCAAATATCCTACTCCCTTGGTTTTGCGGTGTATACAAATGCAGTAATTTCTGGTTTGAATGTGGACATCATCGTGTGTAGATACATGTACCAATACGCTTTTTATAAGTGATAAAACCCTGTCAACAAATCTTTGACGGTATTTATATGGTCAATTGCCCTGGAAAGATTTCTGACTCTGTTCAACGTACTCTTGTTTCCAGTGGCATTCCAGATTGCCCGATCATCATCTCGATTGGCTTACACATATATCGATGGAGTTTTTATTCCCTTTGGGAATCACCAGCCCAGTAGTCATCACTTCTGTGTTGACATGAATTATCATTGATATGATCTGTTTGCAAAACTTTGAATATTTGAAATACTAAGGCTTCGCGGGTATGTTAATGCAGTATTTTCGAAAAAATGAAAAATGATACTTAAATTTCGACTTTTAATAAAAAGACTTTTTGACTCATTTATAGTGTAATTTGTTATATTTTTTAGATTTGGTAGTAAGTTGACAATATAAATTTTCGTTTTCAAAAATAACATTCTCAAATTATCACGTGGTTATCACGTGACACTCAAAATCTATTTATAAACGTGAAAACAGTAAACTCAAAAGTGCTAGCGTGTAGACAGTCTTGTTTTTCTAAATATTGTTATCTGTGGATAGCTTATATACCAAAGTATTAGAAAAGTGCTACTCTCCTCCTTTGAATAAAAAGATTAAATACATAAACGGAGATATTCGTCTGAATTGTGCCAAACATACTTTGACCTTCAGATATTACAACGTCTAACACTTAAACGGTATTAACAACATGAACCGAGTAGCAGTTTTCGAAAAATATTAATATTCAGCTTTCTGTACGTTAACTTGACTCAAAAATTCATCATTTCTACACGCTAGCACTTTTGAGTCAAAGTTAACGTGTTTCACATTTTTTTTTTGTCCGACATTGTTTACAAACGCACAAGCGACTTTCAAAGGGAAGTAATTCTGTAAACAGAAATAAAAATTTCAGTCATCGGGAAATTATTGCTGATCTTTATTTAAATGTACTTTTTGTTGCATCTTCTCCATAACCAAATATTTAATAAAAGAAACAAACTATTTAAATATACATATTTTACTCGGAGAATAGCATGAATAGATCAGAATGATTATAATTACACATCGGCTTGGGGTATGAAGCCCCTTTTCTTTCTGTTTGGTATTTTTTGGCAAAAAAATTATGTATTGAATTTTTCTACGGACTCTGTAGCTTTATCTACCAATAAAACATGACCTCCGTGTATTCGCACAACAGTGTGGGAAGTGTCGTTAAACACCATTCAATCAATCAGATAGCTCTTTGAATTCTATTTTGTCGGGTGAGGTGCCTCTCATGTTTGGGTTTTGCCACTTGTAACAGTGTAAACCTTTAGAGTGTACAATAAAATCATGAATCTTGCTCATTCTTCATAAATCATACAGACCCATACACTGTTCATCATTCAGTCGTTGGTCACAGTGGCAATCACACCATATATAATGACAGCTTGAAATATATATTCAATGTCCTGCGTTTTCTCTCTCTCAATAAATTTAATTACCACATGCTGATAGAAAATATACTTTAAGAAAAATAGATGATGATTTCATAACAAAAAAACTTATGGTGCCATGGTCAGTAAGTATGGGACTATTAAATCAATTTATACCAAATATATGATAGTGCAAGAGCTAATGGAAATTTAATTATATTTCAAATCCTGCAACATTTTTTTCACACATACCCTTTATACACCATGTACACATTCAATGAATATTCTGTGTCTCATTCAAGCATACTTAAAACTCCAAAATATGTATTTATTCTATGTATGTATATATATATATATATAACTCGTCTAAACATCAACCCAACAATGTTAGATCTGTAAATTTGCTTTCGCAAATTTTTGGTTCTTCCCTCGCCGGGATTCGAACCCATGCTACTGTGATATCGTGACACCAAATCGCCTGCACTGCAGCCGTCCCGCTAGACCACACGACCACCTGGGCTCTCAAAAAAAGAGCTTTCGGTGGCCATATGTTACCTTTCCACGTCAGTTTTAATCTAGCGGCGTACTACAGTACATGATATATAAGGCATGAAGATGTTATTGTTACAGATCAGCTAAATTATCTATAGTAAAGGATCCTACAAATTAATGTAAGATACAGTCACAGAAAATAATTATATTCATAAGTACGTCTGAGTCAGTGACAACCCTACAACAGATGTATCCATCGGATCGCCATCAATGATGGTGATACATGGCTGTGTACATAATGTATATACAACTCGTCTAAACATCAACCCAACAATGTTAGATCTGTAAATTTGCTTTCGCAAATTTTTGGTTCTTCCCTCGCCGGGATTCGAACCCATGCTACTGTGATATCGTGACACCAAATCGCCTGCACTGCAGCCGTCCCGCTAGACCACACGACCACCTGGGCTCTCAAAAAAAGAGCTTTCGGTGGCCATATGTTACCTTTCCACGTCAGTTTTAATCTAGCGGCGTACTACAGTACATGATATATAAGGCATGAAGAACATCTTCATGCCTTATATATCATGTACTGTAGTACGCCGCTAGATTAAAACTGACGTGGAAAGGTAACATATGGCCACCGAAAGCTCTTTTTTTGAGAGCCCAGGTGGTCGTGTGGTCTAGCGGGACGGCTGCAGTGCAGGCGATTTGGTGTCACGATATCACAGTAGCATGGGTTCGAATCCCGGCGAGGGAAGAACCAAAAATTTGCGAAAGCAAATTTACAGATCTAACATTGTTGGGTTGATGTTTAGACGAGTTGTATATACATTATGTACACAGCCATGTATCACCATCATTGATGGCGATCCGATGGATACATCTGTTGTAGGGTTGTCACTGACTCAGACGTACTTATATATATATATATATATATACAACTCGTCTAAACATCAACCCAACAATGTTAGATCTGTAAATTTGCTTTCGCAAATTTTTGGTTCTTCCCTCGCCGGGATTAAAACTGACGTGGAAAGGTAACACATGCCCACCGAAAGCTCTTTTTATGAGAGCCCAGGTGGTCGTGTGGTCTAGCGGGACGGCTGCAGTGCAGGCGATTTGGTGTCACGATATCACAGTAGCATGGGTTCGAATCCCGGCGAGGGAAGAACCAAAAATTTGCGAAAGCAAATTTACAGATCTAACATTGTTGGGTTGATGTTTAGACGAGTTGTATATACATTATGTACACAGCCATGTATCACCATCATTGATGGCGATCCGATGGATACATCTGTTGTAGGGTTGTCACTGACTCAGACGTACTTATGAATATAATTATTTTCTGTGACTGTATCTTACATTAATTTGTAGGATCCTTTACTATAGATAATTTAGCTGATCTGTAACAATAACATCTTCATGCCTTATATATCATGTACTGTAGTACGCCGCTAGATTAAAACTGACGTGGAAAGGTAACACATGCCCACCGAAAGCTCTTTTTATGAGAGCCCAGGTGGTCGTGTGGTCTAGCGGGACGGCTGCAGTGCAGGCGATTTGGTGTCACGATATCACAGTAGCATGGGTTCGAATCCCGGCGAGGGAAGAACCAAAAATTTGCGAAAGCAAATTTACAGATCTAACATTGTTGGGTTGATGTTTAGACGAGTTGTATATACATTATGTACACAGCCATGTATCACCATCATTGATGGCGATCCGATGGATACATCTGTTGTAGGGTTGTCACTGACTCAGACGTACTTATGAATATAATTATTTTCTGTGACTGTATCTTACATTAATTTGTAGGATCCTTTACTATAGATAATTTAGCTGATCTGTAACAATAACATCTTCATGCCTTATATATCATGTACTGTAGTACGCCGCTAGATTAAAACTGACGTGGAAAGGTAACACATGCCCACCGAAAGCTCTTTTTATGAGAGCCCAGGTGGTCGTGTGGTCTAGCGGGACGGCTGCAGTGCAGGCGATTTGGTGTCACGATATCACAGTAGCATGGGTTCGAATCCCGGCGAGGGAAGAACCAAAAATTTGCGAAAGCAAATTTACAGATCTAACATTGTTGGGTTGATGTTTAGACGAGTTGTATATACATTATGTACACAGCCATGTATCACCATCATTGATGGCGATCCGATGGATACATCTGTTGTAGGGTTGTCACTGACTCAGACGTACTTATGAATATAATTATTTTCTGTGACTGTATCTTACATTAATTTGTAGGATCCTTTACTATAGATAATTTAGCTGATCTGTAACAATAACATCTTCATGCCTTATATATCATGTACTGTAGTACGCCGCTAGATTAAAACTGACGTGGAAAGGTAACACATGCCCACCGAAAGCTCTTTTTATGAGAGCCCAGGTGGTCGTGTGGTCTAGCGGGACGGCTGCAGTGCAGGCGATTTGGTGTCACGATATCACAGTAGCATGGGTTCGAATCCCGGCGAGGGAAGAACCAAAAATTTGCGAAAGCAAATTTACAGATCTAACATTGTTGGGTTGATGTTTAGACGAGTTGTATATACATTATGTACACAGCCATGTATCACCATCATTGATGGCGATCCGATGGATACATCTGTTGTAGGGTTGTCACTGACTCAGACGTACTTATATATATATATATATATATATATATGTACCATTATCTCTGTAACTTATAAATTTGCAGAATATTTTCTGTTACAGCTTATTTCCTAAAGCTTGTAGAGTAAAACTTTGGTTGACTTGCTTGTCTTGTTTGTATAAATATTTACCCAAGCTTAAAGCTTAAAGCACTTAAGATTGTCATCTTCAAACAATAAATATAGGCAAACTTAAACCTGTAAATATTATAGTGAAATTCAATTGGATGTTATCTAAATTATTATTGTACAATATACAAACAAAGCAAGCAAGGTAACCTAAGTCTTGCTCTACATGCTTTAGGAAATTAGCTGTAATCTCTTTTTAAGGTACAGGAAACAGAAATATAGGTATATATAGGGTGTAAAGTTTATTTAAAGAATATATAATAATAATTTTGCAGGGTAAAGAAAAGATGCTATTTGAATAAAAATAATAGAGAAAAATTCTCATAGCAACTAATTGACAACCCCCCTCACCCCCCAGTTCAGACCCCAATTAATGAATCTGTGGCCTAAATCTGTATAAATTAGAAAAATCATGAACTTGGACAACTGTTTTGATTATCTATATTTTATTAATATCAATATGATGTATTATCTTTTATAATTGCAATGCTAACCATCAATGAGGAGTTTATTTTTAAGGATAAAGCAACATAAAACTAGCAGACATCAGTTTACATCATGTTGAACTGAATAAGAAAAGTTATTATAATATTTATCATCTTTTAAAGCTTCATGTAATTAGATAATTGAATTACTATTGATAATTGCTCCTCAATAAGCATTATTTGGTACTTTCTGAAAAGGGGGTGTGAATGTTTTTGTAAGGGAATATATGATCAGTGTCTGCCAGAAAACCTCAAAAAGTTTTTCATTTAACCCAAGTAATTTAAAATATACATTCACTGATTGATTGACTTGATATTGTGTATTAAATGCAGCTAACATGACTTATTTAACTTCATGTGGTATGTTTTTCAATGTGTCACAACTTACCATCATAACCAAATAACATAGATTTTTTTTGTTTTTGTTATAAAACATGTTTCACAATCATTGAAATTAGGGAATGAGTGTTCCTATTGATGAATCTTTATGCTAATTTGTATGTGAAAACATTTCATCATTCCTAACACTTTTGCTTTTGTTTCACATTATTATTAATAAACACTATTAATGATTTTGATTTTAATATTCCATGGAGCACAGCTAAATATAATTTATCCACTGAATGAAATCACAATTTGTACACAGTGACACATTTATGAAGTAAAAGTTCTGTGAAACATCCTCTCCTCAGTGATCATAATTAGGACACTATATCACATATGTATTCCACTTTCTTATAAATTTTTCCTTTGTTTGATCATGAACTAACACATGTTCCAGAATCATTGCAGTTAGTTATTCATTCATTTCAACATATTTCCTTTTGCTGAACCTGCTTTTTCATACAGTAAATTTTTTTCTCACTTTGTTTTAATACAGTCAATTAACTTCTAATTTGTATTCCTTTAAGCACAGTTAAAACAGTCTTGATTCCATTAATTTTGTCACACATATGTTTAAGTAAAGAGTTGTCTTTTCAGGAAAAAGAATTTTCTCTTTATATCTCATGTACAGGAATCTGATATGAAAATAATATCCTTGTTTGGGTATCATTTGTTGATCTTCCTTAGAATGAAAAGTGCAGTCCTTGTGTCTTATTCATTTTATCAATTGTGCTATTGTATTGGAAGTAGCCATTGTTTCTCATTCATCTTAAAATCCTGCAAAAAAAATGATATTATTATACACAATATAATTAATTTATAAGCCCCATTGCTATATATATATATGCATACTATCTATTACTTCAATCATTGTACTTGATTTATATAATAATATGCTCTTAATGTGCCCTGTTATTAATATTTTGAACATAACAATTATCTTATTTATATTCTTATTCTGATACAAAAAGAGAACTTCTATATAATCAAATTTTAGTAAGCTTAATAGCTATAGCCCTTAGTATCAGCAGTGGTTGGTAAAACTAATAGTAAACTTACATGTTTGTAATAAAATAATTGCCATGCTTGTTTACTTTCTTAACACATAAATATAATAGACAGAGTAATCTAAACTCATTAGCAATTAATCTTTAAATAGCTTTCATATCACTTGATGTGACTATAAAATATTAAAGTGTCAGTAACAATAATATAATATTTGAATGCTTACATCATAATGCAGACTTCCTACATGTCAACTCACTTCGAAGCAGTAAAAAAACCCAGTGAATACAAATTCTGCAAAAGACAAATATAAAATTGCATTTATATAATCAAAACTTTAAAAGCAATAAACACACCAAAAGTTTTTTTTGTTAAACATGTAGGAAATAGGCAATAAAGGAGATACTTAAAAAAAAAAAAAGGTATTTAATCTGTATGATATTGAAATATTTACATCAATGTAGATTGACACCTTTTTAATAAAGTCACTTATTTGGATTAGCAAATCCTACATTAGTAATCAATAGTCTTTATGTCAATTGAATGAAAGTGGTGATCAATTTAAAATTTTCATGTCTATTACTAAAAATTAAATTGGATAATATATTAACTGAGATGAGCAAATTCTCTCATTTTGTAAAATCTCAGTAGCCTGATAACTGAAATATAACTTTAATAATAGTACATTTTATTTGTTTGATCATGCATTTATAAATTCTGGTATTTTTTTATAAACTTAGAAATGACAATGGATATATAAATACTATTTGTGAAAAAAATCCATGTTTTATTTTAATAAAATTTATGCTTAAATCACAATGAAAAAAAAATTCTGAATTGAAACAATGTCATTCTCTGTTTAAAATGTAAAAACACCAACACTGTTCATGTGCGTGGGTGGTGTATAAAAGTATAAACAAAAAATGACTAAGCTTAAGGATAGTTAGACTGGGTATGATAATATAGGGGGTGCACCCCTTACTACCAAAGTAGAAATGAATAGTTTTAATTTATTGCATACACTAAACCAAGGGGGAATTAAGAGGGGGGTGTAATTATTATGTAACAGTTAGCTTGGGAAAAATCAAGTCTAATATAACTAATATTAAAACAATCTTTCTCCGAGCATTGTTTCCATTTAGCTAACTTTATTGATTCGTTGATTGATTCATAGGTCAACAGTTTTCGTCGTCGGTTATCCAAATAAATGACGAATTATAAATGTTTTGATTCACTTCAACAAATTCAATAAGAAGAAATGGGTACCGGTGATAAAGAGTTACAATTTACAACGTATTTACCTCAAAATGTATGCAAAATCCACCTTTCCATTGTAATTTCCATGTGCCGACTTCTGTGACAAGGTGCTCAACAGCTGATAATAATGACTGTGACGTGACAAGCTAAACATTGACGTTGATGAATCTTAGTTTTTGGCGATTTTCTTACTTAAAACTGTAAGTGTTCAAGGGAACAATGGTCATGTATGAAGATATTGTTAATGTCGCAATGCCGTTGTCGAAAAACAACAAGATGATAAATCTTTGACCTCGGTGAAGCCAAAAAATCACCACTCTATAGCAAATTCTCCCAACGTCCGATTTAGCCAATCAAAATTCGTATAGTCTCGAAAATGACGTAATATATGAGATTTCGATGCAATCACCAAAAATTGTAAAAAAATATTTGAAACCGCATTAACCTATTACTCGATTTATTTCACTTGACTGGGCGGAGTTTAACCAATTCGCTCACAATAAACCAGTCCATCAATATATGGGTGTTTTAGGATAAACTCACCAATGAAGTGTCCAGTCATTGTTTTCTAAATTCCTTTGATGACACTGATAGGTGATTAGAAATCAGTTATAATTATAACGATAATCATCCTTATCACACACATCTTGAAATAGACTGTCCTAATGCAAATTAAAACGTAAGCTCCGCCCGATCAGTTGAATTAACATTGTTAATACCCGCGTTTTATAAAAGTACCTCAGGAATCGAAAACTTTTAGGAATTTTTGGTCCTCAATGCTCTTTTACTTCGTACTTTATTTAACGTTTATTGCTTTTATTAATTCGAGCGTCACTAATGAGTCTTTTGTAGATGAAACGCGCGACTGGCACATGTACAAAATTTCAATCCTGGTATCAATGATGAGTTTATTTGTACTGTTTCTTCATATTAAGAAGACAGCAATGAATTAGACCATGTTCACAAAACAAACACTGCTATCTATTTATCACTCATTCGAAAAAATAATTTGTATACTTATAGTGCAATTAATGGTATTTCGTCTTGCTTTTGACATGAGTGAACTTTGTTGGTCAAGGTAATTTCTATCGTTTAGTATAATTAGACATATAAGATAAAGTGTTTCGTGGAAGATAACAGTGATGGAAGGTCTGTAAAATGACGCGCAATTATTTTTGGTAATTTTCTCCATCATCTCATAGAATGATTCAACTTATTTCGTGGCACATAGATTAATGTGGTTAATTTTTTGATTAATCAACAATTGATATACTCTGCCTATCGCTGTTTCCCTTCGGCCTCGAAAGCTTAGACATGATGAATGTTTACATTATGTTACCGAAAGTTGTACGCAAATTACATATCCTTGTGCAATTTCAAAATAATACTTTGTATAACATGTATGACGATAATTTTATGCATCACTTAATAGCAATACTTTTGATTAAAATGATGAAAAGCTTAATTTATCATATTTCAATTTCAGTTTTTTACCATACATGCATACAGGGAAATACTTTATAAGGCATTAAACTAACAAAAATCTATTATCGAAATATCATAATTTCCGATTACCTCCACATTAAAACAGGAAATGTGTGGAACCTTTTGACCTCGGAAATCATAAAAGAGAATATGGGAATCGATTTGATTAACGTTTTCTGTCATCTTTGTATTGTAATAGAATTGTTACAACTCAACGTGTAAGGCAAGTATATGTTTAAGACTTTATGTTAGAAGATTTTTCGAAAATATTATCATTTCGACGTTTCCCTCAGTTTTAGTTTGTTACCCCGATAATGTTATTTGTCCATTGATTTATTAGTTTTGAACAGCGGTATACTACTGTTGCCTTTATTTAAAAACCACGACTGAAACAACATAACATTACATTTCACACAGAGATCTTAACGGTGATGAAGATGAACGTAACCCAACAATACCAGGTTAATCACGTGTGCTCTGAAAAGATAAGCAGTCCTCGCTGCACATGTTACGTCCTCAGTGCTGCTCATAAATTAAAATCATACGTGAAGTAAAAACCGGTCAAAGTTCACAAAACTTCAAAAATAAGAAACACAAATCATCAAACACTCAATAATTGTATTTAGGTATGACAAGTCAGATCTTACAAGCATTGGTATTAGCAGTCACACTGACAGGTTTCATCACAGACATGCATCAAAATCAAATGTGCCCACAAATGAAAGGTATAGTATAAATATGGCATTAATCATTTAGTATTGTATTCGAAACAGCTTAAGTGTATAAGCATCCGTCGCTATGTTTCGGTGGTAATGTAGTATTAAGTCTCCTGGAACAAGATTGCTCTTTGTTTACCCTACTTAGGTCAATGTTTGAGAACACTGTGCTATGACAAAAATACTGCACCTATACTGAACATATTCCTAAGGCCGAGGAATGAATTACGGTGTAGAAAAATATGAATAGTATTACCTTTAGGTTAATATGTGAATTTTAACAAATGTTGTATTCACTGCATGATTGAAAGCATATATAAAACACTATTGGCCTAATGTTTATAAAGATTGCAAAAAAACTAAACGGTCATCATAGATATTCAAAGAACTTCTGAATATTGAAATGAAAGTATATCTGTAAACTGCAAATGAAGGACCTCGGTGAGTGTTATGATTCGGTGAGAATTTCTTAAAATGCTATCAATATCCATATGGACCAGAAATTTCATGACTTTTAGTCTTTAGTTTGTCGCATTGTTTGCAACTGCTGTATCTTTTTTTACAGTCCTTATTTTTATATTTTAATGTATGCTTAGTTGTTGTGTTTGTGGAATTTGTCTGCTCTAGAGTTTATCAAACAAAATAACATGTGTGCTTCGCCTATGATATACCTACGGTTCATTTTGTTGGTTTGACGTTTTTTTTACGTTATTTTCATTTCCTTAATGATATACAATGAACAGTTAAAAATGTGCAAATATTTTAATAGAGAAGTGCTCTGAAAACTCCTTAAAAATTAAATCTACATATATAAAACAAAGGACATGTTTTGCGGATATCTACTTGTATCGTACTTTGTACCTAGTGAATTGAATTAGGTTATCGTTATATGAAAGCTTCTTTGCGTATTTAATGTGAACGTTGGTCAATTCAACATACATACCTAAAGTAAAATTATAACTAATGAAAGGTCACCTGTAGATTAAGCAAAGGCATGTCTTATATTTAATTCCAGAAAAAAAACCTTAGTTGGGTCAGATTTTGATTTAAATAAAAAAAAAGTACCTTCCCTTAAATAACACAGACGACATAATTTTAATTTGTAAAAACATATTGGATACTGCTGAAACGTCTTGACAAAATATACATATTCGGTTTGAAAAAATGGCCTTAAATGGTAATTGCATGGATTTTTTGTCGAAACCTATATTTTGGAATTGCACAAGGCCACGTTTTTTTTTTACAAATTTAAACTTACTCCTTTGGATATGTATGGTTTAATGTTATACAAGTCCCGAAATGCATGATTTATTAATTATCGTCAGATTTGAACTAGCTTACAGTAGATATCTATAAATTATAAGAATTGTTATTTTGATATTATGTGACCATAGTTCAGGTGTTTTCATCTTTGTCTTTCCAGACGATCTGATTAGTCGAGGTATTTCCAACTTGATTTTGTCCTTTTTTTAATAGGTTGAGCTTTTACATTATGGTCCCTGGCTAGGAGAAGAATTGAACGCTCGCAAACATGATCAAACCAACAATATTCTGCTTGTCCAAAGTTAGAATCCTGTAATTGAGTAACTGTCGTTCGTTGATGTATTATATATTTTGTTATTCGTTAAACATTTTTTACGGATTGTCATGTTTGAATTGTTTTTCATAATGTTTTTCTTGGCTTTTTTTATCTACCTATACGGCATGGGTTTCCTGGTTTTTTTAGAAACAAACAGTGGCATTTAGTTGCTTCCATTAATATTATAATTGATGATATTGAAACGTTAGTCAAATATCCTTGGACATAGGTCCATCTGTGTTAATTTCGGGGACAAACTAAATATATAGAAGACCTTCAAGTTCAATAGTCTCGTTAAATGAAGGTAACTGAACAGGTATCTTTTTGAATTAACATAAGTTAACCGATGTTCAAATCCACTGAACATGACCTTATTGTTGTTGGGATATACAAGTACCCGGCCACGTCCACTCTGTGTAGTACTTCTATTTGTATCCATCTGATGAGCCTTTTTCAACTGATTTTTATAGTTGGTTCTTATGTTGTAATGTACACCATTGTCCCAGGTTAGAGGTAGAGTTGGGATTCCGCTCACATGTTTAGTCCCGCCACATTCTGTATGTATGTGCCTGTCCCAAGTCAGGAGCCTGTAATTCAGTGGTTGTCTTGTGTTGATGTGTTACATTTTTGTTTTGTCGTTCATTTTTTTGTATATAAAAATTAGGCCGTTAGTTTTCTCCTTTTAAATGTTTTACATTTGTCAATTCGGGGTCTTTTAAAGCTGACTATACGGTATGGGCTTTGCTCATTGTTGAAGGCCGTACGGTGATCTATAGTTGTTATAAAACCTTTTTTATTAATCAATTAAGAATCAATTAAGAAGATACAAATTAAATACATATCAAAAACTAAAGGAAAAGCAAGTAATTTGACAGGGTAAGAGTATCCTGATATGCATGCATTAACCGCCATGAAAGTCCCCATTAAGTTAAAATGTAACGTGTCAAGTTGGAATAGAGTACAATCAGAAAAAAAAATTGATCTCAAGTTATAAGACCGCGATAATATGTCACTAGTGATATGTTGATACAAAGTATCGCTCGACCAATTTGTGATGATAGAAGTAAACCTGTTATGTATCGATTTTTTTTCTCTCGGTGGAATTTCAGTTATTCAGTGAACTTTCAGCATCCATATTCATCATGAAATTAAAGATCCAGTAACGAGGAGTATTTGTATTAAGTCTGCGTTATCTGAATCCAAAAACGAGTCGGTTTATGATTTCCAAAAGGAAAGCAAATAAAAGAACGAGCATTTGTGGAACATTCAATTGTTTGTCTGAGCTTTTATTATTTATTCCATACAGAACAAATGAAATGTAAAACTACAGAACAGTTCATTGGCATAAACCATGGAGAAAACTTGATTTTGAACTGCACTTGCTTTAACAAGACCAATGGTCAATGGATAGGCCCAAATAAGTCACCAACCTTATATACGACTGCTGATAAATTGATACCATACACACAAGGAACAGAATTAAACCCAGATTTAAACAGATCAAAGTTCAGAGTTTTGGGTGGATACGATATAAAGGAATGCAAGTTACAGATCATGAACTTCGTGTCCGATGACGAAGGTATATACAAGTGTCAATACATTGATTCATCAACAGTTTATATTCATACATACAACGTTGTTTCAATAAGTAAGTTTACTTAATACTGACATTTATAAAAAAGACTATAGATTTATGACGGGTTAAGATCGAAGTTAAAGATCAAACAGCTTATTATTTATGCGCGTTACCTAACGTATATGGAGTTTGATTTAAGCTTTATGACATTGTTTTCTGCTCTGCAAAATGGGATAGGTATATCAAAACGTCTCATTTCGCGCATTATACAGATTCAATATTATTAACTAGTCAAAATACACTTTGTCGACACAAACTTGAATTCAGCACCGCAAATACCGGTAATTTTGAAAACTACTGCTTGTATCCTTGAGAATAAACGTTCAGCTAGAAATATTGAATTTTATACATTTGTACTTTGGTAAATTTTTATTAACACTAAATATTAAAAAAATTGTGATTATCACATGTACAATTGAGCTTTTAAATATAGGCCTATCAAATATTCTAGTAGTTGAGATTTACTTGAAATTTTGACAGAAATCAAAATGGATTGTTTTCTCTGGATGAAGTAGTTGAACTGATTCGCGGAAAATTTGTCTGATCCTATAATTAAACTCAATTTTATTTTTACTGCAAAAATGACAAGAAATGAAAAACAATATTTGACGGTTTATTTGTATTTGTTAATTTGACTAGCTACATGTATTTGTTCAAGACCTGTGAAAAAGTAATAACCGAAGTCGTTTTATCCGATAGACAAAGTGTATGTAACTTATATATATAAGAGTTCAATTCTACCAATTATAGTCAAATTTATGGAAATGTTATGTACGGCCGTTTTAAAAGGAATGGAACTCCTGAAAGTAACAACAATATATATGGGAGGACGGAACACTTCAGAATAGTTTCAAACATATTATGTTTAACGGCAGAAGAAACTGAAATAACTCGTTTGAGATTCACCATTTTGTATAGATCAATTGTAATATGAATATCAATTTAAGCAAATTTCACACTCCTATGTATACTCCTGTATGCAAGTTTTACAGACAGACCTTTCTATACTTTAAGCATTTTTTTTTAATTTCTCAGGATTCCCTGCATATACAAAATGTCCAAAACTCCTAACAGGTAAATAACTGTTACTTACAAATGTAACATTACGACGTTTTATATATGAATGGACCAATTAAAACATCACAAAAGAAAATAGTCTGTTTGAATAGATAACATAAACAAATACATGTAGTAATAATTATTACGAATGTATTTTGAGACAGATTTCATTTTTACTCATATAAATGTAATACATAAAAAATAAACGAAAAATGATAAAAATTATGAGACAGCAAATAATTTTCTTTATAAGAATTCACGAATAATGGTTTCCATCATAACGGCTTCTTTGGAATAATCCTTATTTCAGACAAAATATCATCGACAGCAGAAAAACACCTTTACAAGTCAAATTGTTTACTTATACACTGTTTTTCTGCAACTGATTTTATTTTCGGCTGT
Source organism: Mytilus trossulus (assembly GCF_036588685.1). Lineage (NCBI taxonomy): Eukaryota > Metazoa > Mollusca > Bivalvia > Mytilida > Mytilidae > Mytilus > Mytilus trossulus. Next base: position 1,215,002 of record NW_026963315.1, on the reverse strand, counting down.
TAAATGTCAAGTTGTTAGAATTCAATATCAAAGACAATAGGGCCATGGTTTTGAAAAGAACAAATAGATTAAAGAACTCACAATACCTTTATCCGACAAAGGGAGGAAATATACACCAACTAACAACCGGTATTTATCTCTTGTTTACTTTATATTATTCAGCATTACTTTTACGAGTATTTTGCCTTTTTGTCTCGTTGTTGTACATTACTTTTAGTTCAATCAATGCCCATTTTACGTTGTCTAATTGCCTTTGCAATTTCATGTTGGTAGAATTTAAAATTAGAGATAATACGGGTTTGTTAGGTATGATATCAAGCAAACTTTTCTTGAAAACAAAATAGTAAAAGAACTCCAAATACGTTTATCCAAGCATTCGATATAATTTGTGTTTACCCCTCGACTTTATATTGTTTAGGTTAAATTTTAGATTTATTGTCTTTTTTGTCTTTTTTTTTAACAGTACCTTGTGTTAACTCAATGATGATCTTACTTTCTCATATTTATAACAAACAAATAAACCTTGTGTGATAAAATAAAAATAAAAAGAGCAATCCAATTGTCTTTCCTATATTCATATAAATATACACTATTTTCGATCCTGAATTTGTATCTACTTCTTCATATGGTTATTGTTGGGTAATAATGGGCAGTTTGATTGGAGTATTGGTAATATGCTTTATCATGTCACATATTTTCTGCTGTTTAAACCGTGCAACGAAATCAAGTCTTGTGATATTTCCAGAAGTACAATATGATGAAATAGGAACAATAAATTATAATGATGTTGTTTTGGAAACAATATCTGATGTAAATCATGAAACCACATCTAGATACTCTGTTAGCAACAATACTCTCTTTCGAGCTGACGTGGAGAGCTCAGATGTAAGTTCTGTTATACGACAGTCCAGTTTAACACAAGGTATTGACGATTATGAAAACCCGTATCATACTTTCAATCCAGAAAATATTGAAATCCATCCATACAGTAGCATCATGTCTAACAATTATCAAAACACAATTATATTTCCTGTAAGCTCCGGAATAAAAACTCCAAAAAGTTGTAAAGCAGAAGATAACAAGCATTGGCTTGTTATCTACATGAAGACAAATTAGCTAAGTAAATAAAATGTTATCAATGTAAAACCTGTAGTAATCTGGCCTTACAGGTTGTCATTTGTTGAATATTACATGTCTTTACATTTGATTTGCATTAGAAACTTTGATCCTATATCAATTCAGTTTGTAGATAAGAGGTAACATTAGTCGTTAGTCATCCTCAATCTATTTTGAATATGAAGACCTTATAAAAACACAGACAAAATCTCAAATATCGAACGCCAAATGGACCGAAATCGAGTGATTCAAGGTTAAGCGACTCTATATATGCATGTATCACCGTAAAGAAGACAGGAGTATATTTTGTAAATACACATTATAAATATTGAATGAATTTGACAATACCTTTGAAAACCGCAAAAAAGGTCTATAATATCAGTATAATAATGATAACAATATTTAAACATGAATATAATGTTCTTTTTGAGGTTATATCTTTTTTTTCAACACCAGTCATTGCATTTCACACACTGAGTAAACCTGCACGTCTCATAACACGTTTATAGCTTGCTGTTCGGTGTGAGCCAAGGCTCCGCGTTGAAGACCGTACCTTGATCTATAATGGTTTACATTTTTAATTTTGTTTGACTTGGATTTAGAGTTGTCTCATTGGCACTCATACCACATCTTCTTATATCTATGTAGAACAACATACAGTCTTCATTGATAAACAAACGTGACTTCTAATGGTCACATTTCGATCGTCCCAAGTTGTGAATAAATTTATAAAAAAACACATCTACCATTAAAACCCGACTTAATAACAACAGCACTACGATAAGACATACGACTTGAGAAAATATCACACGCCCAGTAGTAAGCACTGCTGTGTCATTCCTATGGTCATATTCAACGGGGCTAACTTAACTGTAAATTTTTGAAAAAAAATAAGGATATTTTACTTTAAGAATATATATTCCCTTAGCTGTATATGGCAAATCTTTTAAAACTTTGGGCTCAATACTATTGAACTTTGTACCTTTATTTTTCAGTCATTTCTCTCTTTTTATAGCATTCGATATTTTAGACACACCAACACTTAAATAAAGACAACAGTAGTATACTGGTGATCAAAGGTAATAAATCGATTGAGAGAAAACAAATCCAGGCCTCAAAACAAAAACCGAGAGAAAACAAATAAGCAACAAAAAACAAACGCCAGCATTCATAGAAACAAATTATTTGATAACAACAATCATATTCCCGACTTGGTACAGAACGTTTTAAGAAAATAATGGTGAATTGAACCTGGTTTTTGGCTAGCCAAACCTCCCGCTTTGATGGCAATGTTAAAAAATTTCACTAAAATGAAAACACAACGTGGCAGAAATACAATACAAACAAATCATGACAGAGAAACGCAGCTCAAACAAATAATATTAAGTCGACACAACATGCATACTGCAGAACGAAAACGAATATCTTCAATCATCGACAGACGCCACAGGACATCACAAACAGACCTATGAAACGAATTTGTAGTCTTGAATTCGCAGTCCAGACAATGTTCTTGAAAATGATGGTATTGAAAGGCGATGTTATAATTATTTGGACTACAAACAATAAGACATAACACATTATCCAACCAAAACCATAACAGAAACATCAAAAATAAATACATGAATGTTTGATGCATAAAATACTGAGCCACGTTGTATAATAATGCAGAAGCACACTCATTATAAAAGTCATATTTGGGAATAGATTCGTTCGGTGCATGGCAGAAAGACACCATAGATGTTAAACCACAATTAAAAACTTGGTAAAAATGGCATTAACTTTTTATACACAGACACGTCGTATAGATCAACCAATCGTGATGGTGTCCATACAATTTACGGAGTGCTGGAAGGGTTTCTACATAAGGAACACACTCCTGTATATGAAGTCCGTATAGTGTGAATATGAACGAATATATCTTATCAATTGAGATATGCAAATACCATACAACGGAGCAGAGTGTATTTTACTGCTGAGAAATGGGAAATTGATAATTTAGAAGTTGAAATCATCCCGTTTGTCATAGATGTTATCTGTTTAAATATTGAGGAAAAGATCAAGGTATGAAACAGTCCTTCTTGTATCAGTTGTATCTTTAATTTCAAGTTCACTGGGATATATGAAATGCAATTACTGACTGAGATATTGGTTATTCAGGGATAGAACATCATCACATATATATATATATATGTCGTGTGGTCTAGTGGGACGGCTACAGTGCAGGCAATTTGGTGTCACGATATCTCAGTAGCATGGGTTTGAATCCCGGCGAGGGAAGAACAAAAATTTGCGGCAAATTTACAGATCTAACATTGTTGGGTTGATGTTAGTCCTCAATGCTCTTCAACTTTGTATTTGTTTGGCTTTTTTACTATTTTGATCTGAGCGTCACTGATGAGTCTTATGTAGACGAAACGCGCGTCTGGCGTATAAAATTATAATCCTGGTACTTTTGATAACTAATTAGACGAGAGATATATATACATATATATATCTGAAAGAAAAAGTAAAGAAATTTTGCAAGGTGCTTTTCTTTTTGTCTTTTAGAAGGTTCTGTATGATTTCTGCTTCATACGAGTACAAAAACAAGTCGGCCAGACGAGTTGAAAAATTAGTACCAATTAGAATATCAACTGTCTGTTAAAATATTAATCCTCAAAATTCAACGCATATATTGTTTATTAAAAAGCCCATGATTTTGATAACATCATCTTCCCTGGATTTTCTGATAGTGTAGAAAAATCAGAAGTCTTAATGTTGCTGCAAAATTTTTGTTTCAGAGTTTGTGATGTATGATCATGATGATTTAGCAGTAAATTTTTACGATTTGTTATACGGTGTGTTTTTTGAAGTTTCGAATCCAGTATAATGAAGGTATAATTTCTTTGTTTTCTTTGATGTTAATACCAAATGAAAGAAGGACAAATTTGTGATTTAACTTGTAAAATTTCGTCCTTTGTCAATGATGTTAAAGAATATGTAGTATTATCAGTTGTGTTGTTTATTTCAAGCTCTTTTGAGATACATTGCAAATAATGTTTTTACATATGAAGACAATATTATTGGAGGATTTATCTGCTGAAAAAAAACATATTTGTCATGTAAAGAGGAAAAAGCATTCACAACCTCCATGTTCTTGAATGGGTTAAAAGTATTTGTTGTAAATGAAAAAAAGTGCATCAACCTATAAACATTCTTGAATTATTAGTACTAGTATTTATGTTAACTGCTTGTATAGTTCCTGACCATTTTCAAAACATTTCCCGGTAAAAATTAACAATAAAGTAAAATGTACCATTATATTTCAGTTCTGACCATGTAAAACGTATAGAGAGCATAAAAAATACTAATGACATTGTTTGAAAATGTGATTTTCTATTTCCTATTTCCTGATAGAATCAGGGACAGGCACATCAGGGACATAATTATAGCTTTCATTTGAATTTTTAAAAAAGTAAATATATAAAAATTAAAATAATTTGATTGTTGGTCTTGTATTTGTTTGCTTTAAGACGGCATTAGAGTGACTTTCCTGGAAGAATATTCTTATAAAGTTATTGTTAAAATTCCTGATAAGACCAATCAAAATCAAAGATACTATTATTACCATGACCCGCTCGTTGAGCTTTTGTACAGAGAGGCGTTCGTTGAAAACTGTACTATATATTAGTAATTGTACGAAGGGGATTTCGACTGTAATTCAGTTGATATATCTATTTTAATGGGTTTGTATTATTTTAGATATGTAAGTTGTGCACAGTATCAATCTGAGTTAAACAAAAAGATTGTTGTGCCGATATGGTACAAATAAGTACAGTGTATGTGTAATAAACAGAATACCTTTAATATCTGTAGATCTCTGTAATCTGGTGAATATATAAGTCAACAGACAGCAATAATATAATAATACATGTGTGCAATACAAAGCGGAAGTAGAAGAGAATCCTCGTGACGTCAGTCGTCCAGAGGTATTGCTTTGCATACTGTAAGATATGGACTGGTTCTTCTATGTATACATAAGCGGCACCACATCCGTCCCCTTTATGTAGAATCAGTCACATATTTAAACTGAAAAATAAACCTAAAAACAAGATAAAATACAGCCAAGAATTTAACGCTAGTTCATAACTCTCTGATGTTGCGGGTAATATTTAGAGATGCAAATTAAAACACTCTGTATAAAATATTCAGTTTCTGTATAAAATCTTTAGTTGACGAAACACAAAGTCATCCATGTATAAAAAAAACCGCATATACATATACCGGAACCTTCCTGGTACTGATAAAACTATTTACAGAATCCATCAAAAACTCTATTATTGAAAGATTGCTAACGAGGCCAATGGCCCCAGTTAGCTGGCTCTTGTCTTAACTTTGGTATACCGTAGAATCGGAGGGCATTATCATTAGCCATCCAGTTTAAAATGTTCAACGGAATGTTTCTGCGCTGACTCACTGCCAAAGCAACATCTATCAAATTCCAGGGATGGTTCACCTCACAACATGACCTTGGCGAAAGAAACGGGGGCATCGGACTCAAGGATTAACTGATGTGGTAAGATCCTTGAGATCGCATCACTGTTTGTGTTCGTGTCCTTTAAAAACTTGCCCGTGATTCCAAACACAACATTTGGAAGGCTTTGCCATTCCCTCAATTCCTCTATATTACCATCAAAGCAATGGCGATGATAGTGCAAATTCAGCAAACCCACTGCGAATGATGGCCAATACACGGGCTGCAGCATTACCATAACCTCTATCACGACAGTGCAAGATGACAGGCAGCTGTCGACGTTGTGCTATCTGCAGCATCTCCAACAAGGCCTTTTCCTGGCACTCCCGCATTCGCTGCTGACAATGCTGTGGAGTGTGACATCGCTTGCATCCTGACCTGGTTGTGAAGTCAAGGCCTATTTCGCCGACTGCTACGCACTTGTAGTTTCCCAACAGGTGGTCCAAGTCCTCAAGTTGCTTGTGACTGACTCCTCTGGCAGCAATATGGGGATGTATTCCGAATGATACATACACTGACTTTGTAGCTCCAACTTGTACTGACCAGCTGTCCCAATGTTCTGGGAAGACATAATTGGCAACTCCGTAGTAAAAGGTGTTGTTGTGCTCAGCCGGAGAGATACGTGAGCTCATATGCAAAAATGTGTTGAAATGTAGTCTCTTTAGGATTAAATCTAAATGAAAATGACTGTCTACAAAGACAAATGGCTCTAGAAGTACTGGTACAGTGTCCACAATCCATGCACCCCTCGTAAGTAACGAATTTATCACCGGACAAAAGAGACTGTTGTTGAGCAGGTCCCACTCTGCGTAATAGGCTAGTCATAATCTCTCAGTTGGTGTGACTGATGACATGGTTGGGAGGGTTAGCACTGATGTGCGACAGGCGGTCAGGACTATAGTTCTGTGCATAGAACACCAGTATCTGTTGCTCTTGGTCACTGAAACCACTGGTGACGGTTTCATGTAATTACCGGTCAAGTACATACTGAAACAAGCCTTTAAGATCTGTTAAGCCAAACCACGATTTGACAAGGTGAAGAGAGCCGCTCACCAACTGGCACCACAAATGAAGGTGTTCTTCATCAAAGAAACAACCAATCCTATGTTCCTCGGTGTGTCTCCTGGCTAGAGAAGATGCCTGGATTTCCTGCTGGCAGCAATCCCAACAGGCAGTAGCACCCGACCAAAACCATGGAAGGTGTCTCTTGAGGACATGACGGCGTGTCTTTTCCCTGGACACCATCCCACATATTGGACACTGCCGTAATCTGTTTTTCGAGACTGCTACCGCGCCGCTTCTCTCCTCATCAATCTCACTATGGTATATACCACTACTAGTATCTACACCCACACTGCTCTGTGTCTCAACAGGGCCTAGGGCCCCAGAAGCTACAGCAGCAGCCTGGTAATCTGGACCTACTTCTTCAGCTGGACCTTCTTCTTCAGCTGGGCCTACTTCTTCAGCTGGACATACTTCTTCATCTGGACATACGTCTTCATCTGTAACCATTAGATCTGCCACGTCAAGATCGGTACAATCAGATTTACTTTCCTGCCACTCGCTGTGTGGACTCAGTGACAACACATCTTGGTCTGAACGAGACCCCTCTTCCATCCTAGAATGAGAGGAAATCAAACATAACATGATTAAAAACACAATAGCGAAAATGATGCACATTTATTACTAAGTACGAACATGCTAAAATAAATATATACATATATACATATGAAATTATCCCACACAATATCTATTACGTTTGGTATCGTAGTGGGCATCTGATATGCCTACCATACCTTGATGTGTGCTCAGAAGACAGAGAGGCCGAGGGCCTCTTCTCGTCATCTGTGCTGCTAAGTTCAACATTTACAGAGTCCCCACTGAAACCGTTATCCGATTTTGAAATTTCCCCCAAGTCTAAATTTGTAGGTTCATCAATGCTATTACTAGTAGCATCTAAAGCTGTAACTGTATCGCACTGGGGCCCTGTTCCAGTTCTTGTGTCAATGGAGTATGGGTATAGGACGGGGCACCTAATGACTGGGGTAAAACAAATCTATCAAAAGTGGGCTGATTTGCATCGAACATGCCCTGAACATTAAAGTCAACACCATAGGGTATTGTATCATCAAGATCATCCCAGCTCTCATCCATTTCACTCTCAGCTTGGAATAACGCATGCCTAAGTCTTTTGATCCAGGTTGGGATATCCCTGTCGTTGCAAAGTTTCAATTTGTCATGGTGCACTACTGAGTCTCTTTTTCTTCCTCGGATAGTGTACAATGGGGGTCTACTTGCCACGACAAGAAACGGTCCACACCATGGTGATTTAAGCTTCTTGCTCTGTCCGACTTTTGTAGTTGAGTCCGCCTTATACACCAAATCGCCTGGTTGATATTTATGTTCAACAACTCTGAGGTCATAATCCCGCTTTTGTCTTAGTTGCGAGGTTTGAAGACTGTGCCTTGTGAATTCGTGAATCTTTTGCATCCTACCGACTAAATGTTGTACCCAAACGTTGTGGGTCATTCTGTTCTGACCGTACTGTGGCATACCTAGGAGAAGATGAACAGGTTGGATAGTCTCTCTACCCAACATCATTTGATTCGGCGTAAATCCAGTTTGCCTATTCACCATTGAGTGCATTGCCATAGACAAGAAAGGCAAGTCTCTGTCCCAGTTACGACAATTTTTCTCAATAAAACATCTAATCATTGCCAATACAATGGTATTGTACCTCTCTACCTGGCCATTTGATGAGGGATGATACGGGGTTGTCCTGGTTTTGGCAATTTCCAAGGCATCACATAGTGTTTTAAATAAGTCACTGTCGAAGTTTCGTCCTTGGTCAGTGTGGATTTCCAAGGGACACCCAAATGTCACCACAAAATGCACAATAAATTTCTCAGCAATCAACTTTGCAGTCTGTTCAGGTAACGCTGCCATCTCTACCCATTTTGTGAACTGGTCCACCATCATCAAGACATAATTATTGCCACTATTACTTGTGTTAAAAGGTCCAAGAATATCAAGATGTACTCTCTCCATCGGATACCCGGCGTGGAACTGCCCAAGTGGTGCTCTAGGCTGCACATGCGCCTTTTTATTTTGACTACAGGTGGCGCAAGTACTAACATAATCGTCACAATCTTTGCGCATTTTTATACCACAGGAAAGCCTGCTTGAACTTATCGAGCGTTTTTTTCTGACCCAAATGTCCTGATGTTTTGGTGTCATGACAATTTTTAAGCACCTCTCCTTTTAACTCTGATGAAACAACTAAACAAAGAACTTGGCGTGCTGGACAACCTATGAATTTGTAGTATAGAACATGGTTAAACATGACAAAGCAAGGTCTACACAACCAAAGCGATCTAGTTGCCCTACTTTGCAAACGTAGTTCAGCCTGTGTTGGCTCGACGTCTTCCTCCATCCATTTTAATATTGGAGCCAAATCAGGGTCTTCTTGCTGAAATATCTTTAACTGTTCAGGTTGGTATTCAGGTGCCCAGTTGCTACATGGGTTGCCATCAGCATATGGTAGAGTATCGTCTAAATTTGGTGATGGATCTGAGTGACAATCCCCTGCCAGAGCCGTGGGCTCTTGGTCAGTGGACATGTCCTTGTCATTTTCAGCGACTACTGAAACAGTGCGTACTGATGTTATCACTGACTTAGTAGCTAATGGAATCACGTCATCTACGTCATTTCCAAATCTGCTCCACTGTTCGTGTGCTCGTAGGCAATATTTGCAACCATGACATGGCAGTGTTGTGGGATCAAGTCCTGCCCGATAGCAGTCACATTCAGGAACATCGTCTGGGATGCGACTTAGACCATCAGCGTTACAATGCTTCTTTCCTGGGCGATGTAAGATCTCCATGTCGAATGATGACAATTCATCCAACCATCGCGCTAGTTGTCCTTCAATATGCTTGAAACGCATCAGCCATACCAAGCTGTTGAGATCAGTGCGTAAAATAAAACGTCTACCAAGTAAGTAGTGACGGAAATGCCGACAAAATTTAACAACGGCCAGTAACTCTTTCCTTGTTGTACAATAACGACGCTGAGGCTTCAAGAGAACATGGCTTGCAAAGCATATAACCCTTTCTTCACCATTTTGTAATTGTGATAAAACTGCACCTATGGTGGTGTCGGATGCGTCGGTATCTAAGATGAATTTATCATTAGCATTAGGATATGTCAGGCAAGGTGCAATTATTAACGCCGTTTTTGACTGTTGGAACGCCTTTTCGTGACACTGTTGCCATTCAACTTCTCCTGATTGGTGAGCAAGGTCGTATAGACATGCAGTCATTTCTGCATAGTTGTGCAGGTGATCCCGGTGGTAATTGACAAACCCTAGGTATGACATGAGTTCTTTCTTTGACTTGGGAGTTGGCCACTTTTTCACTGCTTCTATCTTAGATGGAGAAACGGAGATGCCATTAGCACACACCAGCTTTCCTAAAAACTCAACTTCGGGCTGAAACAGTTTGCACTTCTTCGGTTCAGCTTCAGGGTATACTGTCTAAATCTCTCAAATGCAGCCCTCAAATTAATGAAACCATCCTCGAAGTTGCGACCAAGAACCACGACATCATCAATATAAACTAACACCTGTGTCCAAGTAAGTCCTCTTAAAACGAGTTGCATGGCCCGCTGAAATGTTGCTGGAGCGTTACAAAGGCCCATTCCCATTCTGGTGTGCTCGAACAACCCATATCTTGTAATGAATGCCGTTTTCTTTCGGTCTTCTGGCTCAAGCTCAATCTGATAATAGCCACTGGCAAGGTCCAATGTACAGAACGTGGTGGTGCCTTGGAGTGAATCCTCAATAATAGGAATAGGGAAGCAATCTTTGATTGTTCTGTCATTTAAAGCTCTGTAGTCAATGCACCAGTGCACGGTTCCATCTTTCTTTCTTACTAGCACTGGAGCTGAAGCCCATTCAGAAGATGATGGCTCAATGACACCTGCTTGTAACATCTTGTCAAGGTGCTGCTGTTCGAGATCTTGGAATCCAAGAGGTGTTCTTCGCATCCGGTGTTTAACTGGAGCATGGTATTTTGTATCTATTTTTTGCCTGACAGCTGTAAGGCAACCGAGATCTAGGTCGTGCTGTGCAAATACATCCTGGTATTCGATTAATAACTTCTTGAGTTTTAACTGATCTTCTTGACTACTCACATGCTTTATAGAACGTTCATACAGGTCTGTTAAATGGGGTGGCAACGTAGATGATTCTTCTTGGTTAAAACCTGGTGCCGTGGGCACCTGGGTTTGTGTTTCTTCGATGCCACGACGGACATCTGGAGTTCGAGTTTCATTTTCTTCCGAAGTCTCCTCCATTATACTGTCAATCTCTTCTAAATGACCTATCGGTGTACCCTTTTTAATACGTATGTAACGATTCCCATCATTTAAAATAGTTACAGGGCAAGATTTGCCTTTTCCGACAACATGCGAAACTAAAACTCCACTGGCAAGAGAGCATGGCTCCAAAATGAACTCTTGTTCAGACCCTCTGTGTGTATCAATGCTAAGGATCATTTTTGAATTTGGCGGGACTGTAATTGTACGCTTAATGCAGACTTGTTGAGAAGCACTACCATCAGATCCAGTAACGAATGATGCAGGTATAACTCTGTTGTTAACTGTAAGTGATGGAGTGCTGAGGTTAATGACTGCACCAAGCGTATCCAGGATATCTAGACCTAGAATGACATCATCTGTAAGTGGTGCCCTGCACACGTCCCATCTTATTTCTAACCCATCTATATTCAGGAGTGTGTTCCTAATGATCTTGCCAATGACCAGTTGCTCACCCAAACCACGTAGCGTCACTGTTTCGGAACATTCTATATTCTCGGGTATTAATTTCTCGTTGATGAGTGTAATCATAGCTGCTGTATCAACAATCATACTTGCATTTTGTTGAAACACTGTTCCCCTTACTGCGAAACTTTTCCCAATCGTACGTCTTATAACAATATCAGACGAAGCCGTGGGCCTCGGTTCTGATTTGTCGGGTGGTATTTTCCCTTGGCCATGTGATTTAAGAGTCGAGTGTTGGCCTACCGGCTCGACCCGTTGGCATTTAACGACTGTTGTTGGATTAGAGCTAGGATAAGCTCTGTCGCCAGGTGAAGCAGACCGTTGTTTAAAGTAGCCTGGATTTCTAGAATTTGGACGTGGTGATGGCGAACGTTGACGTTGAGGACTAAATGACCTCTGTTGAGAACTACTGTGGATTCATTATTATTCGATGGATACCAATTTTCGTGGATTTCGTGGGAACAGTTGGATCACGAAATTAAATGTTCAACGAATGACAAATTTTCAATAGGTTTGTATGTAGATTTCGGCAAAACCACGAAATCAAATATCCACGAACATGTAAGTTTTCCTCAATCCACGAAAATTGGTATCCACGAAAAAAAATGAATCCACAGTATATGACCTTTGTTGAGGACTATATGAACTTTGATTAGAAGGTGGTGTAGGTGATCGATACGCATTGTACTTGGGTGGTGTATATCTTTCGGGAGACCTACCACGTGTCTGTTGATCAGAAGAAAGCATCACCTCTGTCAATTTGGTCACAAGTTGAGTCAAGTTCCTTACTTCCTTTTCCAATGGACTACTAACAGTACTAGCACTTTCTTTGTCCTGTGATTTACCAGCGCTATCAGCAAATGAGACCTGTCTGTGAGCAAAATTTAAAATTCTAGATCCATAAATAGCCTTCTGATTTGCTATGGACGTTTTCATGATTTTCAACGCCTTATTGATGGACTCTTGGTTCCTTTCTATCACGTGACGGGCAGCCTCTTTGTCCTTGCAACCTCTGAGGAATGCCTCTGT